>NC_045781.1:17768786-18086703 GCF_008692025.1 Phocoena sinus
CCCCACGGGGGAGAGGGGTTCCCTCGACCAGGGCAATGCCTCACGAGGGGCCCGGGGCCCCCTTCCTCTCTGTATTCCAGGCGCTCTGTGCTATGCGGAGCTTGGCACGATGATCACCAAGTCGGGGGGCGAGTACCCTTACCTGATGGAAGCCTTTGGCCCCATTCCTGCCTATCTCTTTTCCTGGACCAGCCTGTTTGTCATAAAGCCCTCGTCCTTTGCCATCATCTGTCTCAGCTTCTCTGAGTACGTTTCTGCGCCCTTCTACTCAGGCTGCAACCCTCCTCAAGTTGTCATTAAACTCCTGGCTGCCGCTGCCATCTGTGAGTACGTGTGTGAAACACTGGGCAGGGGTCAGAAGAGACCCGGCACGGATGGTGTGGGGAGACTCGGCTTCTGCACAGCCAGAAAGAGGCCGAGTGGGCCTGGAGGCGCTGGTGAGGAGCAGGGCCAGGTCTAGTCTTGGGCCCAAGCCTGATGCCCTTGGCCATCCAGTCCCTGCTCTGCGGGGCCATCGGAGCTGTCAGGGACGGCTGGCAGCAGGCTGTCCCACAGGGGCCTGGCTGCTTCTCCATTGCTCTTGGGGGGAGGCAGCCCGGCTGGATTTCAAAAGTGCATTTGATGGATGTGGCGGTGGAGAGGGGAGGCTGGAGGGGTGGGCCTGGGAGTGGAAAGGAGACTCTTTCCAGGGCCTTAAGAGAGGAGGGAGATGTTGAGCCCACAGACACAGAATGTTGCCCACCTCTGACTTCCCCAGTGCTCATCACCACGGTGAACGCGCTGAGCGTGCGGCTGGGGAGCTACGTCCAGAACGTGTTCACAGCGGCCAAGATGGTGATCGTGGTCGTCATCATCATCAGCGGAATTGTCCTCCTGGCCCAAGGTGACCCGTGGCTGGAGGGGAGTGTGGTGCCACACAGCACAGACCATTGGGAAGTCTTGCTCCTAAGCGTATCCTTAAGGCAGGAATTCAACAGAAACAATCTTTTGTTTCCCAGTGTTTCAGCGTGTGTTTAATCACCTGAGGTCATTAGTTATCCGCTGCCTTCACAGGCCGATGATGCAAAGTCCCAGTCTGGTCAGCTGACACCCACTTTTCACTGTCTGGCTTAATTACAGGAAATACAAGGAATTTTGAAAATTCTTTTGAGGGCACAAAGCTGTCTTTGGGAGCCATCGGTCTGGCGTTTTATAATGGACTCTGGGCGTATGATGGATGGTAAGATGGCACACGTCTGGCTGTGGGTTTCTTTAGGCTATTTTACTGAAACCCTGTGGAAAGCAATGACTGCTCCTTTTGGGGGTTTGGTGGGAGCCTGACATTTACCTTTGCATCTCCCTTTCGTTAAGCACCCCACCCTTCACGCTTCTGTTCTCCTCGGACCCCAGAGACATTGAGGCACCTGCCCCTTTCCCATTTGCTCACATGCCAGCAGCCCCTGACACAGTGTCCCGTGAGCCCGCAGTGGTGGGACCCTGTGCCAGAAGCTTCACCAGACACACACAGGCTCAGCCGGACTGGAGGCAGCGAGGGCTGCTAGGCACTGGACAAGGCAGATATTCAGTAGCACTTCTAGGTCCACCTTGCAAACACTAGGTTTAGTCGATGAGATTCTGTTTATGTCCAGTGGCCATCCGGGACACTGGTCTTTCCCTCATGCAAAGCATCCACAGGCTCCATTCCCTTTTCAGAAAAAGAATCTTCCATTTTTTTTCAAAGCACACTGGGGACTCATTACTCCCAATAATTGTTGAAAATTCACACGATTCCCATGGAGGGCAAAGACCTACCAACTGAAAGATGTGCAGATCTCAGTAGTCCCACCACCACCAGGGCTCTCTCCGAAAGAAACTGTCCCGAAATTCCTACAAGGGGAATTTTCTCTGTGATGGAGTAGCTTAAATGAGACCTACATTTATTATTTTGTGTTTCATAATCTTAGCAAAGAAAGTCAAAGTTATGTTACTCACGTTACTTTTTTTTCCCTCTAGGAATCAACTCAACTATATTACAGAAGAACTCAGAAACCCTTTCAGGTAAGAAAGCTGAGTCAGGGCAGGAGACAGTGGACAGGTGAGGGTATTTCTCTCCCCCAACCATAAAGTGGAGCTGCTCCCCCGTCATCACCCACCACCCCCTTCCACGCAGCGGATGGTTTCCTCATTTACACTCGTTAGAGCTTGGTTTTGTTTGGGGCAGTAGAATGGTTGCTAAGGGGAAGGAAGAACTCTAGCTTATTTTGCTTTATAACCAATTCAATTTTACTGCCCTGGAGTCTGAGAGAGGGAGAGTTCTTTCTCATTTGAAAATGTCACATGTCCCCACTGGGGCTCTGCTGTCCCACAAGCCCCCTGCTTCTGGGTGGGCCTCAGGAAGGGCAGCTGTGACCCCAGCCCACCCCGGGAGCAGGTGGAGGGCTGGCCGGGGCGGGTGGAAGAAAGGAGCAGACGAGGACAACAACCTTGTGAGTCTCTAACAGGATGCTCTGGTCTGACTGGGTCCCTGGGTCCCTGCCCCTCCCAGAAACCTGCCCCTGGGCATCATCATCGGGATCCCGCTGGTGACAGGGTGCTACATCCTCATGAACGTGTCCTACTTCACTGTGATGACAGCCACCGAGCTCCTGCAGTCCCAGGCTGTGGCCGTGGTGAGTGCCCAGGGTCCCTGCGGGAGGGTGCCTGGTGTGTGGGAAGGGATAAGTGCTCAAGTTGAAAGGCCCTCACCGCGGCGGAGGGAAATAATCGTCTAGGAGACCAGACACGGAGAGGGTGGGCAGGTTAGGGCAGTCCCAGCGACCCAGCTGAGGTTCCAGGCTGCCAGCAGGTGGCAGGTCCTGCTTTCCCAGCACACCCCGCCCGCCCGCACCGGGGAAGGCACAGAGTGTAGCTGCAGCAGGGCTGGACTTCACCAGGGATGGGGCTTTGACAGGCAAGTGTAGGGGAGAGAAAGAGCAAAGGAGTCATTAAAAGAGGGAGTTATAATAATGGATTGTGGAATTCAAGCTGGGGGAGGAGGAAAGAGGACAGAGGGATGGGTGTGAGGGACAGGTGGAAAGGTGGGTGGGGTCCACGTGCTGGAGGAGGCCTTCGGAGCTGGAGCGGGACAGGAAATGAAACTAAAAACAGGCAATGATGTGACAAGGATGGGGAGCGTGGAGAGACGCAGCTTGTTGACGGGCCGCTGACCGGAGAATAGGCGGCTCAGCTGGGAGGGAGACCAGGTCATTCCGAGGGAGGGAGAGGCAGGGGCGGCAGAGGTCGCTGAAACACTGCGAATTATGCCAGGAAGAGGTGGAGAAGAGATGTCCATCACCATCCGCAGAGGAGGTCGTTTCCTCCCGACGGGCGCTCCACTGTGCCTCCCGGAGGTGTCCGGGAGCCCAGCTCAGCGGGGCCGCTGGGAGGGCACAGCAGCTTGCGGGGCCGGTGGCTCCTGAGGGCGCGCAAGGTCTCAGGACGCACCCACTTCTCTCGCAGACGTTTGGCGACCGCGTCCTCTACCCCGCCTCGTGGGTCGTTCCACTCTTCGTGGCGTTTTCAACCCTCGGCGCCGCTAACGGGACGTGCTTTACGGCGGGCAGGTAGGGCCGGGCCCCCACCCCGGGGCGGAGCGCGCACAGGGCGGTGCCAGGCCTGAGTTGGGGTGATGGAGCCGAAAGCGTGCGCGGACCGGCGCGTGGCGCGGGCCCGCGGGCCCCGAGCGAGGGAGCGAGGGAGCGGGGACAGTGCCGCCCGCCCCAGCGCAAGGCGGGGCTTCGCGACCCGGGTGAGCGAGGTTGACCCGTGGGACTTTTTACCGAATGAGCTTTCTTGAACATCTTCTCAGGTTAATAGATACACAGTCTAGATCAGGGATTGGTAAACTTAAAGGGCAGATAGTGAAGGGTTTAGGCTTGCAGCCCGTGTAAACCTGTCATGTTCTGTCTTTGCAGTAGAAAGGCCAACAGCTGTGATTACGGTCCACTAAAACTTTATTTACATAAACAGGCAGTTTTCCAACCCCTGCCGAGCCCCTGGACCCTATCCGGTGTAGAGACGGTTGCTTTGGAATCCCCTTTACGATGGAGCGTAGTTTCACATCACCTCCACTCACGGGCTAGTTGGGGGTGGTTTTTATAAACACTGCGACAGGGGACATTCGTGAACACGTCTTTGCCCGGCTGTCCAGCGTTCTGAGTGGATAGAGTTCTGAGAGTGAAATTGCCAAACGTTAAGCACGTAGACGCTTAAAAAAAGAGAGAAATACATGCCGCAAAATCATTCCTTAGAACTTCACCTAATGCATAGATCAATTCGGAGAGGACCGCCATTTTTCAAAGTATCGATTCTTCCAATCTACGGGCATGGACTATCTCCCCATTTATTTAGGTCTTCTTTAATTTTTTTCAAAAAAATATTGTTTTGAGTAGCAGCTTTCAGTATACAGTATACAAATTCTTGCACATATTTTGCCAGATTTACTCTGAAATAGTTCTTCATGCTATTGTAAATGGTGTTTTCAAAAATGTAAACATTTTCAGTTTCTGATGGTTTGTGGCAGGTATATAGAAACACATTTTCAACAGCTCTACTGAGGAATAAATGCCATAAAACTCACTTTGTAATTCGACAGTTCAGTGATTTTAGTAAATTTACAAAGCTGTGCAAACATCATCACAATCCAATTCTAGAACATTTTCATCATTCCAGAAGGTTCCCTCATGCCTAGTATGGTTAATCCCCTTCCCACCTCCAGGTCTAGGCAACTACTGATCTGCTTCTGTTTCTGTGACTTTGCTTTTTCTAGACATTTCATGTAAATGGAATGATACAGTATATGACACTTGCATCTGGCTTCTTTCACTTAGCATATTATTTTTGAGGTTCCTCTATGTCCTAGCAGGTATCAGTTCATTCATTTTAATTGCTAAATAGTACCCCATTTTATAGATGTATATTTCATTGACCCATTCACCAGCTGATGGACATTTGGATTGTTTCCAGTTTGGGCTATTGTGAGTAACTGCTGTGAGCATTCATGTACATATATGTCTCTCTCTCTTTTTTTAATGTTTAAGTGTGCTTTTATGGACATACACTCTTTTCACACAAATTCGATCATGCATTGCATTTTGGTCTGCGATTTGCGTCTTCCTTGAATTAGCGATATATCATGAACATCCTTCCAGGTCCTCACATGTAGATCTTTTGCCTAGCAGATTCAAAAAAAAGTTGTCTAACATCAGTAATATCCAGGGAGACTGAGGAAAAAGATGCTCTCATCCACTGTTTATAGGGGATAAAAGCTTACATTTTGAAGGGAGAGAATGATGTACTCTCTGTTCTGAGGGAAAAAGGAAGATCCATTACAGGGCATGTTCTCTAGTAGCAGCGGATTCTGTCACTAACACCATGTCCTCTCTCGTGAAAGAGTTGAATTCCGGTGAGTCCCTGGTTCCCTCTCATTTGTCTGCTCATTGCAGAAGGACCCATAACTTATGTTAGAGATCTCTGAAAAGGCTTTTCTAGCACAAATCCGTGCCCGAAAACCCGGGTACCTTCACAGTGGACCTACCCCAAGTGCCATGCGTGGCGACGTGTAAGTATCTTCTGCTTGGGGGTATTTTCTCAGTAACAGAACACTTTTAATGCTACAGAAACAGAATTGCCTTGAGTGCAGACCTGGAGGACGCTCTTTCTTTGCGAGTTCTATGGCCTATCCGCGGAAGGAAATTAGTCTGGATGAAGCTGCATGGTGTCTCTGGGAACTCTGAGGGATGGCATTCCTACTCGTATCTCATTTGGCTCTGCTGCTAGTGATGGAGGGTCTCCTGCAGAGGCGGGGAGTGGCTGTGGCTCACCGCAGGGACAAGGGCACTGGCAGCAGAAGTTCTGGGAAGTGCTCCTTGGCATGAGCCCTCCCGGAGTCTGCCATTAGCCCCACCAAAGAGCCTATCCATATATGTCTTTGTGTGGATATAAATGCTTTCATTTCTCTGGGGTAGATTCCTAGGAATAGAATCGCTGGGTCATATAGTAACTTTGTGATTAACTTTTAAAGAAACTGCTTAACTCTTTTCTAAGTGGTTGCTCCATTTTAATTTCTGTAAACAGTGCATGAGAGTTCCAGTTTCTCTACATTCTCACCGATACTTGCATTTGTCTTTTGCTTAAAGTTATTCCACTGGGTATTAGTATGTCACTGTGTTTTTTTGTTTTAATTAATTTATTTTTGGCTGCGTTGGGTCTTTGTTGCTGCATGCGGGCTTTTCTGTAGTCGCGGTGAGTGGGGGCTACTCATCGTTGCAGTGCGCGGGCTTCTCATTGCGGTGGCGTCTCTTGTTGCGGAGCACGGGCTCTAGAGCGCAGACTCAGTAGTTGTGGCTCATGGCCTTAGTTGCTCCGTGGCATGTGGGATCTTCCTGGACCAGGGCTCAAACCCATGTCCCCTGCATTGGAAGGCAGATTCTTAACCACTGCGCCACCAGGGAACCCCTGTCATTGTGGTTTTAATTTGCATTTACCTAATCACTAATGATACTGAGCATCTTTTTGTGTGCTTATTAGCTATTCGTATATCTTATGGTGAAATATCTATTCAAATCTTTTGTCCATTTAAAAAATTGGGCTTCCTTTTATCTTCTTATTGAGTTGTACATGTTCATCATATATTCTAGATACATCCTTTATCAGGTATCTGATTTGCACGTATTTTCTCCCAGTCTGTGCCTTGTATTCTCATTTTTTTGTTTTTTTGATCAACTTTGGCTCCTTTTTATTCAGGAAGCATACACTAATCCTTTTTATACAATTTTTTTTACATTCCAGAAATAAGCGAAAATAGCAGTTTTGAATATGTTACAAAGTTGGCTTTGGGGGTTAAATAAGCCTTTTGAGAGAGGGACCAGCCCACTAACCCTTTCATCAAAGCACCAATGTATCTTCAGTCTTTTACCAAGCTCCGCCACAGCTGTGGCCACCTTGGATGTGCTGCTATACACCCAAATCATGTGAAAGCTATGACGGAGAGTTGCTGCGAGTCTCTCTGCAAGGCACCAAGAACAGACAGTTCCAGCTTCCTTTCTTCAGACTGAATCAAAGTTTTGGGAACTTTTCAATTGCTCTCTCAAGTAGTGCTCTCTCAGCATGAAGACTAGAATTCGTTAACACTCATATATCACAAGATACAGTGTATCACTTCCAATATTCTGGAAACCGCATGGTAGAAGTTATAAATAAATGAACACTAAAATTACTTTAAGAAAGTTTTACATCATTTAGTTGGTAAGGACATTTACACGTACAGCACAATTTACTATTAAACATTCTATAACTGGCTTCACATAAAGATGAAAATAGATAATACAAAATGACCTGACATCTTCAGTTAAGTCTGGAATTAAGACTGTAGTTTTATTGTAGTCAATATCAACTTTACATATTGTTGCAAGTTGCTGTGCTATGCCCTTTAAAATGGGAATTTCTTTCTCGGGGGTGAAATTCCATTTGGATATGTGTTCTTACTTTGTACAAACTACACAAATCTGAGGGACACAGCAATATCAAAGACACAAACAGTAACTGCACGATATTATCTGCTGGATTAAGCTAACACAAGTGGACAGAATTCTTCGAGTTCCAGTATCTAATAAAGCACTATATGAAATGAACAAGGTGAAACATCTTCATGAATATACTCTGCAACCGGAACATGCAGCATTTCTTTAATTCACAAATCTGCCTCATTAGGCATTTACGAAATACATTAGTAAGATCTCAATTCGCTTGAGGCATCACAAGCTCGTAACGCCCCACTTGGCCTTCCTGTTTGAGCTGGTCTAGTAAATCCTCCTTCCGTCTTTTTCTACCTACCACCAGGTACCTATCGTGGGCCACCGCATGAGACTTACTCTTAAGACCATACTTCTGGGCAATCTGATGTATTTGCTTCCGCTCATCATTAGTCAGCTCTGTAGAGAAGGTTAAATCCGTGTGGCTCTCCGAGAGGGCGTAATTTCTGATGATCTGTTCAATATCTCTCTTGGCAATTTTATTTACCCTCCCTACATCAAGACAGAGCCCTGCCCGCTTACGACGCTCTTTGACAGAGATTGGTTCCCGAATGCCCTCACCAGATTTACCTAAACCACCACCCGTCCAACCCATCTTTCTCAGCAGCTGATTTCCAATGTTATCTTCTTTGATTTGTTGTTTGTAAGCCTCCTCTGCTGAGCGACCCTGAATTTCATTTCTTGAAATCACATCTTCAATAGCTCCTTTCTTCAGGTTGTTAATGACAGTCGGCTGGGTCTTTCTGAGGGTTTTCACAGCTTCCCCAGCAGCTTCATATTTGACAGTTTTCTTCCCTCCAACTGCTTCTGCAATTACTTCACTCTCTAGAATCACCTTGCATTTCCGTCGGAGTCCTGTTGTCCTTTCATAGACATATTCAACTGTCATTCGATTAAACTGAGCTGTGTCATTCAGCGTGCACACAGGATCTGAAGAATTCTCATAAACCACGAGATCCTTTATATCTTTCTTCTTCCCAGATCCCCTGGGTGAAGAGCCTGTTTGGCATTGTGAACTTTTGACAGATGGGTAAGTGGGTTGTGTTTTTTGAAGGATTTTCAAAGCCTCAGCAGCAGCTGCATGTTTACTTGTTTTTTTGGTTCCATAACCTTCAGCTAAGCAGTGATCTTGCAAAAACACTCGACAACGCCATGTACAATTTGGCATCATCTCATATTTGTATTCAACAGACATTTTGTTGTATGAGGCAGAATTGTTAAGGATACCAATTGCATCATTTGCATTTTCTATAAGGATAAAATTGGTCCAGTGTTTGGCAGAAGCATTAAAAATCGGCTGCCCAGAAGCCTCTTTAGCCAGCACCACCAGCTCTTCTGGTCGTCTCAGAGCTGGAGGGAATTCATATGAAGACATGCCAATCTGACACACCACAAGGTCCTCTCCAATCGTGTGCTTGAATTTCCGTCCGACAACCCTAACTTCAATACGTTTCTGCAAGAGTTTTACAGCTAGCTCAGTAGCTCGATCCCTGGAACCATTCTTGCTGCCAGCATAACCTGTAGTTAAGTAGATATCTTGGCATCTAACTTCACAAGCATAACCATCTGTTAGAAGCTTTATATTTGGGGGGATGTCAGCAGGAGGGATTTCTTTTAAAGGAGCGTATATATATTCAGGATTTGTCTTACATGCCTGAATACAACGAGTTAACATATATGTGTAATTAATTTTATCAGATCCAGAGGTCATCTCTGGATTAGACACGTTCTTCCAGATAGTTGCTGTTAATTTTTCAATAAAATACTGCTTCTCGGCTACCACTGACTCAGGAAGCGTCTGTGACGGTGAAGGCTCAGGAGCTGACTGGCAGTTTGCCTGCTGTGATGTGCTGCTGGGGGCAGGGTTCCCACTGTCAAAGTACCTGTTGGCTGTTACAGGCTGGTCTTTTGGGAAAATAAATCCTGATGAATCACAATGCTGAGAATTTCCACCTTGTATGCTGAAAGAGTCTTGAGGATAATCTTGGTAGATGTCTCTTGGCATGCTGGCAAAATGTGTCTGTTCATTTACCTCTTTTGTTGGAGGGCCATAAGGATCTTCCTGTCTTTCATCTTTCGAACTACTAGCTACAAAATGTACAGGCTCAAAACGAGGTCTCACACGGAATTTGGAACCGGCTTGGTTTTCAGGAGGATTTTGACCATCACATGTTGAGGGGTGACGTTTTTGACCTTTGGAAGGTTTGGACAGCATCAGATCATATGAAGGCATCTCCCCAATATCCATACCTTCAGCCATTTGGAGAATTTTTTCCATCAAGCGTGGGCTGTACCTGCAGCCCAGGAAAACGTGGTTGGTCCAGGCAGCGGAGAGCGCGAGGAGCTGGTCTAGGGCAGCACCGGGATAGCTGTGCAGGTGCCGGCCGACAGATGAAGCTGCGCCGCAGAGCCCACTGCCGGTCACTTTCGTGGCTATAGCGCCACTGCTCCAGCACTGGCTCGGGCGGGGGCGGCGGTGGCGACAGGAAGTCGCCCCCCAACAGCAGACGTCTGCCAGCCATCTTCTCTGCCCCCAAGCAGGGACCCCAGGGATGAAGCAGACTCGCTACCAGGAGGGAGCGGGAGCGGAGGTCGATGGGAGGGGCCGGGTGACGAGGGGCGCACCGAGGCGCGAAGACCAACTCCCAGGGGACTGGAGTGCGTGCGTGACGGGCGACCGCAGAAGCGGCGAGCACGAGCTCGCGTCCCGGCAACCCCGGGAGCACGCCCGTTGCACTCCTCCAACTCGTGGAGGTGCAGGAGGCGGGCACGCGCCGCAGTCACACGCGCGCCCGGGAGGCCGAGCCAGGCCCCGCGTTCCGCACCTCCGGCTACCCGCAAACTCACGGACTGCACTGGGAAGGAAAAGAAAAAAAGGCACCAGCATGCTTTGCTCCCCTTCCTCTAGTCTACCTACCCGCGTGCAGCCCCGAGGTTGTGAGCTATTCTCATTTTCTTAGTGGTATTTTTGAACACCAAAGCTTTTAACTTTGACAAAGAGCAGTTTATCAGGTTTTTTTTTTTGTTTTCATGTGTCATGCTTTCGTTGTCATATCTAAGAACCTTTGCCCAACGCAAGGTCACAAAGATTTTCTCTTCTGTTTTATCTTAAATGTTTATTAGGTTTAGCTTTTACATTTAGGTATATGATCCATTTTGAGTTAATTTTGTATAGTTATGTACCTGTGCAGCTTGGGGGTTGGCCAGGGACTTGTGCTATATTGAATTATGTTGGAAATCATTTTTATGAGGTCAAATCTAAGATTTTTGCTTACTGGTTTTTGAGTTTTCTATCTCACATAAACAGACCTTCCTCTCTCCTTTCAAGAATGCCCACCTATGTTTTCTTCTAGCATTTTACTTTAGCTCTTTGATCAATCTAGAAAGCGTCTTGACGTGAGGCGTAAATCTCACTTTTTTTCCCCAAACATTTACCTGTTGTCCACCCTTTCTCCTACTGGTTTGAAATCCAGCATTATCATTCCAATGTACTTGATTCACTTTGTTTCACTGCTAAATATTTTCCTGTGCTATTATCTTACTTATTACATGTTTCACAGCTTCAGTAATGGGAAACTGGTAGGACTGGTGCTCCCACATCAGACTTCTCCTTACCTGTTTAGCATTCCAGATGCACTTACAGTAATTTTGTCCAGTTCCGAAAAGTCGTGCTTGCATCTTCAGTGCATGGAATCTATATATTGATTTGTGGAGAACTGACGGAATTTAAAGAGTGAATTCACAGCATCATCTTGGGTCTAAGTCTCCCCTCCATCTAGCAATCCCTTTCCTCCCAGTTTCACTGAGTTGTTCTGGGAATTAATACTATGTTTATATCTTTTCAAAGTTCAAAAAGTAGTTTTTAAAAATGAGTCTTTTTGGCCTGTGTATTCCTGACTTCTAATGTTATTGTATTGTACTCAGAGAGTGTGATCTTTACAATATTACTTCTTCAGAAGTTTTAAGACTTCCTTTGTGGCTTACTGCCATTTTTATAAGTGTTCCCATGGTCTTGAAAACAATGTGTATTCTACTAACTTCTAGGTTTTTATGTTATCATTAAGTTTATACCTTGACTGTTCAAATCTTATGCTTTCACAGTGGTTTTGTCAAGCTTTGCCTCCTATGTTTCATGGGCTCCTGTTTTTTTTAAATTTATTGAGATATAGTTGATTTATAATATATGTCCCACGGGTAAAAGTCCCAGATGTACAACATAGTAATTCACAATATTTAAAGATTATACTCCATTTATAGTTATTATAAAATATTGGCTATATACAGTAAGTATATCCTTGTAGCTTATTTTATACATTGTAGTCTGTACCTCTTAAACCCCTCCCCACTTTCCTCTCCCCACTGGTAACCACTAATTTGTTCTCTATATTTGTGAGTCTGTTTCTTTTTTGTTAAATTCACTAGTCTGTTTTATTTTTTAGATTCCACATATAAGTGACAACATACAGTATTTGTCTTTCTCTGTATGACTTATTTCACTAGGCATAATACCTACCCTTCAGCTATATCCACATTGTTGCAAATAGAAAATTTTCATTCTTTATTATGGCTGAGTAGTATTCCATTGTGTATATATATGTGTGTGTGTGTGTGTGTATCATACCTTCTTTATCTGTTCATCTGTTTATGGACACTTAGGTAGCTTCCATAGCTTGGCTATTGTACATAGTGCTGCTATGAACATTGAAGTGCACGTATCTTTTTGAATTAAGTGTTTTTGGTTTCTTCAGATATATACCCAGGAGTGGAATTGCTGGGTCATATGATAATTCTATTTTTAGTTTTTTAAAAATATTTAATTAATTTATTTGGTTGCGCTGGGTCTTAGTTGCAGCACGTGGGCTCCTTAGTTGCAGCCAGTGGGCTCCTTAGTTGCAGCCAGCGGGCTCCTTAGTTGCGGCTCATGGGCTCCTCAGTTGCGACTTTTTGGCTCCTTAGTTGTGGCATGTGAACCCTTAGTTGCAGCATGCATGTGGGATCTAGTTCCCTGACCAGGGATCAAACCCAGGCCCCCTGCACTGGGAGCACAGAGTCTTAACCACTGCGCCACCAGGGAAGCCCCTCTATTTTTAGTTTTTTGAGGAACCTTCATACTGTTTTCCACAGTGGCTGCACCAGTTTTCATTCCCATCAACAATGTACAAGGGCTCCCTTTTCTCCACATCCTTGCCACCATTTGCTGTGGTCTTTTTGATGATAGCCATTCTGACAGGTGTGAGGTGATAGATATCTCATTGTGGTTTTGATTTGCATTTCTCTGATGATTAGTGATGCTGAACATCTTTTCATGTCTGTTGGCCATCTGCATGTCTTCTTTATAAAAATATCTATTCAGTTCTTCTGCCCATTTTTTAATCAGATTGTTTTTATGATGTTGAGTTGTATGAGCTTTTTATATATTTTGGATATTAACCCCTTATTGATCATATCATTTGCAAATATATTCTCCCATTCAGTGGGTTGTCTTTTTGTTTTGTCAGTGGTTTCATTGCTGTGCAAAAGCTTTTAAATTTAGTTCCCATTTGTTTATTTTTGCTTTTGTTTCCTTTTCCTTAGGGGACAGATCCAAAAAGATATTGCTACAATTTATGTCAAAGAGTGTTCTGCCTATGTTTTCTTCTAGGAGTTTTGTGGTTTCTGGTCTTACACTTAGGTATTTAATCCATTTTGAGTCTATTTTTGTATATGGTATGAGAAAATGTTCTAATTTCATTCTTTTACATGTAGCTGTCCAGTTTTCCCAGCACCACTTACTGAAGAGACTATCTTTTCTCCATTGCATATTCTTGCCTCCTATGTTGTAGATTAATTAACCATAAGCATGTGGATTTATTTCTTGGCTCTCTATTCTGTTCCATTGATCTGTGTGTCTGTTTTTGTGCCAGTACCATACTGTTTTAATAACTGTAGCTTTGTAGTATAGTCCAAAGTCAGGGAGTGTGGTATCTCCAGCTCTGTTCTTCTTTCTCAAGATCGTTTTGGCTATTTGGGGTCTTTTGTGTTTCCATACAAATTTAAAAATTATTTGTTCTAGTTTTGTGAAAAATGCCATTGGTATTTTGATAGGGATTGCATTGAATCTGCAGATTGCTTTGGGTAGTATGGTCATTTTAACAATATTAATTATTCCAATCCATGAACATGGTGTATCTTTCCATCTGTTAGTATTGTATTCAATTTCTTTCACCTATGTCTTATAGTTTTCTGAGTATGGGTCTTTTACTTCCTTAGGTAAGTTTATTTCTAGGTGTGTTATTCCTTTTTTAAAATGCAATTGTAAATACCATTGTTTCCTTAATTTCTCTTTCTGATAGTTTGTTGTTAGTGTATAGAAATGCAACAGATTTCTGTAGATTGACTTTGTATCTTGTAACTTTACCAAATTCACTGATGAACTCTAGTAGTATTTATTTTTATTTTGTAGTATATTTAGGATTTTCTATGTATAGTATCATGTTGTCTGCAGACAGTCACTGTTTTACTTCTTCCTTTCCAATTTGAATTCCCTTTCTTTCATTCTCTTCCTTTCTTTCTGTCTGACTGCTGTCGCTCAGACTTCCAATAACTTGTTGAATAAAAGTGGCAAGAGTGGGCATCCTTGTCTTGTTCCTGATCTTAGAGGAAATGTTTTCAGCTTTTCACTGTTGAGTATGATGTTAGCTGTGGGCTTATCATATATGGCCTTTATTATGTTGAGGTGTGTTTTCTCTCTACTCACTTTCTGGAGAGTTTTTGTCATAAGTGGTTGTTGAATTTTGTCAAAAGCTTTTTCTGCATCTATTGAGATAATAATATAGTTTTTATTCTTCAATTTGTTAATGTGATGTATCACACTGATTTACAGATGCTGAACCATCCTTGCATCCCTGGGATAAATCCCACTTGATCATGGTATATGATCTTTCTAAAGTGTTGCTGAATTCAGTTTGCTTATATTTTGAGAATTTTTGCATCTGTGTTCATCTATGTTCAGTGATATTGGCCTGTAATTTTCTTTTTTTGTGATATCTTTGTCTGGCTTTGGTATCAGGGTGATGCTAGCCTCATAGAATGAGTTCAGAAGCATTCCTCTGTATTTTTTGGAATTGTTTGAGAATGATAGGTGTTAGCTCTTCTCTAAATGTTTGGTAGAATTCACTTGTGAAGGCACTTGGTCCTGGACTTTTCTAAATTACTGATTCAATTTCATTACTGGCAATTGGTCTGTTCATATTTTCTATTTCTTCCTGATTCAGTCTTGGGAGATTGTACAGTTCTAGGAATTTGTCAATTTGTACTTGGTTGTCCATTTTATTGGCATATACTTGTACATAGTAATCTCTTATGATCCTTTGTATTTCTGTGGTGTCGCTGATAACTTTTCCTTTTTCAATTATGATGATATTGATTTGGGCCCTCTTTTTTTCTTGATGAATCTGGCTAAAGTTTTATTGAGTTTATCTTTTTAAAGAAATGGCTCTTAGTTTCACTGATCTTTTCCTTTTTCAAAATTTATTTATTTATTTATTTTTGGCTGCATTGTTGGGTCTTCGTTGCTGTGCATGGACTTTCTCTAGTTGTGGCAAGTCGGGGCTACTCTTCGTTGAGGTGCACATGCTTCTCATTGCAGTGGCTCCTCTTGTTGCAGAGCATGGGCTCTAGGCATGCAGGCTTCAGTAGCTGTGGCATGCGGGCTCAGTAGTTGTGTCTTTCAGGCTCTAGAGCACAGACTCAGTAGTTGCGGTGCACGGGCTTAGTTGCTTCGCGGCATGTGGGATCTTCCTGGACCAGGGCTTGAACCCGTGTCCCCTGCGTTGGCAGGTGGATTCTTAACCACTGTGCCACCAGGGAAGTTCCTCATTGATCTTTTCTATTTTTCTTTTTTAATTTCTATTTCATTTATTTCTGCTCTGATATTTATGATTTCTTTCCTTCTACTAACTTTGGGTTTCATTTGTTCTTTCTCTAGTCCTTTTAGGTGTAAAATTAAGTTGTCTGAGAGTCTTCTCATTTCCTGAGGTAGGCAGTATAAACTTCCCTCTTAGCACTGCTTTTGCTACATCCCATAGATTTTGGATCATTGTGTTTTCATTTTCATTTGTCTCCAGGTATTTTTCGATTTCCTCTTTGATTTCTTTAGTGATCCATTGGTTGTTTAGTAGCATATTGTTTAGCCTCCACGTGTTTGCGTTTTTTTCAGTTTTTCTCTTGTAGTTGATTTGTCTCATAGCATTGTGGTCAGAAAAGATGCTCACTATGATTTCAGTTTTCTTAAATTTACCAAGGCTTGTTTTGTGGCCTAGCATGTGATCACTCCTGGAGAACACTGCATGTGCACCTGAAAAGAATGTGTATTGTGCTGTTTTGGGATGGAATGTTCTATATATACTGTCCATATGGTCTAATGTGTCATTTAAGGCCAGTGTTTCCTTATTGATTTTCTGCCTGGATGATCCATCCACTGATGTAGGTGGGGTGTTTAAGTCCCCTACTATTATTGTGTTACTGTCATTTTCTCCTTTTATGTATGTTAATATTTGCTTTATATACCTAGGTGCTCCTATGTTGAGTGCACATTTATTTACAATTGTTATATCTTCTTGGATTGATCCCTTGATTGTTATGTAATGTCCTTGTCTCTTGTAACAGTCTTTATTTTAAAGTCTATTTTGTCTGATATAAGTATTGCTACCCAGCTTTTGTTTTGATTTCCATTTGCATGGAATACCTTCTTCCATCCACTCACTTTCAATCTGTATCTTTAGATCTGAAGTGAGTCTCTTGTAGGCAGCATATATATGGGTCTTGTTTTTGTATCCATTCAGCCGTTCTATGTCTTTTGATTTGAGCATTTAGTCCATATACATTTAAAGCAATTATTGATACGTATGTTCTTATTGCCATTTTGTTATTCGTTTGGGGGGGGTGTTTTTGTAGGTCTTTTTTGTTCCTTCTTTTGTTCTCATCTCTTGTGATTAGATGACTGTCTTTAGTGTTATGTTTTAATTCCTTTTTCTTTTTTATGTGTGTATCTAGTATAGATTTTTGGTTTGTATTTATGTGAAGTTTATATATAGCAAACTATATATATATGATTGTTTTAAGTTGCTGATCTCTTAATTTCAAATGCATTTAACAACCCTGCATTTGTACATTCCTCCCCTTACGATTACTGTTTTTGACGTGTTTTACATCTAATTGTTTTGTGTATTCTTTAACTGCTTATTGTGGATATAGATGGTTTTACTACTTTTGTCTTTTAACCTTCCTACTAGCTTTGTACACGGTTGATCTTCTACCTTTACTGTGTATTTGCAAGGGCTTCTGTTTTTTATATCTTCGGACTGTTCTCTTTTTCAGTAGGAATGCTCCCTCTTTTGCCTTCAATTCTGATACTGATATTGCTGAATCAGCTGTCTTTGAGGCTGCTACTTTTGGTAACATGTCCCATCCCTTTTATTGTCTACTTCTCGGTGTCATGGGCTGTGGCTTGTGTCTCTTTCAACAAACCCAACCGGAGAGTCTCCAGCTGGGCAAGTGGAATCCGATCACACTGGATGTGATTACTGCTGGATTAATTTCTAACGTATTCCTTTGTGTTTTCTTGGCTTAAAAAAATCTTACCCTGATTTATTAACCATCAAATGTCCTTTATTCCTTTTTTTTCTTCTGCTGATGTGGATGGAAGTTATATTTCTATTCTTTTAGCAATTACCTTTAAAATGTAACATGAATACCTAGTAGAGCCTACCTCAGTTCTCTTCCCTCTCTTGCAAGGGCTCTCCCTTTCGTATCATCTAGTGTATCAGCTACACCTTGTTTATAATCCCAACCAACCCTCCAAAAAAAGTCCATCATGACAGAAATAAAAAATCCAATACTTACATACATACCAAATGTGCTTTACTGCTATTTCCTTAATGTCGCTTCTTCAATCAATTCCTTCTCAGTTCAGTGTCCTCTTTGGTTGTAGATTTTTTAATAGTTTCCAACAAGGACTGAAGAACTGTAAATGTCTCACAGTTATTATCTACAAATGTATTTTGCCAGTAGTCTTGAATGATAGTTTAGCTGTGTAGTATTCTAATCTGAAAGTCAAATCAATTTTCCCTCATCACTTTGAAAGTGTTTCTCATGCGATGGCTGTTGTTCTGATTGCCCTAATTTTGTAGCTATCTTTTAAATTCAGTAGCTTAAATTTTTTTCCCTTCCACTCTGATGTTTATATCTGGGTATGTTTTTGTCTAGAACAGGATTCAGTTTGAAGGCTCAGTGGTTTTTGATTGTGTAAAGGCTCTCTGCTCTTCTTTGAATTTCTTACTCTATTCAATATACTTGAGCTTCTTCCTAGGTTTCTTCTCTTGATTTCATGTCTACATTTTCCGCTTCTCTATGCTTCATGTTCAGTCTAGCTTTTACTTTTTTCACTTGTATATTTGTCTGTTGTTGATTAAATTTTTAATTAAAGTAACTTTTTGTTTCCTTAGGAATTCTGTTTAGCTCTCCTTTCCTTTTCCTTTACCATTTTAAAGATAGCTTTTCAGATTCCTGAATCATCAGAAGTTATTGGGGGGGGGGGCGGGGGGCTCAGCCATTTGTTTGCCTCTGCTGACTCACCCTTGATTTTCTGATTTTTTAAAAACACAGACTTTGGATTTAGGAAGCGCAAGGCATGTCTGTTTTGGCTTCTGTCAGGTGCTCCAAGCACTGAGGTCCATAGGCCCTGGACTAGTTTTTACATTTGTTTCTTGCATAAATCTCAGGACTCAGATCAGGTACCTCCTCCTTGAAAGGGGCTCCTCAGCCTCCCACTCTACCCCACCCCCCGCAGGTGACCCTACTGCACCAGGATGCATTCCTCTAAAATGCATTTAATCACCTCACTTACTTCTGCAAAACGCGGTCATCTCAAGAGGCTAGACTCCTACCTGAAGACACCAGGGTCATAACTCAGTCCCTTTCTCTGTGGCCTGGGTAGTGATGCTCAGGACACACTTGCTCGGTGATCATACAGCAGCCTTCACCCTCATCGACTGACTTCCTTATTACTGCCCTTTCAGACTTGTTTACGTTGCAGGCCGGGAAGGCCACATGCTTAAAGTGCTCTCTTATGTTAGCGTCAAGCGCCTCACTCCAGCCCCTGCCATCATCTTTTATGTAAGTATGAATTCTGCCACAAAAACACCCCCTTAAGGCAGAGGGTCCCTCAGTTTGGATGATGAAGTAAACTTGATCACTAAGCTCAGTGATTTTCAAATGACCCAGGTTCCCCCAGCCCTCAGTTATATAAATAGGTATATAAAAAAGTTCAAAACAATTCAAATAATTTACCCAACTTCTGCTCCTTGTTCTGAATTTATCTACGAAAGACACTGTTTAAATCTTCTGAGCTTGTACCCTCTACACTTCTTACATGTACATTTGTATGTTCTGAGTCCCTGGTAACAAACTGTATAAAAACCCACTAGCTTATGAGGAAGGAGAATAAGGCATTTTACAAGGTGGCTAATGACAACAGCTTCTCATTATGGTCCAATAATTCAGAAGTCATGGGACCCTTGTGAATTACAGGTGTTTGACAGCCTTCTGATTGGAATTTCTCAGTGAGGGATAGTCCTTGGCTGTATGCAACTGTTTTGGGCACCTCTGGACCATCCACACCCCAGCCTCAGGGCCAGATTCTTCCTCCCACCCCCAGAGGGAGCCCCTATTCTCTGTCAACCTACTCCCTTTGAAGATGAGAAAAAGGACCCAGAATTACAAGGCCCTTGGAATTACAAGTCCAGGACCGTGCAGCTAACGCAGTCAAGACCAGACCTAGACAGCCTGGGTTTTATGGTGTAGGGCCCTTTCCCCCAGTGAAAACTCTCTGGAAGGAAAATTCATAATTAGGAAGCTGGTGCAATATACATACACATTTTGTTTCTCCCCTGCTTAAAAGAGCTACAAATTTTCCAAGTCCTTTCCATCACACCTCGAAGAGCTGTCATAGCACCAGTCTGGTTTAACCCCAAATATAATGGGATACATAGGAGTTTTCTTTCACATTAAAGTGTTTATCCACAGAAAAAAACGGCTTCTTCCAAGTGATAAGGTTAATGTTTTCATGTACTAATGACCTAAGAACTCCTTCTTCTTTCTTCTAGGGTATCATAGCGATCATTTATATCATCCCTGGTGACATCAACTCGTTAGTCAATTACTTCAGTTTTGCTGCGTGGCTGTTTTATGGCTTGACGATCTTTGGACTAGTTGTGATGAGGTTTACGAGGAAAGAACTGAAAAGGCCTATCAAGGTAGGTTTAGTTCCCCAAATGTCACAAGTGGCTTTGATTTCCTGAAATGAACTAGATAGAGGTAACTATTTTAACTTCTAGGAGCATGCTTTCTATTTTGAACCTGACTCTTCTCTTGAACATCATACTTTAGAGTGGAGTTTGCTCTTCAGTTCATTTCATATTATAGATGATGATCCAGTCAGCCATCTCATAATTTATTAACGTTATCAACAGTACCTGTGACCTGTCTCTCTAACCAAAGTGAGATGTCCAGTTCTGATAGTTCCAGGACCCCTCAGGAATACACTTTCTGTCGACCGATGGGGACTTGTGATTCTGGCCCAGACCCATTCCTATGCATGCAACCACTAACGGTCCGTGTCCGCAGTCTGTTTTGGGCTCCTCCCCACCTCCCTCCATGGCTGGTGTGGGTCCATATACCAATGAGGAAGAAGGATGTATTTTATTTTGATTATGTTACAGGATTTTTTGGTTTGTTTTTCTTCAAAACCTGTGCTGTTTATTCTTATGATAACAAGTGAAGATGTAAGACAAAGGTAGGCAAGAAGAGGGCTTCAGTAACTAGAGCAAGAATAAAGATAATGTCTTTAGCTTCGGAACGCTGTTTCACAAATCTGGTTAAAAGTCTTTCTGGTACAGTAGCTTGACTATCACCAAGTTGCTGGAGTCAGAGAAGGCGTGGGGCAGCCTGCTGGAATCAGGCAGCTCCACCGCAATCAGGCCATCAGGCAGGCAAAGTCATTATGGTAGCACAGATTTTTAATCTGCGCAAAATCTCTCAGAAATAAAAAGGATTTGAGAGAAAATAATGAAGTAAGGAGACAGGAAGAAAAAAAAGAGATTAACATATGTATAACTGGAGTCCTTGAAGAAGAAAATGAAAGTAACAGAATTCTTTTTTAATTTTTAAATTTAATTTTATTTATCTTTTTATACAGCAGGTTCTTATTAGTCATCAATTTTATACACATCAGTGTATACATGTCAATCCCAATCGCCCAATTCATCACACCACCACCACCACCTCCCCACCACTTCCCCCCACCTTGGTGTCCATGCATTTGTTCTCTACATCTGTGTCTCAATTTCTGCCCTGCAAACTGGTTCATCTGTACCATTTTTCTAGGTTCCACATATATGCGTTAATATACGATATCGGTTTTTCTCTTTCTGACTTACTTCACTCTGTATGACAGTCCCTAGATCCATCCACGTCTCAACAAATGACCCAATTTCGTTCCTTTCTATGGCTGAGTAATATTCCATTGTACATATGAGCCACATCTTCTTTATCCATTTGTCTGTTGATGGGCATTTAGGTTGCTTCCATCACCTGGCTACTGTAAATAATGCTGCAATGAACATTGGGGTGCATGTGTCTTTTGGAATTGTGGTTTTCTCTGGGTATATGCCCAGTAGTGGGATTGCTGGATCATATGGTAATTCTATTTTTAGTTTTTTAAGGAACCTCCATACTGTTCTCCATAGTGGCTGTATCAGTTTACATTCCCACCAACAGCTTAAAAGCTATGATTCAAGAAACATTTCCTGAAGTGGGAGGGGAGACCACAAAGGAGGGGGGACTTGAACCAACACACTGAAAGGCATACAGTGGAACTGGGAAATCCGAACTAGACTGGGCAACAAAGAAATACATTCTGATAAAACTATGGAGTTTCTTTTAAAAAAAAAAATGCTTTGGGTATATCCACTTCCCCTTTCCTGTCCTCCTTCACCCCAATTTGCTTATAAAGGAAAGGAAATAATACAGGCATCAGACTTCTCATCAGCTACACTTCATGCTGTTAAGACTGTGGGCAACTTATTTAAGATATTCAAGGGAAAAAAATGTAAGTCAAGTATTTTATATCCAGTCAAATTGACCCTGAAGAATAAAGTTACCAACGAAATAACTCAAAGCATATATTGTTACATGAGACCCAAGGAATCGCTAGAGAATGAGCTTTAGAAACCAAAAAGCCATTGGCATAAGGTGAATATATTTAATTAAAGAACTAAGACTAAATGATGGGAGATAAAGATAGCAAAACAGTATATAAATATTAAGCACTGACAACATAATACAACAAAAATGGGAGAGAAAGCATATGAAAGTATGCCAGTTAAGGAAAGTATCTCAGGGAAACTGCCTTTGGATACGATTTAAAATTAGATGCTGGGGGGAAAAAGAAGAAATCCTAGCTTATTTCATTACTGCTTATTATAGATAATATCTAAAAAAGAGGAGACAAAGGTATTAATACCTACTATTTATAATGGTAACTCTCAGAACAAAAACAGTGTTTATAGACAGATATATCCAACACACATACCCACACACAAACACATCCACAAAACCATATCATAAAAGAACCTATGTATAATGACTCAAATAGGGAAACAAATGAGAATATCTTCCTGGTTGACATTTTCCTGGTAGAATGCTTATTAGGGTTTTTTGTTGTTACTGTTTTTTGCTTATTGATTTTTAACATCCCCAAACTTTATAGAATCTATGAATCTCTTAATATTCTTATTTCTGGTTGATAGTTATATGGAAAAAAAAGAATATTTAAATTCCCCAAATGCAATACAATATTTTTAATACGTGTGTGAGGAAAGTTTCAAATGGCATTCCAAATCCAACACAAGTCACAGTCGTATGGAGGCATATTGGAAAGTGTGAGGCATGTGTGTCTCAGATGTTGGGAAACATGTTATTGCATTAAAGGTAACCACTTACTAACAATCATACTAATTGGTCACCAGGAGGTCATTTTTAAAGCAGTTTACTTCCAGGTATAACACATGTTGGATATATATATGCATTTACTGTTTTTTGTTATATCTGAAAACACTGGTTAGAAGTCTGGGGTTTCACGTGATACATGGTAATTTTCCCACTTAAAGGAAGTAGGCCCCGGGAAGAGTTTTCCCACAGAATGTCACTCTTTAAGGGCAGAAAACTGACAGTAAGTCGAAGGTACTTTATATAGAAATATGAAGCAATATGGAGACCAAACTTATCAGTTGTATGAATAAACCAGCTTATTCAGTTTAAATGGGTTTAAATCAGCCATTAAAAGAAAAAATTTTCAGGCAGGTTTACAGAGCTGTGAAAAATGCAAAGTAGGGGCTTCCCTGGTGGCGCAGTGGTTGAGAGTCCGCCTGCCGATGCAGGGGACACGGGTTCGTGCCCCGGTCTGGGAGGATCCCACATGCCGCGGAGCGGCTGGGCCCGTGAGCCATGGCCGCTGAGCCTGCGCGTCCGGAGCCTGTCCTCCGCAACGGGAGAGGCCACAACAGTGAGAGGCCCGCGTAACGCATAAAAAAAAAAAAAAAAAAAAAAAAAAAAAAAAAAATGCAAAGTAAAAGGACAGGCAAAGAAAAATCAAGCAAATGAAAATACGTAGAAAACAGGGGTTGTGATCTTATCAGACAAGCACTCAGGCCCAAAACACAAGACAAAGACCATTTAGTAATGCAAAAGGCTAAAATTCACAATAAAGAGATAACAGTTATGAAAACCCATTCACCACACCACACAGTAATTACTTTTACGAAACTATAGGAAATACAAGGAGAAACAGACACACACACTAATAGGAGACTTTAAAACATCTCTCTGAGAACAAGACAGATCCAGGCACATCACTAGTAAAAGTGACTGCAGATCTATAAAAACATAACAAGGTATATCTTAGAGATTCATTTCAAATTCTGAATCCCCCAAATAGCAAACATAGTGCATATGGGACAGGTCTGACCACTGACAATCTTTAATACCACAAAGAAAGACCCTGATTAAAAAAAATCAGAAATGGGGCTTCCCTGGTGGCACAGTGGTTGGGAATCTGCCTGCCAATGCAGGGGCCACGGGTTCAAGCCCCGGTCCGGGAAGGTCCCACATGCTGCAGAGCAACTAAGCCCACGCACCCCAACTACTGAGCCTGCGCTCTAGAGCCCATAAGCCACAATAGTGAGCCCACGTGCCACAACTACTAAGGCCCACGCGCCTAGAGCCCGTGCTCTGCAACAAGAGAAACCACCGCAGTAAGAAGCCCGTGCACCGTAACAAAGAGCAGCCCCCGCTCGCCGCAACCAGAGAAAGCCCACGCGCACCCACGAAGACCCAACGCAGCCTAAAACAATAAATAATAAAAAATAAGTACATTTATTTTTTTAAAAATCAGAAATGATACAGATCACATTCTCTGACTATAATGCAATAAAACAGGAAATTAATTTTAAAAATTAAACATTTTGGTCCAAAAGGAAATAGGAAATGAAAGTACATAAATTCCTAAAAGTAACAATAATGAAAACAAGACATATAATCTATGATCGGCACTTTAAGGAAGTTCCACTACATTACTTACATCAACAAAAACGAAAACAAATTAAATAGGCAACTCAAAGGGCACGAGAAAGAACAACAGAGAAAACCAAAAGGATATAGAAGGAATTAATAAAGAAAGCACTTAACTGGATTATCTGATTTTTAGAATTTCACCATGAATTCAGATTCTGCTGGGGTTAGTTTTAATAAACGATATTTTCCTAGAAAACTGTCCATTTCATCTGGGTGTTTGAATTTATTTGTATAGAGTTGTACAAAATAGTTTATGATTTTTAAAAAAACTTCCTGTTTTCTGGAGATTATTTCTCCATTTTTATTTCTTATTTTTGTGTTTATGCTTTCTCTCTCTCTTTTTTTTAAGGTAAGCTACAGGATGTTTTATTGATTTTTCAAATTATTTTTATGGACTGGTTATAACACTGATACCAAACCTTGCAAAGATAGCACAAAAAAGGGGAGAAGAGAAAATCACAGACCAATCTCACTTTTGAATATTGATATAAAAATCTTAAAATATTTTAACAAATAGAATCCAGTTATATTAAAAACATATCATGACTAAGTCAAGTCTGTGCACGGGTGGCTAAAGATTAGAATGAACTGGATTTAATTCATGGGGATATAATTCATCATATTAATATACCTATGGTAAAACCCCCTATAATCACGTCCCACAGTTGCCAAAAACCACCAGGTAAAATTCAACATACATTAGTGATAAAAGCACAAATAGGAATTTATAACCTTTTCCTTGGCATGATCGCACACACAAACACGCCCTATGGCAAAAAAGCAATTTTAATTGATAAGGTAACACTAGAAAGATCTCTGCCAAGATGAAGACAAAAATGCCTTCCCTGGGGCTTCCCTGGTGGCGCGCTGGTTGAGAGTCTGCCTGCCGATGCAGGGGACGCGGGTTCGTGCCCCGGTCCGGGAGGATCCCACATGTGGAGCGGCTGGGCCGCTAAGCCTGCGCGTCTGGAGCCTGTGCTCCGCAACGGGAGAGGCCACAACAAGTGAGAGGCCCGCATAACGCAAAAAAAAAAAAAAAAAAAAAAGCCTTCCCTGGCGGCTTCCCTGTGTGGCGCAGTGGTTGAGAGTCCGCCTGCCGATGCAGGGGATGCGGGTTCGTGCCCCGGTCTGGGAGGATACCACGTGCCGCGGAGCGGCTGGGCCCGTGAGCCATGGCCGCTGAGCCTGCGCGTCCGGAGCCTGTGCTCCGCAACGGGAGAGGCCACAGCAGTGAGAGGCCCGCGACCCGCGGAAACAAACAAACAAAAAAAGCCTTCCTTCTATTTCTGCTGTCAGCTAACACTGTTCTGAAGATATCAGCAAGGCAATTAAACAAGAGAAAGCAACGTGGAGCATAAGAATTAGAAAAGACTTTCAAAAGTCTAACTTTCTCCTTTCAAAGAAAACAAAACTGTACATCTGGAAAACCCAAAAGGATCAAAGAAAACACTATAAGAAAATATAGTGAAGTAATATGACATAAAACTAACACACTACAATCAATAGCCTTCATTTATAAAAACGATATCCAATTAAAAGATAATGAAAGAGAACAACTCATCCCCAAACGAAAAAACACCTAGCCATAAACTTAACAAGAGGTTAGACATCACAGTAGAAAAGTAAAATTCTCCTGAAAGACAGAAAAGGTAACTTGAACAAAAGGAAATCCATCATGTTCTTGGATAGGGAAACTCAACATCATTAATTTAGATGTTTAATGAGATCGCAATAAAAAACACCATCTAATTTTTTTTTCCTGGAGTTCGACAAGTTGATTATAAAGTTCATATTGAAGAACAAACTAGACAAAATAGCCAGGGAAAATCTAAAAATAAGAAAAATATTAAAATATAGGTTCGAAAATTGAGACACAGATGTTGAGAACAAACCAAGGGGGGAAAGTGGCGGGGAGGGGGTGGAGGGTGGTGGCTGGTGGTGGTGGGATGAACTGGGAGATTGGGATTGACACGTATACACTAATATGTATCAAATGGATAACTAATAAGAACCTGCTGTATAAAAGATTCAGAAATTCAAAAAAATATATAGATTCTAAAATTTAGATATCATGGTGCTGATACATGAAGAAAATATAAATTGCTCTGTAATTCAAGAATGAAGAAAACCTCTCCCATGACGCAAAATTAAGGAGTAATTTTTTAAAAAGGGGCAACTATAACCACCCCAAAATAAAAATGAATGCATTCAAAAAGAGAGAAGTTTAAAACACATATACATAAAATATCGGGGAAAACATTTGCAATAATATCACAAAAAAAGGAGAAATATCCCTAATTTAAAGTTACTAAAATTGAGATGGGAGTTACTAACAATTGAAATGGACAAAGGTATAAATGGACACAAGAAAATAAAACGACAGTTCAATGAAAAAATGCAACGACACTTAAACATGAACCAAATGAACCCCAGCAAACTCAATTTTGTTTCTTATAAGATAAGGCACACCAAAATTCTAACGAGATACCATTCCTGGCCTATCAGATGGGCAGAAATCCCAAAGTTTGGCCACACTCCACTGGAGAGGCTATGGGGAAACAGCCTTCTCAAACACCGCTAGTGGAATACAAATGGTATGGCCACTACAGAGGGAAACCTGGCAATATCCAGCAATATTACATATGCATTTACCTTTAGACCCAGCCATCCTGTTTTGAGGTAATCCATCCCTAAGTGAAGTCGACAAAAATATGAAATATACATAAGCTTACTTGTTGCATTAATTGGTAATAGAAAAAGGTTCAACACAACCCAAATGTCAATTAATGGGAGACTGGTTGAATTAAGTTTTGGTACATCTGCAAAGTAGAGTGGTATGCAGCAGTAAAAAAATGGATGAGTAATTTGACACAGTACTATGACTCTCTGGAATATATTAATGGAAAAAAGCAAGGCGCAAAACTGTGTTTTATGCAATTGCTCCCTTTTATGTAAGAGGAGTGCAAGATGAACATGTGTATGTACATCTGTGCATATACGTGTGTTTATTCTGAAAGAGAAATAATGGAAGAATAAAGCAAAATCAAGAAAAAATTTATATGAAAAAAATCAAATAAAAAAGGGAAAAAGCAAAAACCTAAAAATCTAGAAACAAATGGAGATAAAGAAACCTTACTCTGTAACAAGTAGATGACATAACCACACAGAGAACATAATCACTAGAACTGAGTGCAGGACTTTGAATGCATCTCCTTTGTGGCTTATACTGTGCAGTTAAAAAGAGCTGCAAAAAAATCTTAAACTTGGTTCAGTTATTTTGAAGTTTATTATGGGCACGTTGTAGGATAAATAAAATAAGTAATTATGTGAAAGCCACTGAGAAGATTTTCAGAAGCATAAGGAAAGAAGGCACAAGTCTACAGAAAGTAAGGAAGAAAGTGCAATCTTACATTTGAACGGAAACTATCAGTAGAAATTTATGAATTTTTTTCCCTTCTTGAAAAAAAATTTTTTTCTCTGTCCTTATAAAAGAACACTGAGTACTCCCAACCACCCAGATTACGATTTCTAAATGCCATTTCCTACCAAACGCCCTGGAGAAATGGGTGAATCCAGATCTGCTGGGACTGGATTCCTCCTCTCCAGCCCCTGAATCCACTGAATGACTTTAGGGATTCGAAAGTGTGACAGTCAGACCTTAAGTGCCTCACGATGTGTTACAAGAGGAAGTGCACTGCTCCAGCTACAGAGTATTCTTGCCTCCACAGCTAACTACTGGTTTACAGGAAACAAGAGGGACAGAGGAGCAAGTTATCAGGCAAAGCTAGAATGAAGATACTGTATAGGATAAACCATCCAATTCCTACGAATTAATGACAAGATAAAGAGAGGAGCGAACAAACGTGTTAAAAACAAAGTCGTCATCAGTTAGAGATGTATAACGCGTATTTTACAGGTAAAATGACACGATGGCATTTTCTTTACAGTCTAGGGAAAAGAAAAAGATGAACTAAGGTTGGCAATTTTACTTACAAATGATTGAAACTGGAGGAGGGGTACATGGAGTTCATTATATTCTTCTGTCAAGTGTTTGGTTTTGAATGAAAATTTTCAAAAAGGAAATGAATGCACATGGCCAAATCATGACACCACTCTGTTTTGCCTACAGGTGCCCATTTTCATCCCCATCTTGGTGACTCTCTTATCCGTGTTTTTGGTTTTGGCCCCAATCATCAGCCAACCTGCATGGGAGTATCTCTACTGTGTGTTATTTATGCTGAGCGGCCTTATATTTTATTTCCTTTTTGTCTACTATAAGTTTGGATGGGCTCAGAAGATCTCAAGTAAGTATCAACTGAGGGACTGCTTTGCTGTTAGTAAAGTGAGGCAGGCCCGACATCCTGTAGCCTCATCTGTCCCGATTCTACCAGGACCTTCTTATCACAGGGTCTTGCTCAGCTAACAAATTTCATCTCCTCTTTGGGAGAAGGCATGACCTGTTCTCCTCAGTGTGACACCTCTGGGGTCCACCTGTGGCCTCTTCCTTTGTTCCCATCAATTCCTGTAGCAAGCAGGAAAAGGAAGCACCGTTCTTTTTTTCTTTTTTTCAAATGTAACATACACATAACATAAATCTTGACCATTTTTAAGTGTACGGGTCAGCAGTGACAATACATATTCACACCGTTGTGCATCCCATACCCGAAGCACTGCCTCCTTGTGCCTGATACCCGGACATCATCTGGGAGTGTCAGCAGCACCCCAGAGACACCCAAAATGCGAGAGCTGGGACGGGAGCCTGAGCCTTCCAACACCAAGGCCACGGCTCTTGCTTTTCACTTAGCAGTACTGATTCCTTGTGTATTTTAGGCAAGTTGTTTAAAAGTTTAGCTATTTTAGCCATTTTCATTTTGAAAAAGAAAGCAGTGATGGCAGAGTACATCAGAGGACCCTGAAGTACACCCAAGGGTGTGTTATATTCTACATGGCACAGCCAGCTGCAAGGAACGCCATTCACAAAAGCCTGCCAGGCTCCCGAGCCCCTCACCAGACCAAGAGTGATCCACAGCCTTGCCTGGTCTCCCTCACCCTAAACGTGAGTTCCCCAGAGGCAGGGATTGGGCTGTGTACAATTTAATCCTGGATCTATACAGCAGCCACGTAGTATTTGAGTAAATGTGATGAAAAATCTGCCTTCAGCTCGTTCTCGCCAGGGAAGTACAGTCATTCCTCAGGCACCCCTATGTGGTTTTTTATTTAGATGCATACAACTTAGGGAGACATACAAGGTAGCAAAGAGCAAAACCCAACTGCAAGTGGGGGAAGCTGGCCCTGAGACTCCATTTAGACTGAGCCGCCAGTGACGGGGATGCCTGCCTCCACTCCCTCTGCCTCTGTGTCCCCACCTGTGAAACTGGTACCACCTCTCACCTGACAGCAGTGTTATAAGAGACAGAGAATCTGTTTCACGTTCGTTACCAAAGGGACAGCAAAACCAAAATATGGTTTTATTATTTCCCAAAGACTTTTCCCCTTTCTTGAAATAGCTCCCCCTACCCCTAACCTCTTTATGCTGATCTAAGCCCGAAGCTGAGAGGGGCTGCAGGGACACTACTATAGAAACGAAAGAAAAGGTATATTATACTACCTGAAAAACAGCCACTTTTTCCCATGCCTCTGAAAATGGACCTGCATTTGATCATACTGACAGAGAATCTACCTAGGATGACTTACAACCTAAAGGCCTGAAATATGTCTTATTTCTCAGCTTTAGAATATTTAGCCGAGCTGTTCCATACAGAAACCAATAAGAAGTTAAAATTAAGGAGGTAAAAAGAATTAACAACCGGTATTTTAAACAAGATACAGACTTAGTGACTTCAGACCAAACATTCGATCCTTGGTCAGTGGTAGTTAAATATACACATATAACTGAGTCATTCATATTTTTCCTGTAAATGTTTTGGTGGCAGTAAAATATTTAGTAGGTTCCTAATGCTTTAATGGGAAATAACTTATCTCCAAAGAACCACCGTAGCTCCCAGGATGGGTCTGCCCACTTCTACCCACCTGTGTCCCCTGAGCACAGGCTCTGATGTGAGACATCACCAAGAAGTAGTAATAATATCACTGCTCATTGATAAGCAAGGCGAAGCTAATTTTAATTTTTATTTTTTGCGGTACGCGGGCCTCTCACTGCTGTGGCCTCTCCCGCTGCGGAGCACAGGCTCCGGACGCGCAGGCTCAGCGGCCATGGCTCACGGGCCCAGCCGCTCCGCGGCATGTGGGATCTTCCCGGACCGGGGCAAGAACCCGTGTCCCCTGCATCAGCAGGCAGACTCTCAACCACTGCGCCACCAGGGAAGCCCGCGAAGCTAATTTTAAATTACGGTTTTCTGACTGCACTTTTTCCCTCCAGAGCCTCTCACCATGCACCTTCAGATGCTGATGGAAGTCGTCCCCGCAGAGGAAGCTCCAGAGTAACAAAGCTTAGCCTCCTGTGGCCAAGTCTAAGCTGTGAAGAATTTATTTTTGTAAGCAATATTTGTGGTTGTTTCTTCCTGATGTTTTTCTTAAGAAAAAAATGTATTCACACGTGTATAATACTGTTATTTTTAGCTATCCTTAGCTCTCTGGGTGGGTGTTTGCTGAAGTTAGCAGGTGAGGATGTAACCCAGCAGAAGGCTGGTGGCCAGGGAAGGGCTGAGTCAGAACGGCCCCCACCACACGGTGACTCTTCAACAAGGGGCACATCACACCTACTTCAATAAAGGGAATTCTTTAAACTCAGTGATCAGAAAGGTGCATATGTGTGTGTATATATATATATATACATATATATATATATAAATATAAAATTGGTGGAACTTTTGCTTTGATTGAAATAGATTTTTAAAATACTAAAGTACAAATGCTTTACTACCTACCCATATCTCACCTAGGATGTATGTAGCAGGTCTGTCCCAGGCTGGACGTCAAGGCCCCCAGTGCAAAGCTGGCCGTCCAGAACCATTTGCAGCCTGTGTCCACAAGGGGCTCAAGGGGCTCAGCATCACGGGTTCCCTGACAGCCTTCACTGGCATTTCGGTCAAACCAGAAAGTGTGGTGTATAAAATTCTATTTTGCATTTGGCACTCATGGATTTTCCTGACAAAATACGGTCTAAAAAAATGGGAAAAAGTAACATTTCTGTGAAAACACTGAACTTTTATTGATATACTGCAGAAGACACTCACACCAAAATGTACTAAGTATGTGAGCAATTTTAGAAGCACAGAGACGAAAGTACTTTTACCAGGCATTTCAGAAATTTCCCCCCAAACGTGAGATCAGTACATATTAATAGTAGAGAACAAAAAAAGCCATTAGTAACTGTTTACATTTCACAAGCCGGTGTCCTATGTCTTACAAAATGTTATTCAGAACTTCAAATAACAGTAAATGTCTCAAAAAAGAAACTGAAATTTAAACATGGACCCTCCTCTGGCCAATACCTTCATTTAGCTGGTAGTGAACCACACGAGAGCATCAGTATTCTATCTTCTCTGAGAGCAGGACGCCACCATTTGCATGTGGGCAACACACGTTTGTGCAGCTCTACTGCCTGCTATTATTGTGGGCTGTTTTACGAAAGAGACAATACAACCGAGCACACACTGCAGGTGGCTAACAATCGCAAGGAAAGCCAGTGCAGCTCAGGAGGCCTGGCTGCCGACCCAGAGCCCTTCCCGGGGGCAGCAAAGTACACTGGATGAGGACATTAAAAGAGTTTTGCAGAATCAGGACCTTTGCCAGCAAAGACACCAGCACTTCACACTTCCCAAAAAGCCTGCCCCATTTAGCCAAGAAAAAGGAAAATCACTCCCCGTACACTTCATGTGCCAATCGGACACCTGCCAGTTAACCCACGGGAGTCACGGCAGCAGCAAGGATGCGCTCCTGGCAGCTGTCCAGGCTGGATGCCGCGTCCTCCCACCAGAGGGCAGCGGCCTGACCCCGCCCAGCAGCGCTTCGGGCCCCCGAGGCCAGGTGAGGCCCCACGAGGAGCTGAACGTCTTATTCTACAGATGAGGAAACTGACAGCCAGACGGTGATCCACGCCTGCTCACAGGACACGACAGCTTGACAACAGAGAGTTTACCTCTCGTTTAATACCTGGGACATACACAAACTTGGGCACCTGTGCTTTCTGATGTGTAAAAAGAAGAAAGATCTTGCGGGCAGTTCCAACAACCTACCGATGCTCTTTTCCACTTCTAGGCAAAGCCGCCAGACCCACACTAAAGCAGTGCACAGGGTGTAAATTTCCCAATAGCTCGCCTGTCTTAACTTTTCCCAGTTACCATGAAAAGTCAGGCTCTGGGCATTCCCACACTTAAGCGGGAATGACACTACACATTTCTTGATAACCTCGTGACCTTATTAAGGCACCGCAGCCTCATCCCAGGATGGAGTCATGAATGTTTTCAGGGCTCACCACATCCAGGTATTCTGAGGGTTACCTCCAGGCACCCCACATGACCTTTTCCGTTTCCACTGGAGAGAAACCTGTGTCCTATTTGTCCAGGACTCTGCAGGTTCCAAGGGCTCTTCGGAAGCACTAGCTTTACCTCCAGAAAGCCCCGGGTCAGGCTGCTATTGCTGAGGGAACCCCATTCTCGTCCTTGGACTGTCTCTTCACAAGAAGTAAACTTACCCTGGGTAGCTATCAATATCGAAAGACTACTAGGAGTATTAGTACACAGACAGTTAACCCTGGATCTCGACTAACTCATGGTTGAAAAGGTCTGTTAAGCCGTGCGGGGTATGAATTTTAAGAAACCTCCATTTATATGCCCAAGAGAAGGTTTTAAGAATGTTACCAAACACAGGTCTAAATGAAAAAAAAGAAAAACGAACTCCAGACGGTACAGTTCATTACCCGAACGCCACGGCGGGCATCACTCAACCTGAGTGCTGAGGTGGGCTTCACACCAGAGGCGATGGGCAGGACAGCCCAGCACTCGCTGTGCCTCTGCTTCTACCTCCCTTCCAGAGTCTCATCATCGGCCCATTTTTCAATCAGTTAAGAACTTCTCACCGTTACTAATCCCGGTGCCACAAGGTAGCACTTAGTTATACTTGATCCTTGAAGTGACAAAAGGTCTGAACGTGTCAGCTCTCGGTCATGTAGCAACATCCATTTCCGTTCAGAGTCCTCTGGCCACTCTGCAGGATTTAATGCACATTCTCATTCACTCTCACTCTCGTTTTCATCTGAAGCTTTGTCACTGGTCTCAACCAACTCTACCACTTTGCAGGATGGGTTTTTAGAATTTACCAGCTAAGAGAGATGTTATTAAAAATATGTTACTAATTATAGATTAATTAGCAAATCTCCCCCACCCCTCACCCCCCCCCATTATTTTGGTCATTGCAGAAAAAGTCCCTTGGGTTCTAGCTCTGTATTTTGTGACCTATTTTATATTTTCATTATTTTAACCAAGAAACAAGCAGGTAAAATTTGCCTGCTTATGAATAAACTATTTTCCTAGGAGAAATATTTGTAAAAGTGTTATAAGGAGGTATGTTTATAACCAAGAGTTGATAACTTCCTCAAAGCAGAACATTTACCACCAAGATCGACCACGAGGAGAAAACGGATACCTAAGGGCTTTACATTAAGACCCACTTCCACGAAGGCCACACTGCTGAAGTCAGCTGAGTGACTGCGTCCACCCCCACGGTGCTCAGGACCTACGACTCTCCAAGGGATGGGTGCCCCCCCTTACCCTGGAGAAGTGGCTATCCTCATCCTCGTCACATTCTTCCCAGTGATCAAAGTCAAAAGCCACGTTAGGATTCTGTTCAATATAACAGTTTATGTTAAGTGAGAGAATAAAACATGCTCAGCGTGTTAAGCCCAAGCGCAGCTGATTTCAACTCACCCTCTGTCTAAGTAAGCCACACCAAGACTCCTTTTTCTCTTTCGAAAGAGTGATTACTGGTTCATCATTTTTCACCGTGCATCTGCAATCGTCTTTTACTATGTTGGCCTGCAGCTCCAGATCAGCCAAGTAAAATTTCTCTCCCACCCAGGCACTAGATTTACAAAAGGAAATGAGGTCAGCCTTTGAAAATGTTAGAAATTATTTCTTTTACTTTATAAGCTATCCATAAACCCACCTGAAAACAACTCTATCTCTGAAGTATTTACATTTGTAATCTTTTACATTCCTTATTCTTATCTTCAATATGACCACATCCTCTTTTTGGAACCATTTTATTTGTGGGTGGAAGCTAGAAGAAAGTGAAGAGGATTATACACTCATCTCTGTTTATTCGCTAGGCAAGAAAGGAAAGCAGACCCCAACAATGATGAGCATACCTTTTCAGAGGCCCTGTAGTGTTGTTAATGGAAGCATCTCCAGTGTTTTCAGGTAAAGTTTCTGTACAAAAAGTCAAATTTTCCTATAGGTTATTGATATGTGACTCCATAATATATGTATATATATGTACTTTTTTGCATTTTATGCAACTTTTAGTTGAGGAACTACTCACTAAGACTCTAAGAGTATAAACTTCATAGTAACCAAAGTATCCAATTGCAAAGAATAATTTTAAAAAGTTAAAATGCACATCACTTAGTATAACTAAGAAACAAGTATCAGACTAAGAAAACACACATTTGCCTTGTTAAATATTATGATCAAACAACTGGGAAAGTAAACTCTCTGAAAAGGAACCACATATAATTATCGGCCATATGATACAAATGCTCCAGTGTCTCTGCTATCTTAACCTGCTAGGGCCCCACTAACGACTTCCAGAACAGTGGCCAGTACACACAAGGAACCACTGCTGAACATAACATTTCCTAAAACAATGCAATTTAAATTCTCAATCTGAAACGTGTGAAGCTTCCAAAGACTTGAGCGAAAATGTTTATGAGCAGCTTTGTTAACAGCAGTCCAAAACTGAAAACAATCAATGTCTTGTAACAGGTGAACAGCTACATAAACTGTAGTATATGCATATCATGGAATACAACTCACTTGCAATAATCTAGAGGAATTTCACAGACATAAAGTTGAGTGAAAGGAGACACAAGAGTGTATACCATGTGCTTCCAATTCAGCAACACTGATGGTGACAGAAGTCAGAACAGGGGTTACTGGGCAGGGTTACAGACAGGGAGGGTGCGTAAGCGAGACCACTGGGGTTCTGGAAATGTCCAACAGCTTGATCTGGGCATGGGTAATGGTAATACACATAGGAAAAATTCTGATGAGCTGTACACTTAAGATCTGTGCACTTTTACTGGGTGAGCATTAGACTTCAAATAACAAAAAAGAAAAAAGTTACCCAAAAAATTGGAAGCCGTACTGTCAAAAACAGAAAGTTGGGTAATATCAGTTTCTGTCACCTTCTCTCTAATTCATCTAAAAGTGGAAAGCCTAAACGTTGGTAAATTTCCAAGCATTAACGATTTTAAGTTAACCGTCTTTTACATAACCAACCATGTGTTGGGTTTTCTGAGTTTGTCTGAGAGTCGGCACCTCTCTCTGAGCCCTTGTCCTCTTGCTGTGTGCTCTGCAGACAAGCATCGTCTTCTGTTGAAGAAGGCATCCTGGGTAGAAGAGGCAGAGGTTAACTGTGAGACGAGGAGACAGGCAAAATCTGGCTCCCTACAGGGACTTCCTGGCAAGAAGAGGGAGGCAGGCCAGCAACACACGTCTGTGAAGTACCTCCTACTACGAGTCAGACCCGCACAGAGCTTACGGCTCATTTACAGATGATGGGCAGGTCAGTCAGCTCTGGGCACTACTGCGCCCCTGGCAGCGGGTGCAGAGTAGCTGATGGACACACACATATCATCCGATAAAGGCAGGAACTCACTTACCGAAATAAAATTCTTTTCAAATCACTTAGAGGATAGTATGCACTGCTACCCACTTCAAAGAGGATAACACAAGCCATCTCCTTTCCTCTCCTGCCCTAGTCTCCCCAGAGACACCCTCTTACCAGTCTGGATCTACTGCTAGAAACATTCTTTGCATAAAAAGGCAAATACTACCACCTGTATCTTTCTAGCTGAAAGACACACACGCAAGTTTAAATACATGGGAACCTACTACATTCACTTTCTACCCCTTATTTTATTGTACTTAATAAGTGGAGATTATTCCGTATCAGTATATAGAGGGCTATCTCATTCTTGTAAAACTTTTTAATTGTGCTTTTCTTTTGGTTGGTTGAACAGGTAACCACATGCATGTGGTTCAATATTTAAAAATAAATAGGTCTACACAGTGAAAAATCTACCTCTCACCTCTGTTCCCCAACCACCAATTTCCTTCCTCATGGGTGACAGTGTAATTCATTTTTTGTGCATCCTTTTTGAGATAATTCAAGCGTAAAGGAGCAAACCTATACAAACACATGTGTACACACACAGACACACACACACACCTGTGGTTAGGGAGTGTGCGTGTGTGTCTCCAAGGGGACGACTGAGCGACACCCATGATGCCTGTGGCATGGAGGGCAGTGTCCCACGTTCCAGCCACCCAGGCAGGGACCCCTCCTCAGGCCTTGTTCTCCTCACCGCTGTGCAGCCCCAGAGGCTCTGCTGCCCACCCTCTTCCTCCACCACGGCTCTGATCTCCCCTCGACCCTCATCTCCTGGGGTCCTGTTCCTTCCACCTCTCACACTTACACAAGTTCCGACCCTCCTCAAACCCCAGCAAACCAGAGCCTCCCCAGCCGCTTTCCTGAGCTCTAGGCTTATACCTTCACTAACCTGAAACTCGTGTCCAAACCCACTCAGTATGTCCTCCTCTCCGAGCTGGCTACTCTCAGTCGTGAGGGCTCAGAGTTATACAGTCACACTCCCCTGGGTCTGCCAACCACTAAGCCCTGTGGCTTCCAGATCTTCACGTCCCCAGACTCTGTCCTGCTGTAAGAATGGTGCCATTCTCCTCATTTCTGGTCCAGACAACCATCACAGCTCCCCAACCCATCTCCCCTAATGGAGTCCCTTCTTGGAGGCAGGCTCCCTCCGTAGATTGCGAGGCCTCCGCACGTCCCTCTACCTGCGATTACCACCAAGGTGAGCAGCACTCCTGTGCAGCCACAGAATCACGTGTGCGGAGGGGCTGGGCAGGGTGCTTTGTGCGGAGGGGCTGGGCAGGGTGCGGAGGGGCTGGGCAGGATGCTTTGTGCGGAGGGACTGGGCAGGGTGCTTTGTGCGGAGGGACTGGGCAGGGTGCTTTGTGCGGAGGGGCTGGGCAGGGTGCTTTGTGCGGAGGGACTGGGCAGGGTGCTTTGTGCGGAGGGGCTGGGCAGGGTGCGGAGGGGCTGGGCAGGGTGCTTTGTGCGGAGGGGCTGGGCAGGGTGCGGAGGGGCTGGGCAGGGTGCTTTGTGCGGAGGGGCTGGGCAGGGTGCTTTGTGCGGAGGGGCTGGGCAGGGTGCGGAGGGGCTGGGCAGGGTGCTTTGTGCGGAGGGGCTGGGCAGGGTGCTTTGTGCGGAGGGGCTGGGCAGGGTGCTTTGTGCGGAGGGGCTGGGCAGGGTGCGGAGGGGCTGGGCAGGGTGCTTTGTGCGGAGGGACTGGGCAGGGTGCTTTGTGCGGAGGGACTGGGCAGGGTGCTTTGTGCGGAGGGGCTGGGCAGGGTGCGGAGGGGCTGGGCAGGGTGCAGAGGGACTGGGCAGGGCGCTTTGTGCGGAGGGACTGGGCAGGGTGCTTTGTGCGGAGGGACTGGGCAGGGTGCTTTGTGCGGAGGGGCTGGGCAGGGTGTGGAGGGGCTGGGCAGGGTGCTTTGTGCGGAGGGGCTGGGCAGGGTGCGGAGGGGCTGGGCAGGGTGCTTTGTGCGGAGGGGCTGGGCAGGGTGCTTTGTGCGGAGGGGCTGGGCAGGGTGCGGAGGGGCTGGGCAGGGTGCTTTGTGCGGAGGGGCTGGGCAGGGTGCTTTGTGCGGAGGGGCTGGGCAGGGCGCTCTGTGCGGAGCTGGGGCTCGCCGGTAGCTGTGGTGTCTCCTGTAAGTGCTCAATCTGTCTTGATTAAATCTACTGAACTGTAGTAGTGTCTTCATTTTTAAAAGAATATCTTAAAAGTAAGTATGGAGCAAATTTTGTTTCCCGAAAGTGTGTAGAAAACAAAATCTATCCTAATTCCATAGGCACCCAATTTTATTAAGATAGAAACCTCTACAAACTTAAGACTATTTTAATCTTTGCCATGTTCTTTGAAATTCTCCTACCCTCAGCAGTAATTCAGGAACCCTTCAAGGTCTCCAGTGGTCACAGCATTAAATCCACTGGCCAGTTCTCGGTCCTCGTTTCATTTGGCCTCGCAGCACCTGGCAGCTCATGGCTCCCTGCTCTGTGAAACCCTTCCCTCACCTACTGTCCTGGACGCCCTCCCCGGCCCCCCGGCTCCAGGCTGCTGCTTCCCAGGCTCCTCCCCCATGTCCCCACTGCCGACCACCTCTCAACACTAGAGTCCCAGTGCTCAATCCTTCGGGGCCTTGTCCAGCAGCCTGGCTCTCAATACCAGGATCTGCTGACCAGGCCCCCCCAAGACCACACGCCCACTACAGTTACATTCAGAAACCGCTGCTTCTCACCACCTCCACAAAACCACCCTAGTCTGAGCCGCTGTCATCCTGTCCTGAACTCTGGGCACAGACTTTGTCCCCCGCTCCAGTCTGTTCTCAACACAGTAGCCCAGAATGTTCTGATTAAGCCATTCCTCTGCTCAAAACTCTCTCATGGTTCCACCTCCTCCTCCGAGGAGCCCACCCTTGCAATGGCCACAGAGTCCAACAAGATCTGACCTTCACACCTAGATTCTCCCCTTGTTTGCTGCTCTGGTCACTGCAACTTCCTCTCTGTTCCTGGAACCAAGGAATAACCAAGCCTTCCCTCTGCCCACGTGGGTCTACGCCTCGGTATCTGCCTGGGTCAGGCCTCACCTCTTGGGTCTTTGCTCACCGTCTCAGACCCCAAACTACCCCGTCTTCCCTTCTGTGTTAATCTGCTCCATCTCACATACCACCACATTATCCACTATGTATTTCTGTAACCTGTTCATCACTTGTCTCCACTGAAATGTGAGCTGGCCCTTCATCTGTTTTGTTCACTACTGTATCCCCAGTAGACAATCAATAAATATTTGCTGAATAAATGAACAAATTTTAAAATTTCAACTTTACCTATTGGCAACTTCAGTTAGAAGTATTTATCTATTAATTAGGTCAAATGAAACAAAGTCAGACTGAACAAAATATTCCAGCATCCAACACACACAGAGCAAAACGGCGGATTAGGAAGCTCCAGGTTCCCATTTCCCCATAGACACACTGAAAGAACCACCAGAAGCTGTCTGAACCACCCTCCTGTTCCCCCACCCCCCCACCCCCAAAACCAGAGAGGGCAGAGCAGACTTCATGTGTGAATTACTGTGTAGTCCATTCTAAGCCATCTGGGGGACACCTGAGGGACTATAATGCAAGATACTCACCTCTGTTTCACGGAACTCAGAACACAGGCAGGAAAGCTGTGGGCACTGCTCAGAAGAGGCCACTACAGACCCATGGACACCTGAGGCAAGGTATGACGCAAGGAGACACACAACAGACCATCAAAGGCCTGGAGAAGCTAGGGGGAGACTCACTGGAAATTAGGACATTCAAAAGGTGACTGAGAGGGCTTCCCTGGTGGTGCAGTGGTTGGGAGCCCGCCTGCCGATGCAGGGGACACAGGTTCGTGCCCCGGTCCGGGAGGATCCCACATGCCGCGGAGCGGCTGGGCCCGTGAACCATGGCCGCTGAGCCTGCACGTCCGGAGCCTGTGCTCCGCAACGGGAGAGGCCACAACGGTGAGAGGCCCGCATACCTCAAAAAAAAAAAAAAAAAAAAAAGAAGAAGCCAGATATGAAAGAGACACATTGCATGATTCCATTCAAAGTATGAACCAGGGAAGAGCCATCCATGCTGTTTTGTGTCTGGAAAGCAGCTGCCCTTGCGGGGGGAGCAGGAGGTGTCTCTGAGTCATGCCCTGTTTCTGATCTGGTGCTGGTTTCCGTGCTCTGAAAATCCACCAAGCCACACTTACGACATGTGTTCTTTTCTGTATGTGTGCTGTCAATAAAAAGCTAACAAAAATTCATTCTGTAAGAGATACAGATGAAATATATTTGGAATTTGTTTTATAATAGTCAAACAAAAACAAAAATGTGGGCTGGGGTTTGGATAAAATAAGACTCCCCAAATGTTGGTAATTATTGAAGCTGAGTGATGGGAACGCAGAGACTCATTAAACTATTCTACTTTCAGAAAAAATGTCCGTTAACACTTGTGAGTTATACTGCCACAAAACAGCTCTTCCAAAAGGAGACAAAAGTCCACTTACAGGGTCTGGCTTACGCTTTCTTCAAAAGTTGGCATTTTAGCTCCTTTGTATAATTTTTTCAGTTGTTCTACATGTTCTGAGTTATCAATGCCCATTCCCATTGACAAAATTTCAGCTCGAACGTTATAATCAATGACAGAAGTTTTCAAGTTTGAAAGTTTTGTGGTATGCACCTTGAATGAAAGAAAAAATATGTTTGCAGGAATTACACTTGGAACTTTAGATGAATCACAAACACTCTCACCGTGGCCTCCTGATCTCACTGTGCAATGTCTGATGCACCAGGGCATGTGCCACCACAAGGGCCTCCTCGTTGGAATCTTCCAGAACCCAGCCCCGTACTGGAGAAATACGATCAGGTGTGGGGCTGGGGCCAAAATCAAGTCCTGAGGTAAAATCCCAGACAAGACCCATCCGTGGTGCTGTAACCACACGCACAATTCTTAAATCTTTCTGGTTCTCCTTCCTGTGCGTTTTACCTCTCCTAACAAGAAGGCTCAGGGTCTTCAGATGCCCAGAAAGGGCCTACACCAAGGCCCTAAATCCTGCGTCCTGGACAGCTTCCTCCACTTGTTTTTTTCTGCAACCAAAACATTCTCGTCCATTTCGGTTTACACAAAATTAAGTAAAACATGAAAATCTGCAATTGTCTGATTCCTGTTGGTGGGAGGTGTGGCCCCAGGACTTTCATGGGGGTCAGAGTAGACCAGGCTGGCGCTGGCTGGGGCGCCTCCCCAGGGAGCACGGGAATCAGGAATGCACTCCCGTCCAGGGATAGCAGAAGAGCCTTTCTCCACTCAGCCTGGGGACCGAGCTGGTGCTGGGGGGAGAAGGCGGCAGGTGTGGGGTCTGTCTCCCCTCCAGTGTGCCATGAACAGTGCTACACTTTGGCGCTGCGGGAGCATGTTTGCCAGGTGGGTTTTCTTTTTTTTTTTTTGCTTCATTCTCTTAGCTATAGTTTAAAAAATCCTTGCTTAATAAAGTTTCCATTTTTTTCTCTGATGAAAAACCACCACAATATTGACTATTATGACATCGACTAAGACCCCCCCAGACCTCTTCATTTACCTGCACTGGTAGTCTCTACCTTCCCTTCTAAAAATCATATTCTCCTCTTACTCTTAAATCTTACACCCAAACTCTTCTTTTCTATGTTAAGGCTTTTTCACTCTTATAAAAAGAACTTTCAACAAAACAGTTTTTATGAACTGAATTCCTTTAGATCGTATAAATAATCATAATAGTTAAGATTTAAGTCTGAATTGAAAAGTAGAGTTCCCAGGGTGCAAGCAGAGGGGGGATGGTGCCGGCCTCAGCAGGGACGGGCTGAGGCCCTGAGTCACATGTCCTGGCCTCATGCTCAGTCCCACCCACCCCCACAGGGTAGGAGTCTGCCCATGGATGGAATTCCAGTGCCCCGTACAGGTCCTAGCACACAGTAGGTGCTCAACAAATATCTGGTGAATGGATGAGGTAGGAACCGTGAACAGAATAAAATCTGTCTTGGAAAGCCTGAGGACCGGAATCCTCCACATTACTGACCACTTTAAGATCACTTACAACTACACCAGCACAGGCTGTGCTTCTGCAGGGCAGTTACTGTCCCAGGGCTTCCCACCTGTGTGGGCAAAGGACTGTGAAATCGGATTACCAGTGCACAGTCACCACTTGGAAAAGAATTATAAATGGGAGACACTGCCGTGTGTACTATTAATAGTTTCATGAAGTTTCTGTCTCGGTTGTATGTGTGAGCGTGTGTGATTTATACACACACACACACACACACACACACACACACAACCTGTGAGCGCTGGGTTACAATATAAAAGGTTCCCTTAAACCAAAAAACCCATGACCACATTCATGACCCAAACAACATGGAAAAAGCTCTCCTTTACACAGTGCCCTTATCAAATAAGCCTCCGTTTATGTGAGGCAAATAGTTATTCACGCAACAGGTTAGAATCATTTGGATAATTTTAGGGGCCCATTCAAACACACGTTTCTTTTCAAGAAAAATGCATACTTACCATTGGATCAATCCAAACCGTATTTCCTAAAGCCAACATCACTTTTGCGTCATGCAGTTTCCCATTAATTTTATGATGAATGTACCTAGTAACCTGAAAAAAGAAACACTTAAGTAATTTATCTGAAGCTTTAAAAAAATACTTTATTCTGTATGTGCTCTATAGTTTTGCAAGAAGCTTTTCCATGCCTTTCATTTGAGCCTCCCGACCACCCCATGGGGCAGGTTATGGAGGCCATCACACCCCTTCACCAACAAGGGTAACCATCAGTGGAGACGAATGAGGACAGGTGCAAAGGTGAGTCCCAAGCACAGGGTGTTCCAGCTGCTCCAGAGGACGAGGTCACACACTGGGGCTGCTCAGCAGCAGGGACACTGGGGTTGGGGGGCCCTGGTCCCCAGCAACAGTAGAGCTCTCTCTCCTCACTCTCTCACTGAGCTTCCAAAGAAAGAAACATCCATCCTTTAAAGACAGGTTGACAGTTGACAGAGGGGATGGGGGACACGCACCCACGCTGGGAACCACGCGGTGTGAGGAGTCCACAGCACAGACCTGTGCTTGGGACTCACCTCTGCACCCGTCCTCATTCAACTCCACTGTTTGCAACCCAAACCTCTTGCTTTGCCAACGGCAATGGCTTCTTTCATATCCTGTTAATCAGACTGTATGAAATTGAGCCTTCCTTTGAAGAATCAGGAGCCTCGTTATGAACAGGACTTAGTGCTCTGGTGACGTCCCTGCCGGGCCGAAGGCGGGGCCTCTCCACCCACCCGAGACGGCATGTGCTCCATGCCTTGGTACAGGGGGGGCTTCTTCGCCTTCACAGTGCCTTATCCGCTCTGCTTGGTGACATGCTAGTTACCCACTCTGAAGGACCCAGAGGGCACGTCCCCTCCTTTGGAAGCTTTTCTGGACTCTCTCTCTCTTTCCTTGCCCAGCTTCCCAAGCCCAGTGGAATTACCTGGTCCCTCTGGCGAGTGTCCATCACCTATGTGCCCCCCCGTGACACGGGTATCCACCTTTCTAAGCGCGTACGCTGTTTATTCTCTTTAAGTAACAGCCAGTTTCTTTTTAGCACAGTGCATATTTTACACCCAAAGTATGTGAGCACTAATGACGACCATGGCCCATCACGCCCGGCCTCTCTGAGGGCTCAGAGCTAGTCTACACATAGCGCTGTGAGTGCGTTCCTGACCAGAAACATGAAGCAGTTAACCCAAACCCAAGACTCCAAATTCAAATACACCTCAATTCTGTGTATATTCTGGGTTAAATATATTCTGAAAGTCAACAAAATATAAAAAGCCCAAATAACTCACCTTTGGATTCCATTCAATTTCATTGTCCGCGGGTTTCACTCTACAAACGATAAACTCCACGGCTTGAGGGGGTAGAGTGTGGAAACTTTCTGGGAGGTGAAGCAACTGGTCTCTTGTGATGAGTTTGGTCCTGCCTTCATCTATGAACTTCACAAGGACATTATCCAGGGCCCACGTGTCCTCCTTCTGGCTCATCTCCAACACCTGAACCCTACAGGACAACAGTGGCCTCAGTCTAACACAGAGACCCGAAGGGAAATAATCGTCGCCCCGGCTTCCTCGTTAGAAGCAAACCACACAAAAGTTTCCTGAACTGCACGGCTTTACTCCATACTAGAAATAAAATAACTGGAGTCATCAAGAGCACTTAGCCATGATTTATTTAATTCAAGTATACCTATGTATAAAAACTAGTGTAGTACTTTGCATAAAGGAAATTCCTTTATCTGACAACACAAGAAAAATTAACATAGCAAATTAAATGTGCCAAGGTTCTCAATCTGGGCTATCACCAAGCGGGGACGGGTGGGGCATTCGAGGACCATCGGTGCAAACAGGCACACGAGGCAGGATGGAACACTGACAGTGCCACTTCTTGGGCTGACCTGGCTAACTTACATAACCTCACCAGGGCTCAGTCTGCTTATCTGTAAAATGGGAACTGTGCCCACTTTATGGGAATTTTGTAAGAATTAAGTGAGTCGATGACTGTCCATATGTAAATGTCACACTGTCATCCACGCTCTGTGCTCAGCAGCCCCAGGGCAGGTGAGCCTCGAGAGTACAGCTGAGCCGGACTAGGGTGAACACGACCCCACCACCACCCTCCTGGGAGGCAGCCAGGCTCAGTGTGTGTACACCGGTCATATGGACAGAGATGAAAACAGGGATTCAACACCACTTGAAGTCACCTTATGCTTCACACCTTTTAGAGATGAAATAAAGAGACATTTTACCTGTGAAAAACTACTTTTTCTGCTAATCCATATAATCCAAATTTCTCCACCTTTTCAACAGTTGTTTTATTACTGGAATCTTCAAAATACTCTTTCATTTCAGCAGTAAGAGTTGCATAAAGATCCACATGTTTATCAACTATACGACCAAAGTAATTTGTTGCATTCAAAATATAAAAGGGTATTATCTGAAACATAAACAGTAAACATATCCAGAAAACAAACTCACTCTAACTAACACACCACTGTAAAGCAATTGTACTCCAATAAAGATGTTAAAAAAATAAAATAAAATAAAATCCCTTCAAAAAAAAAAAAAAAACAGGGCTTCCCTGGTGGCACAGTGGTAGAGAATCTGCCTGCTAAGGCAGGGGACACGGGTTCGAGCCCCGGTCTGGGAACACCCCACATGCCGCAGAGCAACTAGGCCCATGAGCCACAACTACTGAGCCTGCGCGTCTGGAGCCTGCGCTCCGCAACGGGAGAGGCCGTGATAGTGAGAGGCCCGCACACCGCGATGAAGAGTGGCCCCCGCTCGCTGCAACTAGAGAAAGCCCTCGCACAGAAACGAAGACCCAACACAGCCAAAAATAAATAAATTAATTAATTTTTAAAAACCCAAAAAAACAAAAACCTCAATCTGAAGCAAAGAGGTATCTGCAGAAGTCAGCACCTGACCTAAGAGCCCAAAGCACACAACAGGGATTTAAAAATAAACTAGGAAACTGACCAAAAAACAAAATAAAAACCTTAGCATACACACAAATAATTATAGTTTCACTTTAAATCTAATGGAAGTGGTTTGGGTAAATATTAGTTTAAAGCTTTATTATTAGTAAGTGTTCCTTTGTTTACTTTTTAACTGCACTTTATAAAAATCCTATAAAAAAAATAGCCTCCTTGTCTCTTGAGCCCTTTCTGAAGTATTTTAGTAAGCGCCTGCTGTGTACGAGGCACAAGGAACACAGAGAGGAAGCATGTCCTACAGGGACCCTAAGCAACCATGGGTGGACGGATGTGCCACAGCTGGTGTGTGGTCAAGAAGATAACTCTTCACAGGCAAGCGTACACAGGGTTATTGGCATGTGTTGGGGTGTCGGCATGCACAGGTATGCAAGAGTACGGAGGAGGCATTCCAGACAGGGGGCAAACAGTATGCATTAGGGCAGGGAGCCCTGGCTACAGAGCGGGAGTGAGCAGATGGCAGGAGTGAGCAGTGGTTATTTGGTGGGGTGGCAGAGAGGGCAGTGCCATCTGGGAGGCAAGGCAGGTAGGGGAGAGGTCACCCCTTGTGACCAAAAGGTGCTGGATCTCACAGGGCTGACAGCCTGTGGCTCTCCTCTGTGCTCGCCCCCCCCCCACCAGCTTCATTGCCTGCACCCCTCACACTCGCCATAAGCTTTGTCCTACTCCACAAACATTCCACATAACTCCTACCTCAGGGCCTTTGCACTTGCTGCTTCCTCTGCCTGGAATATTCTTCCCTAGATAGTCTCATGGCTGGATCCTTCTTATCATTTGGCCCTCAGGGCAGTTGACCACTCCGCAGAGGGCCCCTCCCTGCCTCTAATTTCCAAAGGGCCCCGTGTCCCCCAGCACACACCGCAGAACTTCACTGCATTTCATCCTCTCCACAGCGCTGTCACCATCTTACTCACTGCTGACCATCCCCACTGGAAGGTGAGCCGGGAGAGGACAAGTAGCACGTCTATCACGGTTCCCAACCCAGCCATCCTCCAGCCCGTGGAGAATCTGCCTCAGGGAACCCCCAGTGCTCTGTCAAGCCGGCCCTCATCTCGGGCAGGGAATTCAGTACTCCTTCTAGCCTGGCAGATGGCGTCTCCCAGGGAGTCTTCTCCCCTATGGTTTAGGGGCCCCAACAACCTGGCATCCCAGACAGAAGCCCACTGGGTGACAGGAGTCAGTGGACAGGAGGTGCAGGGGATGGGAAAAACTCTCACTACAATGTCATGAGAGCTTGGCAGGATATAACATACACTCCAACTGCAAATATATTTTTTGAAAGATGCACAAAGTAACAGAGAAAATATACTAAGATGCCAATGGTGACTGTTTTAGGATGACAGGAATAAGGGGAGAGTTCCTTTTCCCCCACATTTCCTAAGTTAGAAGGCTCTGTGTTCAGCACACACTGATGAACCAGGTCCAGGCCTGAGCAGGCATCAGTCTGTGGCAGTCCCCTCCACACGGCATCAGCACATCCACGACACACAGCGGCAGAACGGAGGTGGCAAAAAGCAGCTTGTGGACTGGACTCTCCTGACAGGAGGCGGAGAGCGTGAGGCCTCCAGACAGGTGACCCAATCTTCCTGGTTCCAGCACCGAACATCCTGGGTGGCGGGAAACCCCTCAGTCCTGGGCACATGGGAGGGTCCCTTCTGGCCACACACCTCCCCACCTGTTTCGATTCCCCTCTCGCCAGTAATTCAGTTTGTTATGGTTGCAGGACGCAAGGTAAGATACAGAAATCAATCACATTTCTAAAACAATTAGAAAATGAAGTTTAAGGAAGAATAACAATGACCTCCAAAAACATGAAATACTAGGGATAAGTTTAACACAAAAAGTAAAAGATCCATCTACTGAGAATTGTAACACACTGCTTAGAAAATTAAAGATGACCGAGACAAACGGAGTGATATGCCACGTTAACGGACTAAGAAGACTCAGTACTGCTAAGATGTCAATTCTTCCTTATTAATCTATAGACTTGAAACCAAGTAGGACCCTGTGGGGCCTTCCCACGGCAGACCCCTCTCCCATAGCCTCTGCTTTAGCTTCTCTCTGAAGTACCCAGGTAATTGTATCTGTGCATGTTTCCTGAGTTGTTTTACAGATGTGAAAACCCCTCACCAAATAGAAGATGTTAACTACTTGATGACCAATGGGCACATAGCCCCCAGGCCTCCTGGGGCCTAAGGATTGATAATGTTAACCCCCGGGACACCACTCTGTTATCTCAGCATCAACCGATCAGAGAATTGTGCAGGAGCTGATCACCTACCCTGTCACTCCCCATCCCTCACCTGGCCTTAAAAATGGTTTCCTGAAACCCACTGGGGAGTTGCGGGTTTTTAAAGCATGAGCCACCCGTTCTCCTTGTATTGGCACCTTACAGTAGACGCTCACTTCCTTCACTACCACCTGGTGTCAGCAGAGCGGCTTCACCATGCACACAGGCAAGTGGACCCAAGGTTGGTTCGGTATCAGACTCAATGCAATGCCAAGCAAAATCCCACCGGGATTCTAAGTATAATAGATATTGGTAACCTGATTCTAAAATTTTATATGGACACGCGAAGTAATAGTCAAAAGGATATTGAAGAAGACAGGCAACGTTGGAAGACTTACCCACCAGTTTTCAAGATTATAAAGCTACAGTAATCAAGCCAGTGTGATACTACTGTATAAGGACAAAGAAACCAAGGAGCAGAATAAAGAATTCAGAAATCAGGACTTCCCTGGTGGTCTAGTGGTTAAGAACCTGCCTTCCAGTGCAGGGGATGCAGGTTCGATCCCTGGTCGGGGAACTAAGAACCCACATGCAAGGGGGGCAACTAAGCCTGCGTACTCTAGAGCCTGCGTACCACACCCAGAGAGCCCGTGCACTGTAACAAAGAGCCCGCGTGCTGCAACTAAGACCTGACACAGCCAAATAAATAAATAAATAGTAAAAAAAAAAAAAAAAGAAAACAAAAAAGAATTCAGAAATCACATATATGGTCTCCTAATTTTTGTCAAAGGTGTCAATATAATTTAGGGGGAAAAGAAGGTCTTCATACTAAATGATGCCGGAGCAACCAATTATCCAGAAGAAAAAACCTTGCCTCCTTTTAAAAAACTCTGCCACACACGAAAGTTAATTTGAGGTGGATCACAGAGCTAAACGTAAAACTGTACAGCTTCTAGAATAAAAACACTGGGAAAAATCTTTGCAACCATATGGTAGGCAAAGATTTCTTATGGCATGAAAAGCACAAAATACAAAATAAAAAAGTAAAAAACTAGGCTTCATCAAAATTAAAAACTTTTGCTCTTCCACTGGGAGAAAACATTTGCAATATATCTGACAAAGGATATCTAGAATATATAAAGAACTGTTAAAACTCAACAAGAAGGAAACCCAAATAAAAAACGGCCAAGAATTCTAAACAGAGAGTTAGCAAGAGAAGAGATACAAATGGCTAGTAAGCAGTGGAAAGATGTCTAAGATTCTTTATCACCAGGGCAACACAAATAAGATAACGGTGCAAATGCAACAGAGTGGCAAAAATTACAGACTGAGAATACCAAGTACTGATGAGAATGTGGACCAACTGGAATTCTTGCGTGCAGTGCTGGTCAGAATGCGAATGGTGCCACCTCTTTAGAAAACGGTTCGGCAGTTTCTTACAAACATACACTAAACCATATGACTCAGCAATTCCACTCCTAGGTCTTACTCCAGAGAAAAGAACATGTACTGTCAAAGATGTAACACAAATGATCGAAGCAGCCAGAAACTGTCAACAACCCAAATGTCCATCAATTTGTGAACAGACAAACATACAGTGGGATCCCACACAGCAATAAAATAGAACAAAACAGGCGAATCTCAAAGATAATACACTGAGTAACAGAAATCAGACTCAAAAGACCACATACTGTACAATTCCATTAATATGAAATTCCAGTAAAAGACAAAACCATAGTGACAGAAAGCAGATCCCCTGGGAACCAGGGGTATGGGGGTATGTAATTTAAAAACTCCCTGCAAACAAAAGTCCAGGACCAGATGGCTCCACTGAGGAATTCTACCAAACATACAAAGAACAACTATTACCAATCCTTCTCAAACTCTTCCAAAAGATTGAAGAGGAGGGAACACTCCCAAAGTCATTCTATGAAGCCACTATCACCCTGATACCAAAAGCAGACAAAGACAATACCACAAAATAAAATCACAGGCCAATATCTTTGATGAATATAGTTGCAAAAATTCTCAATCAAATATTAGCAAACTGAATCCAACAACACATAAAAAAGATCACACACCACGATCAAGTTGGATTCATCCCAGTCAGGGTCACAAGGATGGTTCAACATATGCAAATCAAAAAATGTGATACACTCCATCAACAAAAGTAAAGATAAAAACCACATGGTCATCTCAATAGATGTAGAAAAAGCATTTGATAAAATTCAACATCCATTCATGATAAAAACTCTCACCAAAGTGGGTATAGAGGGAACATATCTCAACATAATAAAAGCTATTTATGACACATCCACAGCCAACATAACACTCAATGGTAAAAGCTGAAAGCCTTCCTTCCTGTTAAAATCTGGAACAAGACAAGTGTGCCCATTCCCACCACTTCTATTCAATGTAGTATTGGAAGTCCTAGCCACAGCAATCAGACAAGAGAAAGAAATAAAAGGCATCCAAACTGGAAGAGAAGAGGTGAAAGTATCATTATAGGCAGACGACATGATACTGTATATAGAAAACCCTGAAGACTCCACACAAAAACTACTAGAACTGATGAATGAACTCAGCAAGGTAGCAAGATACAAGATTAACATACAGAAATTTGTTGCATGTCTTTATGCTAACAATGAAATATCAGAAAGGGAAAGTAAAAAAAAAAAAAAAAACCCTTTTAAAAATAAAATACTTAGGAATCAACCTGACCAAGGATGTGAAAGACTTGTATGTTCAGAACTATAAAACACTGATAACGGAAACTGAAGATGATTCAATAGAAAGATATCTCATGCTCTTGGACTGGAAGAATTAATATGGTTAAAATGGCCACACTACCCAAAGCAATTCACACATTTAGTGTGATCCCTATCAAACTATCCATGACATTTTTCACAGAACTAGAATAATCCTTAAATATACATGGAACCATAAAAGGCCCAGAATTTCCAAAGCAATCCTGAGGAAAAAGAACAAAACTGGAAGCATAACCCTCCCAGACTTCTGACAATACTACAAAGCTACAATAATCAGAACAGTGTGATACTGGCACAAAAACAGACATATGGATCAATGGAACAGAACAGAGAACCCAGAAATAAACCCACACACCTACAGTCAATTAATCTTCAACAAAGGAGGCAAGAATATACAATGGAGAAAAGACAGTCTCTTCAGCAAGTGGTGTTGGGAAAGCTGGACAGCTGCATGTAAATCAATGAAGTTAGAACACACCCTCACAACATAAACAAAAATAAACTCAAAATGGCTTAAAGACTTAAATATAAAGCATGACACCATAAAACTTCTAGAAGAGAACATAGGCAAAACATTCTCTGACATAAATTGTACCAATGTTTTCTTAGGTCAGTCCCTGAAGGGACTGAAATAAAAGCAAAAGTACACAAATGGGACCTAATCAAGGTAATAAGCTTTTGCACAGCAAAGGAAACCATAAACAAAATGAAAAGACAACCTATGGAACAGAAGAAAATATTTGCAAATCATGTGACTGACAAGGGCTTGATTTCCCAAATATACAAACAGCTCATACAACTCTAAAACAAAAACAAATAACCCAATGAAAAAATGGGCAGAAGACCATTTCTCCAAAGAAGACACAGAGATGGCCAAAAGGCACATGAAAAGATGCTCAACATCACTAAATATTAGAGAAATGCAAATCAAAACTACAATGAGGTACCACCTCACACCGGTCAGAAGGGCCATCATTAAAAAGTTTACAAACAATAAATGCTGGAGAGGATGTGGAGAAAAGGGAATCCTCCTACACTGTTGGTGGGAATGTAAATTGGTGCAGACACTATGGAAAACAGCATGGAGGTTCCTTCACAAACTAAAAATAGAGCTAGCATATGATCCAGCAATTCCACTCCTGGGCATATATCCAGAGAAAACTCTGATTCGAAAAGATACATGCACCCCAATGTTCACAGCAGCACTATTTACAACAGTCAAGACATGGAAGCAACCTAAATGTCCATCAACAGATGCACGGATAAAGAAGATGTGGTAATATATACACAATGGAATATTACTCAGCCATAAAAAAGAATGAAATAATGCCATTTGCAGCAACATGGATGGACCTAGAGATGATCATACTGAGTGAAGTAAGCCAGACAGAGAAAGACAAATATTATATGATATCTCTTATACATGGAATCTAAAATATGACACAAATGACCTTATTTACGTAACAGAAACAGACTGACAGACACAGAAAACTTACGGCTGCCAAAGAGGAAAGGGGGTGGGGGAGGGATAAATTAGGAGTTTGAGATTAGCTGATACAAACTAATACATATAAAACAGATAAACAACAACAAGGTCCTACTGTATAGCATAGGGAACTATATTCAATATCCTGTAATAAACCATAATGGAAAAGAATATGAACAAGAATATATATATATATATATATATATATATATATATATATATGTATGTATGTATCTGAATCAGTCTTGGCTGTACAACAGAAACTAACACTACATTGAAAATCAACTATACTTCAATAAAGTAAAAAATAAAATTAAATTAAATTAAAAGGAAGGTCTTGGTTAGAGGGGTTCTGGGAAGGTGGCCACAGTGAGGTGTCATATTTTTTGACTCTCTCTGAATTCCCCCACATAAAGACAGACAGAGCAGTGAGACAGCAAAGCCAAAGCCAGGGACATACTGCAACAAAACATAATTAACAAAATATCCCCATGGACCCCAAAATAAAAGCAGATGAGGATGATAACATGGGAGAAACTCCAGGTGACCCTGGGTTTGGCACTGACTCTTTGGATACAACGACAAAAGCACAGTCTGTGATAGAAAAAATTGGAAAGTTGGACTTCATTAAAATTAAAAACTTCTGCTGTCCGAATGGCGCTATAACCATCTTTCAGTGTCCACGGAGGGTTGGTTCCAGGACCCCCAGGGAATACCAACATTCTCGGATGCTTAAGGCCCTTTCATAAAATGGTGTAAGAATTTGCATATAACCAAAGGACAGCCTAAGGATATACTTTAAATCATCTCTAGATTATTCATAATACCTAATACAATGTAAATGCTATGTAAATAGTTGTAAATACAATGTAAATGCTATGTAAATAGTTGCTGGACCACTGCAAATTCAAGTCTTGCTTGCCAAATATTTTAGATTTGAGGTTGGTTGAATCTATGGATAACAAGAGCTGACTATATAAAGAAAATGAAAAGACAAGCCAATGGCTGGGAGAAAATTTTTACGAAACACGTATCTGATAAGACTGGTATCCAAAATATACAAAGAACGCTTAAAACTCAATAATAAGAGAACAAACAACTCAATTTAAAAAATGGGCAAAAACCCTGAACATACTATCTCACAGCTATTTCAGCAAAGAAGATTACAGCTGATAAATAAGCATATGAAAAGGTGCTCAACATCACGTCATCAGGGAATTGCAAATTAAGACAATGAGACACCACTACACTAACTGAATGGCTAAGATCTAAAACACTGACAACGTCAAATACTGGCAAGGATGTGGAACAACAAGAAGTCTCATTCATTCATTGCTGGTAAGAATGTAAAATGGTATAGTCACTTCAGAAACCAGTTTTGTAGTTTCTTACAAAGCAAAACATAGTCTTACTATATACATAATCACACGCAACAGTCACACTCTTTGGTATTTACCCAAATGAGTTGAAAACTTCTGTCTACTCGAAAACCTGCACTTGGATATTTATCCTAGCATTATTCATAACTGCCAAAAATTGGAAGCAACCAAGATGTCCTTCAATAGGTGAATGGATAAACAAACTGTAGTATATTCAGCAATAAAAAGAAACTATTAAGCCACAAAAAGGCATGGAAGAATCTTAAATGCAAACTGCTAAATGAAAGAAGCCAGTTCAAAAAACCTACACCCTGTATGATTGCAACTATATGACATTTTTGAAAAAGGCAAAACTGCAGAGACGGTAAAAAGATCGGGTGACTGCTAGGAATTCTGGGGAAGAGGTAAAGGGAGGGACAGGTGGAGTGCACAGGGGATTTTCAGGGCAGTGAAAGTATTCTGTGTGATACTGTAATGGTGGATATGTGTCATCATACACTTGGCAAAGTCCATAGAACGTACACTACAAGGAGTGAACCTTAACTTAAACTGTAGGCTTTAGTTAATAATAATGATCAATACTGGCTCATCTATTATCACACATGTACCACAATAATGAAAGATGCTAATAATAGGGGAAACTGGTGGGGGGTGCCGGGGGAGAGTACAGGGGAACTCTGTATTTTCTGCTCAGTTTTTCTGTAAAACTAAAACTGCTCAAAAAAATAAAATCTATTAATTTAGATAACAACAACAAAAATAGCAGATGAGTAAAAACCACCCACATCACAAGACCTGCGTGGTATCACTGTGTGTGCAGGAAGCAGCACTGGGAGGTATGAGCTCGTCTGAAAGACTAGCAACAGGAGGATTCCACAAGAGGCAGCAGGTGTTCATTGAAAACACGGTGGGCCTGGGTGACAAGGGCAGCTGCACCGGAAGGCTTTCCTGCATCTGATAGTGGGTGAAGGCTGGGCCCCTGTGAAATCTCCAAACTGTCCACCCAGGGACAAGAGAGATGAAGGAAGAGAAAGGCCAGATGTACCTGGGTGAGGGGCACAGAGCCAGGGCATCCCCAAAATCTCAGAAACTGTGTTTTCATTTTTTTTTTTTTTTTAACCAGACATGGAAACAACAGAAATGGAAACTCTGTGAAATTAGAGAAGTTATCCTGACCCACACCTCCTCCTCAAATTTAAGGAAAAGGAATTTTATCGAAAAATGAGCAACAGCAAAGCATCAAGGTCAAATCCCATATTAAGTTACAATAATAAAAAAGAGAATAAGAAGCAGAGTAACAGTCCCTAGAGACAATGAAGGCCACCAGCAAAATGTATCCACAAAATAGATGGAAACTGTGCTCCGATTTCAAAACTAGCTGCCTTTTAGCTTATTAAGTAAATGATGTATGATATAAAAGAACCACATATATCAGAATTTTAAAATGTAGAAATGAGGTGATAGAACTTGGGAAAGAATCAGAAATTCAAGACAAAAATCATTTCATCAGTGAAAACTGTATGGGGTTCAATGGTAATCCATGCCTCCCGCCACGCCCCCAAAGAAAACTGTCTCTGTGCTAACTCCCACGATCTGTGACTGTGACCTTATTTGGAAAAAAGGTGTTTGCAGATGTAATTAAGTATCTCTGGGCGAGGAGGTCACTGTGGATTATGGGGGTGGGCCCTTTATCCATTGACAAGTGTGCTTTGTAAGAGGCACAGAGAGAAGAGGAGGCAGAGACTGCAGGGATGTGGCCACGAGGTGAAGACAGGCCAGGGCACGCCTGGAGTCAACAGCAGCCGGAAGAAGCAGGAAAGGGAGTCTTCAGACCGAGCACAGCCTGCTGACACCTTGATTTCAAACTCTGGCTTCCAGGACTGTGAGAGAATAAACTTGTGCTGTTTTAAGGCAGCCAGTTCATGGTATCTGTACAACAGCCCCAGGAAACGAGCACAGCATAGCCACACAAGGAGAAGCACAAGCATGAATGAACATAACAGATTCGCCCTAAGGGAAAGGGAAGGTGAAGGCAGAACACTCAAACCCAAAAAGGAAGGAAGAAATAATAAATAAATAAAGAAAGAAAGATTCACAAGAAAGTGACAACTCAACTCAGCAATTCTATCTGTATCTCAGAATATTCCCCAAAGGAATAATCATGGATGATCTGAAAAGGTTCGTGTAATCATCACATTATTTTTAACAGTCCCCAAAGGGAAACAACTTTCTTTCTAAAAAGATAACTAAGAAATCCCTAAATTTAAGTGGTTTATCTATCTTCCAATTTGATCTTGGTTTTCTGAACGAACTGGCACCTTGAAATAAAGCACCGTATAAGAACCCTTAAAATAAGTGCCTACTGTCAGATTAATGGTGGTAATTAGTACTGTCATAATTGCCTTCTATTAAATTCTACCTCTTAAAGAATGAAAGCTGTTCGTTAAAATGACCATTAATCACTGGACAAGTTCTTTAAGAGGACTTACTTTTATGTATCCAAACACTGGTAGAGTTTGGTTGGATAACTTCCTTGGCATGTCTACTTCTGGATTAACATGGTGTCGATCAGGACAGATCCTTTTGTCTCTGAAAAAAAGGAACAGGATTTTAAAACCAGGAAAAAAAAAATAACAATTTTCAACATGAATTTTAAAGTATTCACCAGGAAAATTAATCTAGAATCGAAATCAGAGAACTTGTATTCCAAACGCTGTAAAGTTAAGTAACCAAATGCTGTAAAGCTAATTAGATCCCTCAGATGACACTAACAGTGTGTAAATAAGTGGAAAGGATCCTAAAATCTAACTGGCACTGAGTAAACGTAAAGGACAGAGTTACTGCATTATTTCTCCAGACAGTCTTTTTTTTTTTTTTTTTTTTTGCGGTACACGGGCCTCTCACCGTCGCGGCCCCTCCCGTTGCGGAGCACAGGCTCCGGACGCGCAGGCCCAGCGGCCACGGCCCACGGGCCCAGCCGCTCCGCGGCACGCGGGACCCTCCCGGACCGGGGCATGAACCCGCGCCCCGCGCATCGGCAGGCAGACTCCCAACCACTGCGCCACCAGGGAAGCCCTCCAGACAGTCTTAAATGCAGTACGTAAATGAACAAAATATACTTCCAAAGTAAAGACTCTGAATCAGAAACACATCACTATAACCCACAACAGGGGCCAATGAACCTCTAAAGCAGGAGCCATTCCGTAACCCAAACTGAGAAATAGTTAAAGCTTCAGTTTTAAAATTCAATATTTTATGTAAAGGCATAATGGAAATTGCTGCTAATAACCTGGATAACGTACATAATTCAAAGAAGTTAATTTCAATAGTTATCTTAAAATTAAATTCAATCCAGTAGATATCTAACAGACATCTACTACTCAGTGCCAGAGATCCACTGATCAAGTATTGGCATCGTGTCTGGATCCCTGACTCAGGGATCTCCTGACTGTTAAGATATATCCATGTTCTCCAAATTGATTCATATAATCAATGCAGTTATCAAAATTCCAGCAATGTTTTTGAAGAAACTGACAACCCTTTCTAAAATAAACATGGAGATGCATTAGACTTAAAATGCCAAAACCACCTTGAAGAAGAACAAAGTTGGAGGACTTAAATACCATTTCCCAAGACCCACTATAAGCTACAGTACTTAAAAAAGTGTAGTACTGGTGTAAGAATAGACAAGTAGACCAATGTAACAGAGAGAGTCCACAAATAGATCCCATACACTATCGTCTGGGTTATGTCAAAGGCACCAACTCAGTGAGAACACAACAGTGTTTTAAATAAAGAATGCTGGAGCAAGAGATTATCCATACAGAAAAAAAGTAAACCTTGCCCCATATCAAACACTATACACAAAAATTAATTCAATATAGATTACATGCCTAAATGTGAAAGCTAAATCTATAAAACTTCTAGAAGAAAATATAGAAGAATGTCTTCATGATCTAGAGGTAGGCAATTTATTTCTTCTATTAAAACACAATAAAACAGTAACCATAAAACATTTCATCAAAATTAAAAATGTCTGTCCATTGAAAGACTCTTAAAAGGCAAGCCACAGACTGGGAGAAGTTTCTCAAAGCATATATGCATATCTCTGACAAAGCAGCTGTATCAAGAATAAACAAATTATTCCTATAAACCAGTAAATACCCCATTTTAAAAATGGGCAAAAGACCTGAACAGGCATTTCACAAAAAAGGATGTCAAATGTCCTACAATCACGTTGAAAAGCCATTCAACGTCATGAATTCTTAGGAAAATGCAAATTAAAATAACAATGGTTTTCCCCTACACCCCCACGAATACTAAGTGTTGCTGAGGATACAGAGCAACCCAAACTCCCTCACACACACCTGGTGGGATCATAAGATGACCAACCGCCCTGGCAAAGTTAAACACAAGTCTACCCCATGACCCAGCAATACCACTCCAGAGTATAATATATACCCAAGAGAAACGGGTGCATATTTCCAGAAAAGGACACGTACAAGAGTGTTCATGGACGCTTCATACATAATACAACTCACAGGCCCGTCAAGAGTAGAATGGATATATACATCATGATATATTCATATAACAGAATTTTTAAAAAATATTTATTTATTTATTTTGCTGCGTCAGGTCTTAATCGCAGCACACGGGATCTTCGTTGTGGTACTTGGGATCTTTTGTTGTGGTGCGCGGGCTCTTCATTGCGGCACGTGGGCTTCTCTCTAGTTGTGGCGCGGGTTCCAGAGCGTGTGGACTCTGTAGCAGTTTGTGGCACACGGGCTCTCTAGTTGAGGTGCGTGAGCTCAGTAGTTGTGGCACACGGGCTCAGCTGCCCTGTGGGATGTGGGATGCTAGTTCCCCAACCAGGGATCGAGCCTGCGTCCCCTGCATTGGAAGGTGGATTCTTTACCACTGGACCACCAGGGAAGTCCCCACACAATGGAATTCTAAGCCACAAAATAAATAAATAAATAAAATACCAATACGTGCAACAACATGGATGAATGCCACAGACAGTATTGATAGATGGAGCACACTACAATTCCATGTATATAAAATTCTAAAACAAGCAAAATTAGTCAGTGCTGGTAGACAGAGTGAGGGTGGTTACTTCAAATTGGGAAGGAACAGGAGGGGATCTTGCAGGGGCTCCCTCAGAGCTGGGCCGTAGCTCACATGGGTTGCATATGCATGTAACAATCATCAAGCTGTAAACTTATCATCTGTGCCGTTTACTGTATGCTACATGTCAGTTATAAAAAAGATGACTGGCTTACTTGCAAAAACCAAAAGCCTTAAGATACGGACAAAGAGGCCTTCTGGCTTTTTTAGCTTCTTTGGCTTCCAGAACCCCTGCAGTAAACTCGTAGAGCTCTGAAGGAATCTTGGTATCTGCTCGCTCCAAGTAGCGCAGGACACCAACTGCATGGCAGGCATTTCTCTCCGTCAGCAGCAATACAGATTTGGTTTTTTTATCTCTCTGTTCTGCAGGAGAACCCTTAAAATTGGGGGTGAATAAAGGAAGCAGATCATCCATACCAGTCTAAATGATAAAACTTTCTGGACTCTGCATTTGTCATTATGTGGGAAATGCCAGTGAAACATTAAATGATAATATAAATTAATCAAACCTGTTCAGTTAAACTCTGAAAATGATCAGACATGCAATACAGGCGTCCACCAAAAATTTTCGGCGAGGACGGAAAGCTGAAGTGAATCACACACGTGGCATCGGTGATGGCCAAGAGTGGTGTGCAATCATCTGTTAAGGCTGGAGAAAAGGATTCGGACAATTTCAAATGAAGCTGGAATTTTACTGCACATGCTTTACAGAACAATTCCAGGAACCATACTTCAAAACACTTCTTTACTGCATTCTACTTTTCAGATGCAAAGAAACTTCCTTCCCATTTCTTTTCCCAAAATGTCAAAGCCCAGTAATTAAATTCCAGAGAAAAGTGGTCTCCTTTTTAACTCGAAAAATGCCTCTATTACAAATCTTGGCTGCCCATATGGTTTTCACTTATTTTATACATTCTGACTTTTATATTTCCAATATTAAATTTAACAATCATTTACGACAAGCTCCATCATAGGCATATACATAGGACAGTGATCCTCGAGCTAGAACTGCAGGGAGCACGGCTAGCCCAAGGGCCGCTCGCTGCCTACTAACCTGAGGCACTTGGATTCCACCTCAGTATCAAAATCACAGTCAAGGTTAATTTTCACTTTGAAATTCACATTACTAATACATTCTCAATAAATCTGGGAAATGATGAGAAATTTGGAGGAGGTAAATAAATTAATGAATTGAAGACATGATTCCCATTAGCTCAGCCTTCTCTAAATACAAGTAGAAATTAAAATACTTACCTAATACAATGTGAGAACCAGAACTTAACTTCTTCTTCCACTGTTCTGAAACACTTTTTACATTAAAAATCATTTCTTTATGCATTTTCAAACAAAATATGGAACTGCTTTCTACTACCTAAAGATGAAACCAAAGGGGCCAGTTCACAGTCAGGAACATAAGCTTGAAGATGATCTTTCATCAATAATTATCGATACAAATCATTTAAAATTATCTGTGAGGGTCTCACCTCACTGATCCACTAATTCTAAGAATGAAATGGTTGTAAATTTAAAGAAATATATTTTCAAAATGCTATGGTTTATATCTAAAAACTTGCTCCAGTGAAACAAACATTATTTTGCTAAAACTATTTTCCTTCCTTTTGAAATAACGTGTACATACATATATGTGCGTGTATATATACTTGTGTGCATGTATACTTACCTACACAGATTATCTGTAGAGATATGTATACGTATACATGAAATTTATGGTACTATTGCCAAGAGGGTACTGTTGTTTTTCACTATACCTGCTAGTTCATTTTTGCTAAAGGTCAGTGCACTACTGATTCTTTTGTATTTGGCCTCATTTCTACACTTTAGCATTAATTTATATACAATTAGATTAAATAAATCTTTAGCCAATTTATTTGGCTTTTTTGGCTAAATGATGATATACTTTAGCATTATCGTCTCTATTTTCTTAAATAGAGGGTTCAGAAGATGTTGGCACTTCTTCATGAACCAGATCCTTTTCATGCTCTGCCAGGTCCCCCTTGTGGACCGCTGGCTTCCATGGGAAGGCTATTTCCCTGTCAAATACGTAACTCTCTGGCGACTCAAGATTCAACCACAGTTTAAACAAGCAGTAAGAACGTTTCATGTGTGGAAGGGCTCACCTTACACACTATTTCTGTTTCAGCTACAGAACCGGTGAAGATCAAGGTCTTTTGTGCCTGACTTGGAACAAAATCAAGAGTTTGGAGTAAAGTGGAGGTCTTTTCACATTCCAGGCAAAGATGTACTACCTGGTAATGAAATGCAGAAACAGTGGGATTTTTAAAAAATGTTCAAGGTGCTCCAGTTTTACTTTTTATGGCAAAGTCATAATTTTAATAGGAAAGAAGGTATACAAAAGCAATATAAATTTAAATACACAATTACAGATTGTATATGAAATTAATGCTGTAATCTTTTAATATTAAGCCATGAATAAAGGTTACTTGCTTGGGCTCACCAACCCCCCACCACACACACCCAGGACTCTTTACCTGTTGGACACTGCCATAGAGGGCAGCCTCCTCCATGGCTGTGATCACAATGTAGGGGTCGTTCATGAACTCTCTGATTAACTGCTCTATATGTCTGTTCCAATGAACTCCAACTGCAACAATCTGATGTGGGGCAGATTCCCTTTCTTCAACTTCAATAATTTTTTTAAAGTTATCTAATATAGGAAACATCTAAAAAATCAGCATAATTAATTTCACTTTTATTTCCAAAGAAACTAATAATTAGTTTGACAGAACATAAAATGTAAGGAATGTATATTTTCTGTTCTCAGAGTGGGAAAGGTCTTTAAACATGAAAGTAAAAACTAAAAAGGAAAAATGTTTATGTATAGACAAAATTAAAACAAACATCTAGGTAAATACCGGCAACACAGGTAACAAAGGATGAACAGCCTTATATAAAAACTTCTACAAACTAGTTAGAAAAAGATGATCCCAGTGAAAGAAAACAAGCGAAGGAAATGAACAAGCAGCTCCTAGAAGAATGGGTGCAAATGGCCAGTATGAATTAATGCTCAATTTAACAAAGTAATCAAGGAAATACAGATTAAGCAAATCAGATGCCACGTGTAACCGTCAGCCTAGAAAAGAAAGCTGGACGAGGGCCTCCTACTGCCAGGCGTGCAGGCAGTGTGGCGCGGAGGCACACTGCCAGAGGGAGTGCAAACCCATCTACACTTTCAGAGTGCCACTGAACAAGGCAGTGTTCCAGATACCAGCTTTGCAAATAAGAACTGAGGCAGTCAGTAAGTCACAAAGCCTGGGCTTGACCTTGGGGCCACTGCTGCTCCCAAAGGAATGCTCCTGACCTTCATGCTACACTGCTTCCAACAAGTGCCTTTTAAGAATTCATAGCCTTTGATCCATTAATCCCCTTCCTAGGAATTTATGCTAAGAAAACACGTGCCAAAAGATGTTTCTTCAGCTACACACATACACACAAATGATGCTAAATGTCCATATATAAGACAATCAGAAAATAAATTGTATGTCCACAGGGTTCAATACCACATGGCCAGTAACAATCACGCTAGAGAACAGCTGGTAGCAGCACTCACAATGCTGTTCACTGAAATGCAAGTTACAAACCAATACATAAAATAAGGTCCTGATATTATTAATTATATGTATCAACAGACGCAGGAATTACGGAAAGGAAAGAAATACTCTAAAACAGTAACAGTGGTTACGTAACCTCTGAGCATAAGACTATGGATGTTGGGGTTTTTCAAGGGTTCTTCTCTATTTCTCAAATTTTCTAAAATACAAGTATTGCTTACATAACCAGAAAAATATTGATTTTAGAAAATGTCCCTGGGAAAGAAATTCTGCTCTTCAAAGAGAACTTTAACATTGGGTAGAAAATTCAGATAAATGTTCTGTCCTCTTAATTATAGCCGTTAAAGGGAAACATTTTTTAGATTAACCAGCTTCTTCCCAACTAGACACGTTTCCTGACTCCTAAAAGACTTTAATTTTACATATATGTATATAATATATATATATATTTCTGAGTAGTACTGACATCTAAATAAATGCCATACTTACTTGTTCATTAGCTTCAGAGAATAAGACTTCCACCTCATCCAAAATCAGATGACAGAGTCTAAGAAACAACAAGCTTTGATATCTGAGAAGTCTCAGGAGGCTATGTGGTGTTGTGACAATTACATTGCCTACATTTTAAAAGAAAACACAGTTAACGCCTTAGATCTTCCACAGGTTTTTCTAACGTTTCCTTTGCTAAGATTCCACATACTTTCTAGAAATCCCTTTCAATGAAATAAACCCTGTGTTTCTTCCTCAGGTGGGTGTGAGAAGAGGCCTGCCCAGGCTGCCCCTGTACTGTCTGACTAAATACCTGTGTTCCCACCAGGTTTTGAGCTCCTGAAAGGCAGGGGGTGGTTTTAGTCAACAGCTAATAAACAGTAAGCGTTTAATAAATCGTTGATAAATGAATGAAAAGACTTAGCTTTCTCAGTAAAAACAGATGGAAGCCAAGAGTAAACCTTCACCACCAGCACTGATCGGTAACTGACAAGTGAGGCCTGGCTGATCATGCTGGCTCCCAGGCCTGCCCGAGCAGGCTTCCACTGTGTTCTCTAGGGAAAACCAAATAGCTTGGAAAGGATGCTTACACCCACTTGGAAGCTTCATACTTTTGGCTTCATCTTTGTGGAGTCCAACTGTTAATACCACAGGATGAACAACAGGCCTGGAGGACATGCTATAGTCTCCCAATAATTCAAAAACTAATTGGGCCTTTTTCCACCCAGGGCACACGATGACCGCCAGAGGCTGCAAAGACAAATAAAGTCACATGATTTTGGACAAAGGTTAAGCATCTAAGACACGCAGAACATCTCCCTGTACACAGTAAGCACTAAGTTTTTGCTGTCATCACGGTCACGCAGGTCAGAGAAGTCAAAATATAATTTCACTAGAATGGATTCAGACACACTGACTCAGATTCTGCTAGGGCTTAAACTAGGCACAAGTATTAAATCATCTAGTCCTTAACGTCCCCTTACAGGGTGAGACCTATTACTACCTCACTTCACAGGTGAGGAGCCTAAGGGACAGAAAGGTGAAGTTTGTTGCCCAAGGCTGCACAGCTAATATTCAGTAGAAGCGGGATTCAAAGCCAGGCAATCCGGCTCCAGACCTGCTGCTGCTGAGCACCAGGATGAACTGCCTCCTGAAAGGGGCCCTGAAAAAGGTGAACATCACTTCCTTAGGAGATTAAGTTCCCTACTGCAACATCTGACCCCTGCCCTCCACGATCCCACAGATATCTCTCCATATCTGCCTGCCAAACACCTTCCTGGACACACGCCCTCAATCAACTGAAGACAAGAACGAGTCTCCTCTTTCTTTTATGCAGACGCAGGCAAGCGCCTGCTTCCAGGGCTCACGCCTAAATGCAGACTGACCCTGGAGATGCGGAAAAAGCAGAATGGACACAAGGGTCAGACCTGGACATTCCTTTCTGGCCCGGCCAGGGGTCTATCTCAACACAAGCTGCATCTCATCAGCGGGCTCAGCTGCTACCTGACTGAGTGATACAAACGCATCCATTTAATATTATGAAGTCAATACATCGTAACACAGCCAACGCGGACTTCCAAAGAGGACTCGTTAAACTACATGGCATAATCAGGAAAATAAACCAGTATCTTTCCTAAGATGAAATTCGAATTGTCTTTTGTACTGCTATTTTTCACCTTATAATGAGTGATGGAACCATCTGTAGTGTATCTTGGGAGAAGATCTGAGACGGGTCTCATACACATCAATTCACCTAACAGCCAAAACCCCAGCAAAGCAGATGTCACTCACTCACCATCATTTGACCCTCACATCCAATTTCTTTCCTTTCCACCATCCTTCTCAGCTATTAACTGATGCTTATGAGTGGGAAAAATAAAGTGGGATTATAAAACAGTGTGGGGTTCTGTGAAGATAATTTAAAGAAGAGGGACAAGATGACAGAAATCCTAAATTCAAGTCCCACTTCTTGTCACACTTGTCAGCAGGTAAGAACTTTTACCGGTAACTTTTCATGAGCTTAATTTTCTCATCTATAAAATAGTGAAAACAATACACGGCATGACCATCTCAAGGGTTTGCCATGATAATTACGTGAATCGAATCAGTTAGATAATTCTATAAACTGTACAGTCATCACTAAAAGCCAGGACTCTCCCAACTCAGCTGATGGCTCACAACTAGGGGTTCTCGGTAAGAATCAGTGTGAGAGAATCAGCGACTGTGTTGAGAAGAGTTTCTCATAGGACGGTCTCTGTTCTGCCAGGTTTTTTTTGTTTGTTTTTTGTTTTTGCTTTTTGGGTTTTTTTTTGCGGTACGCGGGCCTCTCACTGTTGCGGCCCCTCCCGTCGCGGAGCACAGGCTCCGGATGCGCAGGCTCAGCGGCCATGGCTCACGGGCCCAGCTGCTCCACGGCATGTGGGATCTTCCCGGACCGGGGCACGAACCCGTGTCCCCTGCATCGGCAGGCGGACTCTCAACCACTGCGCCACCAGGGAAGCCCCCTGCCAGTTTTAATGTAACTTAAACTTTACCAAAGGTTAGGTGTCAAATTTAAAATAAATATTTAATCCATTTTGTTGTTAAACAAAAATGTCTTCAACTTACTCCATTTCTACTTGGTAATGACTTGTAGCAGCCCCCTGTTTGCAAAATCGTAAGCAGTGGTGGAAGGTACAACAAAGGGTCATTTCCACAATGAGAAATGACCACCATGTCACAGCCACGTGCTATGGGAGGCCAAGAGTAAGATTCAGTGTGGCTGGGGCCCGGAAACTTATTCCTTTGAAGAGCCTACAAAACATCAACAACAACCAAAACAACAATAAAACCCAGAAAACTAATAAACTTCTCATTGCTCACTTTACCCCAAGAACGAGTATACATTGCTTAATCTGGTATTATCCAAGACCTAACTTAATAAGTCCACCCCCCCCCCCCGAATCTTTTCCAGCAACAAACTCCTGCTCAAAAGACCCTCGCTTTTCTGGGCTCCCAACTGAAAGGATCCAATAGGCAGTCTGTTGAAACACGAGGTGCTTAACGTTTCACCACAGCAAAGATGTGGCTTCTCTTCCTCCTGATAAGCTGCTGGTGCATCGGCTCCACTTAGAAAGCTTTTTAAAAACTTGCCTTTGTTTGCTTATTTTTCTGTGTAATCCGCTGTCATCAAGACCTCCCAAATGTTCCACAGAGGAGAGTTCTCCAGCCACACCGATGAGATCTGCCAACAGGGTGAACTCATCAGCACCGTCCTCTCTCTGAAGGTCTCAACCCCCGGCCCCGAACCCCAGCTGCACTCGGGACTGGGGTTCCCCTGCAACACCACCCTTTGTGCTGCAACTTTCTCAGTTGAATTTCTTGGTTTGGTGGAGAACAAATTTCGGCAGCTTCTCGACAAAGGGTGCAGGGGAAGGAAATCGGAGATTCTGCACGTGTGAAAATGTCTTCATTCTATCCTTACACTTCAGGAATGGTTTGAGTACAGACCTCTAGGCTGGAAATAACTTTTCACGAGAATTGTGGAGTCACTGCTCTGCTGGTGAACTGTGGGAAAGTCTGAAGTCATTCTGATTCCTGACCCCGCCGTGGGATGGGTTCCTCCTCTCTGGAAGCTTTCACGATCTCTGAATCCCTCCAGTTCAGATGCTTCGTAGCAACGTGTCTACGCTCCTGCTCCTCGGTTGTGCTGGGTCTCCGGTCGGCAAACCCTCTCAATTTAGAAAGTCATATCCATTAAGTAAGGAAAGTGTCCATGTGTTATTCTCAGAATTTTCGGTCCTCTGCCGTCATTCTTTCTAGAAATCCCACTCAGATACGAGACCTCAAATTGACCCTCAAATTCTCTTTCCCCCCCCATTTCCATCTCTTTGTCTTTGTGTTCTACTTTCTGATTGTTAACTTCTATCTTACCTCTCATATCTACTGTTTTTTTATTTCCATAGCGTTTTTAATTGCTAAGAGCACCTTTTTTTTTTTTTTTTTTTATGCGTTACGCGGGCCTCTCACTGTTGTGGCCTCTCCCGTTGCGGAGGACAGGCTCCGGACGCGCAGGCTCAGCGGCCATGGCTCACGGGCCCAGCCGCTCCGCGGCATGTGGGATCCTCCCAGACCGGGGCACGAACCCGTGTCCCCTGCATCGGCAGGCGGACTCTCAACCACTGCGCCACCAGGGAAGCCCGCTAAGAGCACTTTTTATCTCTGACTGTTCCTTTTGTTTTTAGTAGCACCCTATTATTGTTAAATCCAAGCAATATCTTCTCTTATCTCTGAGGATATCTATTTTCTAATGTTTTCTTCCACTCCTTAACATTGTTTGTTTCTTTCAGAGTTTGTTTTGGTCTTTTTTTTTTTTTCCTAGGTTAAGGCTTTCTTCCAATGTCCAAGGATCCCTGATGTCTGCTCACATCGAGGACACTGAAAGCTGACTATATCCACAGGCAGGGCAGAGCTCATCACCATGTGAGCGTCACATCACTGCAAGGAGACAGGCAGCGAGCATGCATTTTTACTGAGAGGATTCGAAAACAGCATCACCGCAAGGTCATTCTCTAGCGCCATTCGGTTTCTCCAAACAGAGCCTCCAATCTCCTTCCTGAGAAACTGGCTGAAGATGTTCAGGAAACAAGGCAGGGAGTTCACTGCCCTCCCCGTGTCACTCCTTCCTCAGGTGGTCAGCCATCCTGGCTGCTTCTTTTCCATCTTCCAAAAGCCTGTAGAAATTCCTTGTCTAATAAAGGCTCCGCTCTCATTCTATTCATGCTTGTAGTTTTTTTGTTTTTACTTTTTTTCAATATCAAGAGGGAAGTAGATAAAGATTTATGATCTAAACCGATGATCTAAGTGAAACCACAGGTCTATAACGCAATTCTGAAAAGAGTACTAAGAAGTACATTCTAACTGCCCTGACTACTTGTGCCCCTTCTAAGCCCCTTTTCAGAGGCGCATTTGAAAACTTATTTCAGAAAAGCACTTAGGTTTCTCCACAAAAGAATTATTCACTTATAAGAAGTTAACCTCGACTTTAAGAATAAATGAGAAATTAATAATAAAATCTTAAAAGAAAATTTCAAAAGCAAAGAAATTATATAAATGCAAACTTAAAACTGCTTTATTAAAAATCTTTCTATGTTAGAGCAGGTCAGTCCTCCTTCACAAGCCTGGTCTGAGCCCCGTCACCTTTTTCAGGTCTGCCGAGAGTGGCGCCGTGTTGATGGACAAGCAGGGCTCGACCCTGGTCCGCAGAACGACCAAGGGCAGCCGGGAGCCTGACTTCAGCCTCTGCAACTAAGAACACAGATGTCAGATGGCTCTGCCCTGTGGTGTTAGCACAGAATACCAAGAACTTTATGGAAATAAAGAAGATATAAGAGTTTGGTTTCCATGTAAAACCCTAAGTTTATATGCTTATAAAAACCCACCAAAATTACCAAAATAAAAGGAAGATTATCCATTACCCAAAAGAGCCATGTCTCTAAAGCAATAATTCATTAGATAATTTCTAAAAGGGTATCTTCAGGTAAAGTCCTCCATGCAAGGAGTTTGTCTTCATATCTCAAATCTTGAGGGAGGAAGGGGAAGGATTTAAAGAGTAAACAGTTTTCTCTTGCGGGTGTTTGCCATACCTGCTGCAGATCAGAGATTCCATCGGCTCTCAAATGATCAGGATTTAGAAACTGCAATAATCTGTAAAATAAAAGGATAATTTGAAGAAGAAAGGAGTGTTTATATTTCTTCAGTTGAGCTATTATTCTAATTCTTCTTCGACAGAGGTAAAATGAACTCTGCCTCCCAAGGCATGGCTATGACATTCCTGCTTGTTCTGTTTTGCCTTGTCTATTGCTACATAAGGGGCCATGGGGGTCTTGCCAGTCTCATGCTTGCCCCCTCTCCCTCCCACACTGGGCCCTGCTCTGTGGACACAGCACTGCCAATCCCAGGACCACTTGCTCTGGACATGGAGAAAGACTGCATGATCACTAGGTCATCTCATGTTTCTTCTAAGAAACCCACTGCCTCCTTCCTTTTTTTGCTGTTCGATCTTTAATCACTTCAAGGTTCCCTGGAACCCACCACAGACTGATAGAATAACTGATGTCATTTCACCAGTGGGTTCTAAGTAAAGGGCATGTAGCTAAAAGAAATGAGCTGCATGGATAACCAAGGTCTTTGGTTCCAAGGAAAATAACCTGTTGTAGCACCACAACTTTCAGGTATTAGGTGGAGGGATGCCTGGGTAAGAGGATGTCAACTCTGGTACATTAACAGCCACCCCCAGATCCACGGGCTCCACGGCGGCCTTCAGAGCCCTCGGCCCTGGACACGGTGAGGACCTCCTGCTGGGCAAGGGGACATCACAGGGCCACAGAGTGGCCTCTGGGAAGTCGGGACACCGAAATGGCTGTAGGGTCAACACCCTCTCCCCAGTCATCTCAGGCCAGTTAGTGGATGCAGTACAACCTACCCACTTCTGAACTGTCTCAAACACTTTGTCACTCTGGTGGTTTTAGAGCAGCCACAGTTACTTGGAACATAAGAGCATTTTTAAGCTAGTAGGGTAAGAAATCATAAAAATTGGTAGGAAAATATTTTGTAGACTAAACAAGTATAAAATGAAGTGATTGCTCTACTGTTAACACCTTGTAAGTGAATACTTTGTGAATCTGGCAGGACAAAAAAACCCCCCAAAATCCTGAAGTTCTACACTGCAAATAATTAAACAGTTTCTCCAGCAGGTGGTAGATCTATTTAACGTCAGAAAACTGGGAAGAAAGCAAGCACCAACCCATATAAAATCAACAGCCCCAAAAGATCAACTATATATAATTTGTTTCATAAAACTGTTCACTTGACAAGAGAATCAGGAACAGGAGGGAGAGCATGACTATTTACAGTGGAACAAAGCTTTAAACAGAAAACTCTACTCCAGCAAATGGAAAAGAAAAAAACGTGTGTGTATATATATTTATTTACTTTATAGGAATGCAGGTTTGAAATTAATAATAAAATCATATTTTCAATTCTTCCTGCTTACACTGTTTTTTACAATTATTTCAATTAAAAATTTAGGCCAAGAAAAAAATCCGTACTTCACACAGCTGTTCTTCTCATTGTATCCTTTCTTCTCAGCCAATCTAAGTGGTTTCTCATTTGACTTCTGACATAAAGCACCACTAGAAATCAAAAACTTTTATTAAAATTTCTGAACCCATTTATCCCCAACCTCAAAATACCGTTATTTTCTGGGAGACAATTTAAGAAGTTCCACTGGAGTAACCTGATCAACTTCAGTAAATTCTGTGAGAACTGAAACTGAGTCCTTTGAGTAGGAAAACCATTTTGACAGTCCTGGGCTGCCAAGAGGGAGCAAGCCCACTACATCCTCTCTTCCTTGCTGATTACAACTAGAAACGTGGGACGAAGTATGCAACGACTACAACTAAAACGTGAAAAGCCACCAGAGCTATGGAGAGTTTCCTGGCTTTCCCTTGGTGCTGAGCTGAGGGCAGCCTGAGTCGCAGAATGGCGTAGAAGATGCAGACATCAAAAACCCCGAGAGAAACTCTCTACCATCATCCCTTAGTATCTACAGGAGACTGGTTCCAGGAGCCCTGCGGATACCGAAATGCACGGATGCTCATATAAGATGGTGCAGTACAGTCAGCCCTCCGTACCCAAGGGACCTGTGTCAGTGCGGATGCAGGAGCTGTGAATAAGGAGGGCCGACTGTACTTCAAGCCAGAGAAAAGGCAAGGGCCTTAAACCAGAGGATGTAAGGAATCCCGACTTCTCTCTTCTCTTCCTCTCCTGGCCCTGCCCCAAGGGCAGCTCTGATCACGGAGCTGCAGGCTGCAGTGGTAACGGCAGTGTGGTCACTTAAAACCCTGAGAGAAAACTTCTCCCTCCCTCTAAGGAACCGGGAAATAGGGACCCAGTAGTCTAAAGACTGTACAAGGAAAATCCCCCTCATTTTTCCTCTCTTATTTCTATTGCTATTTTATTACACAAGCAGCCCCAATCACACAGAACTGCATGGTAGCTTCTCCACAAGAAACCATCTACCTGGTCAGAGGAACAGAGAGAGAGAGCATCTAGAAAATGGCGAATGTGAGGAAAATCCTGGGGGAAAAAAGAAGAGATAGAGAGCTGGGTGGCGGGGTGGGGGGGAGTCCCTTATTTCTTTTTATGGTCCCAAAAGAAGTCCCACGCTCACCCCAAGTTGAGCATATTCAGAACAGACCCAAAGCAGTGTACCAAAGACTTAGAAACAGTGCCGCAATCACCACCCACGGTAAGTGAGACAGAGTTTGAGGTCTGAACCTTAAGGAAGTGATGACCTCCTGCTAAAACAAACAACAAAAACAACAAAGTTAACATCCTCCAGCGGATTCTAAACCAGAGTCTCATACCATAATATTCCAAATATCCAGGATGCAATCCAAAATTACTTGACATACAAAGAATCAGGAAAATTAGACAGACTGTAGAGGGAAAAAATAATCAACAGGTGCCAACCCCAGCACAGCTCAGAAGTGTGAATTATCAAGCAGCTCTTATAACCATGCTCCATAAGAAAAGGAAAGGGGAGCACTGTTGAACGGCATGATAAGAACTCTCCTTTCTTCTCAGCAAAAAAAAATACAGATTAGAAAAAAATTAAATAAAAATTTTATTTAATTATAAAATATAATACATCAAATAAAGAATTCACTGGATGGGCTTAGTAGCAAAATGGAGATGACAGAAGAGTCAATTAAACATAGATCAGCAGAATTATTAATACGAAAACAGCAAGAAAAGGTTGCAAAAATGAACAGACCCTCAGGGACATTTGTCTCATAAGACTCTCAAAAGGAGAGGAGAAAGAGATGAGTGCAGAAAAAATATTTGTAGAATAACAGCTGAATACTTACCAAATTTGATGAAAAGACAGAAACCTACAAATGAAGAACCCTAATGATCCCCAAGCATAAGAAACGTGAGCAAAACTACACCAAGACATGTGATACAATAATTAAATTGTTCAAACCGGCAATAAAGAGAAAATCTTAAAAGCAGAGGGAAAAGACATGCTGCACACAGAGGAACAAAGAAAAAAGACGATGGTAGATTTTGCACTGGTAACAATATGAGCAAGCAGATGGTGGAGCAACATCTTTAAATCACAGGGGAAAAGAAATTTAAACCTTGAATTCTATCCTTGCAAAGGTTTTGTGTTTTTTTAAATGAAGCTAAAATATTTTTTCAGACACACAAAAGCTGAAAGAATTCATCACCAGCAGACCCATAATACAAGAAATAGTAAAGGAAGTCCTTCAGGTAGAAGGAAAATGGTACCAGATGGAAATCTGCATCTACACAAAAACTGAAAAGCATGGGTGGTAACTACGTGGGTAGATATTTAATTTTTTAATTATTTATTTAAATCCCTCTAAAAGAAAAATCACTGCTTAAATACAAACAATAACAGATTCCAGCATTTATAACAAATGTATAAATAAAACGTATAACAACACTAGCATAAAGTTCAGAAGGGGAGAAATGGAAGCTTCCCATTTTAAGATCTTACACTATATGTGAAATGTATAACATTACAATACATCCTTTCTGTGATCTCATTAGTATCACTGACATGGATCTTGATGAGGACAGGGTTACAAAGTCTTTGATGCTCATCTTCAAAAATATAACAGACCATTCTTTGCTTTCCACCAACTTGAACTGCCATCTGGCCCACATTTACCCATCCTTTACATCAAGACAGTGTCACTGGACCTGCCTTACAGACACAACTTTGTCTGATAAGGTAACAAGGAGACAAGAATCACTACCACTTTTTGGTCAACGGTGCTGCTAGCCAGTTGTCAAACATTTTAATTTTAAATTAACATATGTTTAATCGATATTTCCAAGGTCACTCTTTTTTTGAAACTGAATATTCTTCTATCATCAATATTACAGAATGCTGTATAAAACAATATTATACTTAAGTCTCTAGTCAATTACACTGGTTTTCAAATCATACCTTGCTGCTGGTATATCTGGATCGGCATACGTGGTTATGCCTCTTTTCATTGGCCAATACACTGAAGACTCAACACACTGTAAAACAATTTTTTTCAGAAAGAATAATTATGCTAACATGATATACATTCTTGAGGAATCAAAATTTCATGGGAGTTATTCTCACAGACAACCATCCCAGATAACATTCAGGCAACACAGATATGAAGAGACCAAGAACTGGAGAGCTGGGTGATTATGCCACTGCTATAACCACTAGATTGAAATATCCAAATAGCAGGCAGCTGCCTTTTCATATAATCAGTATTTAAAATGTCCTGGAATTACTTTCACCTGTCTTTTCAAAAGACCTGGAGGGACAGGTTAGACTTGACCTTAACTATCAGAGTGTCCCATAATTCCAGATTTTTACACCCTTGTTAAAATGAGAATAAATACCTAATTTTGTAGAGTGGTCAGTAAGCCAAGAACAAGGATTTGAGTTTAAAAGTGTCTCCCACTTGGAAATTTTATTTATAAGCCATGATTACTAAATCTTTATAAATTTAAGTAATTTTTTTTTTTTTTTTTTTTGTGGCGATACGCGGGACTCTCACTGTTGTGGCCTCTCCCGTTGCGGAGCACAGGCTCCAGACGTGCAGGCTCAGCGGCCATGGCTCACGGGCCCAGCCGCCCCACGGCATGTGGGATCTTCCCGGACCGGGGCACGAACCCACATCCCCTGCATCGGCAGGCGGACTCTCAACCACTGCGCCACCAGGGAAGCCCCAATTTAAGTAACTTTTTAAAAGTCTCTTCCGGACTCACATATTCCTTTTGGGAAACCCTTACTAGATAATACATGCGTCTGCTATGAAATACATAAAATACAAAATCATATACAGTGAAAATTAAGACTTCAAGAAAATTAAACCACCTAGGTTTTCTATGCCTACCTAGAGCTATCTCCTTATTTTCAACATGGACTTCCAGAAATACTCAATGCATTTCAAGAGTATATAGTATATATAACATGGTATTTTGTTTTTTGTGTTTTTTTTTGCAGTATGTGGGCCTCTCACTGTTGTGGCCTCTCCTGTGGGATCTTCCCGGATCGGGGCACAAACCCATGTCCCCTGCATTGGCAGGCGGACTCTCAACCACTGCGCCACCAGGGAAGTCCTGTAACATGTTTTTTAACATGAAGAATAAAGCATGCTTTTTCTTTTCACTTAGTAATATCTCTGGGAGTTAACAGTATACATTGCAGCTCATTAATTATTTCCAGTTCTCCTTCTGGCTAATCAGCAGGAATGTACTTTTATGATCCTTTGCAGTTACATGATCATATGACTTGCTTTAACCAATGATACATAATCAGAAGTGACATGTGTCACTTCTGGGTAGAAGGACTTTATAGCAGGTTCACAGTTCTCTTTTCCCTTTATCCCCCACCACTACGATTATGATGTTCTAGGTGATGAACCCAGGTCCTTGAGTAAGGATTATATGGAGCAGAACATCCCCCCAGCTTCAAGAACGCATATTGTATGACTGCAAAACAAAGTTTTTTTGTGTTAAGCTATTAAAGTTAAACAACAACAACAACAAAAAGAACAAGGACTTGACAAGGGAGGAGCTGGAGTTACCCTGTTCTTTTGAAACAGAGCAAACATGTAAACTTATATTTTTTCATGAATGAAACTATCATAGCCATATTTTTGGTTCCTAGTAGATTTTAAAGGAGAATATTCTAAAATGAACATTATATGAACTTTGTATTTAATGAACATTTAAAAAGACCACCTTATTTACATCTTTTAAGGAGACGCACTGTTGTTTCTTTTCTGATTTTTTTTTGGGTGAATCTCTCAATGAATCCGTATTACACTTTATAGTTGTATCTGCAAAATACAAATAGTAATAAAAATTATCTTAGAAAGTGTTATTAATAAATAGAAAATAGGACAAAAAGGATTATACTAGGGCTTCCCTGGTGGCGCAGCAGTTAAGAATCCACCTGTCAATGCAGGGGACACGGGTTCGAGCCCTGGTCGGGAAGATCCCACATGCTGCGGAGCAACTAAGCCCGTGCACCACAACTACTGAGTCTGCGCTCCAGAGCCCGCGAGCCACAACTCCTGAAGCCTGGGTGCATAGAGCCCATGCTCTGCAACGAGAAGCCACTGCAATGAGAAGCCCACTCACCGCAACCAAGAGTAGCCCCCGCTCAGCACAACTAGAAAAAGCCCACGCAGAACAACAAAGACCCAACAACACAGCACCCACCCCCCAAAAAAAACCTTAAAAAAAAAAAGGATTATACTAAAAAAAAGTACTATTGTAAAACCTTAATATATAAAATTGTTATGGAATAGGATTTTGTGTTATACTTTACTTGAGGGGATTCAATTTAAAAACCTTGTTTCAACCTATTAAAAAAATGTTTTATAAATTCCTTTAATGGCTAAAAATTAACCATAATTTATTTTCCCAACTTGGCAGAATCTATTTGGCAAAGGTCACAACGTGACTCCCAACACACGCTATTCTTACAATGTGATCTTCACACTTCTGCCACGGAGAGATGGGCTCATACTCCTTTCCCGACTGCCTGGGTGGGCTTGTAAACATGGAAGGGGTGTTATGTAACTTCCAAAGCTAGATCACAAAAACGTCACACACTTATGACTTGCTCTCTTTGATGCTCACTTCTGAAGCCCAGCCGTCACGTTGTGAGGAAGCCCAAGCAACCAGATGGAAAGGCCACTACACGTATTTCAGATGACAGCCCCAGCTGAGACAAAGCAGACTTCAGATCAAAGAATATTATCTGAGATAAAAGGGTCATTTAATAATGAGGCAGATCAATTCATCAAGAGGACATAAAAGTTCTAAACTTTCACGTACCTAAGTAACAGCCTCGAAATACATGAAACAGAAACTGATAGAATTGAAAGGAGACAAAAATAAAACAATTGCAAAGTTGGAGATATCAACATCCGTCCTTCAGTAGTTGATAGATGGGTTGACAAAAAAAAAATCAATAAAGACGGAGAAGACCTGAACAACACTATCAACCAACATGACGTAACTGATCTTTATGTAACGCTCTCCCCAACAATAACAGAACATACATTCTTTTCAAGTACACACACAGCCTTTTCCAAGTGAGACCACATTCTGGGTCATAATACACGTTTAATAAATTTTAAAAGATTCAAGTCAGGGCTTCCCTGGTGGCGCAGTGGTTGAGAGTCCACGTGCCGATGCAGGGGACATGGGTTTGTGCCCCGCTCCGGGAAGATCCCACATGCCGCAGAGAGGCTGGGCCCGTGAGCCATGGCCGCTGAGCCTGCGCGTCCGGAGCCTGTGCTCCGCAACGGGAGAGGACACAACAGTGAGAGGTCTGCATACCAGAAAAAAAAAAAAAAAGATTCAAATCATACAGATATATAATACCCAACTGAGAATCTGGAACAACTTAAGGAGTCAATAAAGATAGATAATACAAGCAGGAAAAAGAAAAGCGATTAGAATCTCCATGAAGAAATAAATGCTGTAATCTTATATTTGATTATTGTTATTTGTTGTTATTGTTGTTATATGATAAGAGTTGTTATTTTTCAGTTGGATTAGCTTTTTACTTTTTGTTATGATGGAGTGGTGAATTCCAAACTCCCTTTGAAATCTTACATTTCAAAACTCAATTTAACTTCCAGTTTTGATTCCAGCACGTAAGGAGCTTGGAATTCACCACTCCATCATAACAATAAGTAAAAAGCTAATCCACTGAAAAATAACAACTCTTATTGGATCTGACCTAAAAAATGAGGTTGCAGGGCAAACCTCTTCCCCCGCAACTGGAGAGACAGATGCGGGAGACAGAGAATCACAACTGACCAGAGCAGAAATCTCCACAGGAACCTGCACTGGAGCAGGAAAATCTGAACTGTAATTGACCATTTCCTGGAGGCTCAGGGTGGGAAAGTAAGTTAACAATTCCAGGAGGCCCCCAACACTTCTGTGAATCTTACCTACTGGAACTCTACCAGGTTCTCAGAGTGAAGATCATATAAAAATCCCAGTTGGGGCTGCCAGTAAGGGAGGGGGAAAATTAACCAATTTGAAATATGTCAGCACATTCTGTTCTCAACAAGGCTGGGCCTCAGGAGAAACTAACCAGAGCCTAAACTACTGGGGCTTTACCAGAGACTAATCGCCTTGGGGGAGGGGAAATACCCCACTCTATCTATCTACCCCCTCCAGCCATCCTGTCCCCCCTAAAGCAGGAGAGGTGGAGGACTGAAAAGCACATGTGAAGGTCACAGCCCAGGGGCACAGGCTCCCAAAGATGGAGATCTAATCGTAGCATTATAGACCACTTACCCTCCCTCTACATCTTACAACCGTATCTTTTTTTTTTTTTTTTTTTTTTTTTTTTTTTTTTTGCGGTACGCGGGCCTCTCACTGCTGTGGCGTCTCCGGTTGCGGAGCACAGGCTCCAGATGCACAGGCTCAGTGGCCATGGCTCATGGGCCCAGCCGCTCCGCGGCATGTGGGATCTTCCCGGACTGGGGCACGAACCTGTGTCCCCCGCATCGGCAGGCGGACTCTCAACCACTGCGCCACCAGGGAAGCCCCTTACAACCGTATCTTTAAAGGCCTACTTTTCACCCAGTATATCATGCCTGGTTTTAAACAAAAAAAAATAAATTACAAGGCATACCGAAAAGCAAAACAGGTGACAGTTTGAAGACATAGGGCAAATCAGAACCAGAGTCAGACACAGCAGGGATGCTGAAATTATTACACCAGAAATTTAGTACAACTATGATTAATATGCCAAGGGCTCTAACAGAAAAACTAAACAATATGCAAGAACAGATGGGTAATGTACACAGAGACATGGAAATTCTAAGAAGAATCAAGGAGAAACGCTAGAGATCAAAAACACTAACAGAAATGAAGAATGCCTTTGATGGGCTTATTAGTAGACCGGACTCATCTGCGGAAAGAATATTTGAGCTTGAGGATATGCACATTAGAGAAGGAATAAATGAAGGCAAATTAAAATGTTTTCTTTTTGAAAATAGATGTAATAGATAACAGTTTGTTCAAAATAATAGTGACAATGTATTTAATTACTTATGCATATACATCTAAAAATATATAAATATACATAAATTACACACACACCTATGTACACTTATGAGTGCATGAAATGAATAACAATGATACAATGGACAGGAGGGAGGAATTAGGAATACTTTGTTATTATAAGGTACTAGCATTACCCGTAAAGAGGTATAGTGCTATTTGAAAGTGGACTTGGATTGGTTGTAAATGTGTATTACAAAATCTAAGGCAACCGTTCAGAAAAGTGAAAAAAGAAGTAAAACTGATATGCTAAAAAAGAAAACAGAATCACATAAAATGCTAAATTAAAGCTACAAATGACAAAAAGTGGAAGACAAGAACAAAAAACAAAGGCAATGAACAGAAAATAGTAACAAGTTTGGCAGATATTAATCCAACTAAATCAATAATCACCTTGAACGGTATTGGTCTAAATACACCAAATAAAAGACAGAGATTGATATAAATCCTAGCAATGTTTTCTTAGGTCAGTCTCCCAAGGCAAAGGAAACAAAAGCAAAAGTAAACAAATGGAACCTAATTAAACTTACAAGCTTCTGCACAGCAAAGGAAACCATCAACAAAACAAAAGACAACCTACAGACTGGAGAAAATACTTGCAAACAACATGATGGATAAGGGCTTAATTTCAAAAATATACAAACAGCTCATACAATTCAACATCAAAAAACAAACATACCAATTAAAAAATGGGCAGGGCTTCCCTGGTGGTGCAGTGGTTGAGAGTCCGCCTGCCGATGCAGGGGACACGGGTTCGTGCCCCGGTCCGGGAAGATCCCACATGCCATGGAGCGGCTGGGCCCGTGAGCCATGGCCGCTGAGCCTGCGCTTCCGGAACCTGTGCTCCGCAACAGGAGAGGCCACAACAGTGAGAGGCCTGTGTACCGCAAAAAAACAAAAACAAAAAATGGGCAGAAGACCTAAAGAGACTTTTCTCCAAAGAAGACATACAGATGGCCAACAGACACATGAAAAGATGCTCAACATCACTAATCATCAGAGAAATGCATATCAAAAGCACAATGAGGGACTTCCCTAGTGGTGCAGTGGTTAAGAATCCGCCTGCCAATGCAGGGCACACAGGTGTGATCCCTGGTCCGGGAAGATCCCAGATGCCGTGGAGCAACTAATCCCATGCGCCACAACTACTGAAGCCTGTGCACCTAGAGCCCATGCTCCGCAACAAGAGAAGCCACCTCAAAGAGAAGCCCATGCACCAGGACAAAGAGTAGCCACTGCTTGAAACAACTAGAGAAAGCCCACGCATAGCAACAAAGACCCAACACAGCCAAAAAAAAGCACAACGAGATATCACCTCACACCTGTCAGAATGGCCATCATCAAAAAGTCCAGAAACAATAAATGCTGGAGAGGGTGTGGAGAAAAGGGAATTCTCCTACACTGTTGGTGGGAATGTAAATTGGTACAACCACTATGGAGAACAGTATGGAGGTTCCTTAAAACACTAAAAACAGAGTTACCATATGATCCTGCAATCCTACCCTTAGGTGTGTATCTGGAGAAAACCCTAATTCGAAAAGATACATGCACCCCAATGTTCACAACAGCATTATTTACAATAGCCAAGACATGGAAGCAACCTAAATGTCCACTGACAGATGAATGGATAAAGAAGATGGGCTACATATATACAATGGAATACTACTCAGCCATAAAAAAGAATGAAGTAATGCCATTTGTAGCAACATGGATGGACCTAGAGATTATCATACTAAGTGAAGTCATGCAGAGAAAGACAAATATCATATATCACTTATATGTGGAATCTCAGATATGATAAATGAGCTTATTTACAAGACAGAAACAGTCTGACAGACATAGAAAACAAACTTATTGTTACCAAAGGGGAAAGGGGGAGGGAGGGATAAATTAGGAGTTTGGGAGCAGCAGATATAAACTACTATATATAAAATAAACAGGGAACTCCCTGGAAGTCCAGTGGTTAGGACTCTGCTCTTCCACTGCAGGGGGTACGAGTTTGATCCCTGGTCAGGAAACTAAGGTCCTGCAAGCCTTGTGGCATGCCCCCCCCAAAAAAATAGATAAACAATGAGGTCCTACTGTATAGCACAATACAGTAGGCGATATTTCATTTTTGAATCTGTCTCCTAAGGCAAAGGAAACAAATGGTCTTTAATATATATAACTAAAAATAGAACTACCATATGATCCAGCAATTCCACTCCTGGGTATATATCCAAAGGAAAAAAAACCCACTAAGTTGAAAAGAAACATGCACCCCAATGTTCACAGCAGCATTATTCACAACAGTCAAGATACGGAAGCAACCTAAGTGTTCATAAACAGATGAATAAAGAAAGTGTGGTGTATATGTGTGTGTGTGTGTGTACATACACACACACACACACACATATACACACAATGGAATATTACTCAGCCATAAAAAAGAATGAAAATTTGCCATTTGCAGCAACATGGATGGATTTATGCTTAGTGAAATAAGTTAGACAGGGAAAGACAAATACTGTATTATATCACTTACGTGTGGAATCTAAAAAAATAAAATTAGTGAATATAACAAAAAAGAAACAGACTCACAGATACAGAGAACAAACTAGTGGTTATCAGTGGCGAGAAGGAAGTGGGGAGGTACAAAAAAAAAGGTAGTGTATTAAGAGGTACAAACTACTACATAAAAAATAAATAAGCTACAAGGATATATTGTACAGCACAGGGAATACAGCCAGTATTTTATAATTACTATAAATGGAGTATAAACTTTAAAACTTGTGAATCACTATGTTGTATACTAGAAACTTATATGTATTGTACATCAACTAACTATACCCCGATAAAAAAATTTACAGCTTAAAAAAAAAGCTGAAGTAGCTGTATTAATTTCAGACAGAGTAGACTTCAGAACAAGGATAATTATGGATAGAAGCAGTATATAATAATAAAGGACCCAGGGACCTCCCTGGTGGTGCAGTGGTTAAGACTCTGTGCCCCCAGTGCAGGGGGGGGCTGGGGTTTGATCCCTGGTCAGGGAACTAGATCTCACATGCATGCGGCAACTAAGTTCACACGCCACAACTAAGCCTGTATGCCACAACTAAGGAGCCCCTGAGCCACAACTAAGGAGCCCGCCTGCTGCAACTAAGAAGCCCACGTGCCGCAACTAAGGAGCCCGCCTGCTGCAACTAAGACCCAGCGCAACCAAATAAATAAATAAATAAAATAATAAAGGACCCAATTCTTCAAAAAGACATTACAGACCTTAATGTGTATGTGCTTAACAACAGAGCATCAAAATATGTGAGGCAAAAACTGATAGAATTGCAAGGAGAAATAGATGAGAACACTGTTAGAGTTGGAGACATCAACACCCCTCTACCAAAAATGAACAGATCCAGCAGGCAGAAAACCAGTTAAGAGTACAGCTGAATTCAATAGCACCACCAATCAACTGGTCTTAATTGATATCTACAGACTACTTCATCCTACAGCGGATTATACCTTCTTCTCAAGCTCAAATGGAATTTACACCAAGACAGACCACATAAAACACACCTAAATAAACTTAAAAGAACAGAAATTGTACAATGTACGCTCTCAGACCACAATGGAATTAAACTAACTTAATGACAAAAGGATAGCTGGAAAATCCCAAAACACTTGGAGATTAAACGACACACTTGTAAATAATATATGGATCAAGAAGAAATCAAGAGAAATTTTAAAACATTTTTACCTAAATGAAAATAAAAATACAACTTTTCAAAATCTGTGGGATTCAGCAAAAGCAGTAAAGAGCAACTGATATCGTTAAATGTTTATATTAGAATAGAAGAAAAATTTTTAATTAATAATATAAGTTTCCACCTTGGGAAACTAGAAAAGAACAGCAAATTAAATGTAAAGTAAGCAGAAAAAAGGAATAAAAATCAATGAAATTGGAAACAGGAAATCATCTGCCACAATTGAGGACATTCTACAAAATAACTGGTCCATAATCTTCAAAAGTGTCACAGTCAGGACAATCCAGGAAAGACTGATGACTGCTGCAGACCGAGGGAGACCAGGAATTGCACCAAGTGGTAGTGAGCTGCATCCTTCTCCCACAAAGGAATTAGTGGGACAACTGGCAAAATTTCAATGGTAGCTGAAGGTTAGACGATCACAATGCATCAGCGTTAATTTCTGATTTAGATGGGTTGTACCGTGAATATTTTTGAGAGTACCCTTATTTCTAAGAAAAACACACTCAAGTATTGGGGAGAGCTGGGGCGTTCTAGTCGGCAACATATTCTCAAGTGGTTTAGGATAAAATCAAGTTCTCTGTAATGCTCTCCAACTTTTCTGGAAGTTTGTGATCGTTTTAAATTAAAAGTTTTATTGAGAAAATGTAAGTAAACTCTGAGAAAACAGATTTTGATTCCTTTTCTGATGAATCCTAGAACAGTGCCTGACACATAGTAGGCGCTTCCTGAGTATCCGAGGACTGAAGATGTGTGGAACGGGAGTGTGAGAGCTAACCTACAGCAGAATTCAGGACACGGTCTAGAATGCATAAGCCTGGGCAGAGTAAAATAATCATAAATATTTTAAAACTTAAAGATAACTGCCAAGATAAATAGCTAAGAAAAAATAAAAGGTTTACCTCCAGGGAGGGGCCTGGGTGAGAAGAAGCTGCACAAGAGAAAATTATTTTTCATTATAGCCTTTCTACACCGTTTGACTGTTCAGCCAAGTATTAAAAAGTACTACACTTTGATTTCTGAAAAAAATAAGGCAACTTCAAGGAGAAGTACCAAAACTTAATAAAAGTATAATTGGAATAGCTCCTCACAATAATTAACAAGAAAAAGGAAATCTTTGCTTGAAAAAGTAACATCTAATAATTTTGTTTCTTACATGATAATCCAGTCACATCTCACATTAGCTTTCTTTTGTTTACCATCAACCTCTTCCTTTTCAAAGATATGCAGAGTTCATTCCAACACTGATTGTAATAAAGAAAAGTAGGAAACAATTATTGCCCAGCAATCTGGGGCTACTGGAAATAATATGTCTCTACAATGGAAAGCTGTACAGTGGTTAAACACCATCTAAGTGCCTGGTATTTTTCTTGCTCTTGTGGAAATGGAAAAAACACAGATGGAAATAACACATTCCCATTAGTAATGGGCTCCTTTCAGCAGAAATTCCCATCTGGGACCCCTACAGGAGGCACATCAGAATATGGGTGGGGGCCACATAGGCCAACATCCACCACACAAACTCTGCACAAGGAGAGCCCATCTGACCAACTCAGCAGGAGGGAATAAGGCCTCCCGGTGCCACAGAGGAGGGAGTGGACTGACAGAGTCTCACCTCAGAGAGGTTATACTGGGTGCATTTGACCTAGAAAGAAGTGAAAAACCACTACAAAGAGGTAGGTATAGTAGGATCCCATTTCTGTAAGACACACCCTCACATCTGGAAAACTTTGGAAAAAAAAACTGTAAAATTTTAATAAGCAGGTACATCAAAGGTGACAGGCTTTGAAAATTATCTGTATTTTTCTATGATGAACAACATTACCAAGGTAATTTAAAAAATTTAAGGTGCATGGAATATTTTAGTTGACTAAAGCTTTAGTTTACTTGAGGTTTACAATGGATATATCTGAAATATCGACAGGTATACATACACCCAATGTAAGAGTGATCACAGAGGAATCACCACAGAGAGTGAGCCACGCATCAGAGTGGCTGGCATGTTTCACCCTTGCCCAACAAATCCAATTCATTAAATACCTTGGAGATATGGAATTAAAGACTAGATATGTCTGATTTCATAAATGCCTCTTATTGTTTTTTATAAATTTATTTATTTATTGTTGGCTGCGTTGGGTCGTTGCTGCACGTGGGCTTTCTCTAGTTGCTGTGAGTGGGGGCTACTCTTCACTGCGGTGCGCGGGCTTCTCGCTGCGGTGGCTTATCTTGTTGTGGAGCATGGGCTCTAGGTGCAGAGGCTTCAGTAGTTGTGGCTCATGGGCTCTAGAGCGCAGGCTCAGTAGTTGTGGCACACAGGCTTAGTTGCTCCGTGGTATGTGGGATCTTCCCGGACCAGGGCTCAAACCTGTGTCCCCTGCATTGTCAGGCAGATTCTTAACCAATGCGCCACCAGGGAAGCCCCCGCCTCTTTCTTATTTCTATGCATCCTATTGCTTAAAGTAAAAATCAATCATAAATCCGTATGTGTATTCTGAAGACAAATAATAATCACTGGCCTGTGGCCGGGTTGGAGTAAATCAGTCCTACGCATGAACAAGTGCCTGTTATGTTCTTTATGTTATGGTAAAATCCTATGGACTGCAAGGCAAATTATCTTTGTCAGCATCTACATCACAAATTGGTTCCATTAAATTAAGGGAAAAAGAGAGAGAATTACCACAGCCCTTCTAAACAACCCCTACAATCTTTAGATAGTTAAGAGTGTTCTTTTACGTTGCCTATGAAATGGAGCAAAAGAGAACTCACCCAGGATCCTAGCGGTTGGCCTGAGGTCACCGACACCCTTGGGCCACGGATGCTGGAGAGACTTGGCCAGAAAAGTTAAACCACTTGACTCTGACAGAAAGAATACACTTCAGGGTTAAAGCATGAAATAAAACCCAAAATACAAAAGTGGATGTAGAGAGAAACATTTAAAGTTGTTTCCATTGTCCGTGACTGAATCTTCTCATATTTTCATGCTAATAAATGGCTCTTTTTTAAAGTATCTAATCTTTAAATTACGAACATATGGACTTCTGAAAATATAACTCCATGTTAATAAGAAATTGACAATAGTATTTTATCCTGTTCTCATAAAAACAAACTGCAGCAGCTCTTTTAGAACCTCAAAACTTGTAACAAACTCACCAGGATTAAAATTCAAATATTAAATTCAGAGTCGAAGTCTCTGCCTCCATACGGGGAAAAGTCTGTACAACAATTTATATCAATACGCTAAGATTCCTATAAATAAGACAGTTTAAGAGAAACATATTGGTGAAATCCACTCACTTTCCATCCTTTGAGAATCTTTTCCTTGCAAAAACATTGGCCAAAGAGTAAGTGCTGGATTGAGTTTACTGGAAAAGGATGCTGACTTTATATTCAATCTTGGTTTCTCTAAAGAATCAAGGTTTTTATTCTCCGTGGGTGATACATAACAAGCGAAGTTCTTTGCAACCAGATCATCGTTCACACAAACCTGTATAATTTTAAACATTTCATGAATAAGACAAATATACTCAGGTGACTGTTCAGAAAATACGCCAAACTTAACCGAAAATTTCAATCTTCAGAAAAATTATTTTATAGAACATAATTTGATAGAAATTGATCTCTTGACTTCTGCTCTAGTAACAGTGAACTAGATACTTCTGACCAACCTTCCTGATAAGAAAAACAGTAAGAAACGGTACAAAATCTAAAAAACGTCTACTTGAAAGTGCTTGAGAACTAACACGGCTCTGCCAGGTAAAGATCTGGGAAGAGGGTGAAGACAAAACACAAATCATAAAAGAAAAAACTGATAAATTAGATTTTATCAAAATTTTAAATTTCTGCTTTTCAAAAGATACTGTAAAGGGCAAACCACAGAAAAGGGGAAAATATTTTTAAATAATATATCTGGATGGACATGTATCCAGAATACATAAAGAACTCTCAAAACTGAATATAAAGAAAACAAAACCAATTTTAAAATGGACAAAAGATACTAATGAAAATAGTATGGTATTGGCATAAAAACAGACACATAGATCAATGCAACAGAATAGACAGCCCAGAAATAAACCCACATATATATGGTCAATTAAATTATGAAAAAGGAGTCAATAATATATAGTGGGGAAATGACAGTCCCTTCAATAAACAGTGTTGGGAAAACTGGACAGCCACATGCAGAAGAATGAAACTGGACCACTTTCTTACACCATATACAAAGGCAAACTCAAAATGGATTAAAGACTTGAATATAAGATCTGAAACCATAAAACTCCTAGAAGAAAACATAGGTGATAAGCTCCTTGACACTGGTCTTGGAGATGATTTTTTGGATTTGACACTAAATACAAAGGCAACAAAAGCAAAAATAAACCAGTGGGACTACATCAAACTAAAATGCTTCTGCACAGCAAAGGAAAGCACCAACAAAATGAAAAGACTCTTAATGAGAGAAAATATCTACAAGTCATTTGTCTGATAAGGGGTTAATATCCAAAATACATAAAGAACTCATACAACAACAACAGCAACAAACAAACAAACCCCCAAATAATCCAACTCAAAAATGGGCAGAGGATCTGAGGATCTGAAAAGACTTTTTTCCAAAGAAGACATACAGATGGCCAACAGGTACAAGGAAAGATGCTCAATATCCCTAATAATCAGGGAAATGCAAATTAAAACCACAATGAGGGGCTTTCCTGGTGGTGTAGTGGTTAGGAATCTGCCTGCCAATCTGTCCGCATGCAGGGGACACGGGTTCAAGCCCTGTTCCGGGAAGATCCCACATGCTGTGGAGAAACTAAGCCCGTGCGCCACAACTAGAACCTGCGCTCTAGAGCCTGTGAGCCCCAACTACTGAAGCCCGCACGCCTAGAGCCTGTGCTCCATAACAAGAGAAGCCACCGCAGTGAGAAGACCACGCACTGCAACGAAGACTAGCCCCCACTCGCCGCAACTAGAGAAAGCCCGCATGCAGCAACAAAAACCCAAGGCAACCAAAAATAAATAAATTAAATAAATAAATAAAAATACAGTGAGGTAACACTTCACATCTGTCAGAATGGCTGTTGTTAAAAAGAAACACCAAGTGTTGGCAAGTATGTGGAGAAAAAGGACCCCTTATGCACTGTTGGTGGGAATGTAAATTGGTATACCCTCTATGGAAAACAGCATGGAGATGCCTCTAGAAACTAAAATTAGAACTACCATACAATCTAGCAATTCCACTTCTGGCTATTTATCTGAAGAAAATGAAAACATTAACTTGAAAAGATACATGAATCCCCATGATCACTGCAACATTACTTACAATAGCCAAGTTAATGGAAATAATCTAAGCTTTCATGGGTGGATGAATGGATAAATAAAGATGTGGTGTAAACGTAAAATAGAGAGCTAGTGGGAAGCAGCCGCACAGCACGGGGAGATCGGCTTGGTGCTTTGTGACCACCTAGAGGGGTGGGATAGGGAGGGTGGCAGGGAGGGAGATGCAAGAGGGAAGAGATATGGGGACATATGTATAACTGATTCACTTTGTTATAAAGCCGAAACTAACACACCATTGTAAAGCAATTATACTCCAATAAAGATGTTAAAAAAAATGTAGTGTATATACATATACCCAATGGAATATGATTTGGCCACAAAAAAGAACAAAATCTTTCCATTTGTAACAACAACTTAAGGACACTATGCTAAGTGAAGTAAGTCAGAGAAAGGCAAATGCTATATAATCCCCACTGGTATGTGGAATCTAAAACCAAAAGAAAACAAAGTAAACAAAAAAAAAACCCCCAAGCTCATAGATACAGAGAACAGATTGGTGGTTGCCAGAGCTGGGGTGGGGGGAATATGGGGGGAAGGTGATGAACTGGGTGAATGGAGTCAAATGGTGAAAACTTCCAATTATAAAATAAATAAGTCACGGGCATATAATGTACAGCATGGTGGCTATAGTTAATAATACTGTATTGCATATTTGAAAGTTACTAAATCTTAAAAGTTCTCATCACCAGAAAAAAATTCTGTAACGCGTGGTAATGGATGTTAACTAAACATTTTGCAATACGTATACACAAGTATTAAGTCATTGTATTGTACGCTTGAAACTAATATAATGTTGTATGTCAATTATACCTCAATTAAAAAAAAGGAAAAAAAAATGGGTAAAAGATCTGAATACTTCATCGAAGATATACGGATTGCAAACAGCATATGAAAAAGATACTCAACATCGTAAGTCACTAGGGAAATGCAAATTTAAACTACAGTGAGAGACCATGACACGCCAATGAGAATGACCATAAAAGTAATGAAGAAGATGTGAAGGAAGTGTAACTCTCATTGCTGATGGGACTGTACAATGGTTAACCACTTCGGAAAACAATTTGGTAGGCTCTTAATACCTATACTATAACACTACCCAGAAGTGGGACTCCTAGGTATTTATCCAAGAAAAATGAAAGCACAGGTCCATAGGAAGACTTGTACGTGAATCTTCATAGAAGTTTCATTTGTAAGTTGCCCCAAAGGGGTCACAACTTAAATGTCCATCAACAAGTGAATGGATAAACACACTGTAGTATATCCAGACAATGGAAGGATATTGACAATTAAAGGATCAACGTGGATGTATCTCAAAATAATTTTGTGTGAAAGAAAACAAGCAAAAAAAAAAAGAGAGAGAGAGAGAGAGAGAGAGAGAACACGCTGGGACACACCCTTGTGCTTCCTTCGGGAGCTAGAAAAGGACTGTTGACCCCATTTTTTCTTTTCTGGCAATTATGACCTCATGCATCCACTGTAAGCTCTCTCTGCTGAGCATGGCTCTGCTCTTTTAACACCCTGAGGTAAAAGCAAGTTGTCATCCGAACACAGCCATACACACAGAGAAAGAAAAGCAAGAAGAAAGAAGCAGGTCAGTGGAGAACTTGTTTAAGAGACGTTTCACAAGACGGGTCCTGTAGCCAGCATTCTGGCATTTTTACCAAGTTGTAAAATAAGCAATGAAAAGTCACAGGCAAAATCAACAAGAATGTGGGGGAACCCAAAACACAACCCAAAGAGTAACAAATGAACCTTATTACAAATGAATAACACAATGACACTGAAGAGGGTAGGGAAGAAAAGAGCTAACCTAAGTAATTCTGCATCCAGGGCTGCATGCTCTAAGGCTAAAGACAAATTTCTTTTTCACAAGAATGTGGGTTAGCAAGTCTGAAATTACTCTATGTGAATACTAGAATTAATCAAGTAACTATACTGTAGCTAACGCAGGTTTATTACTGTCAGAGACAGGTGTGAAGAATGAGGAGAGGGGAGGGGCAGAATGAACCCTGCAGCCTGGACTGAAATTAGAGGTACCAGAGCTCTTAATATATATACAGATGGATAGGTCTAGGAATAGATGTAAATGTTTGTGTAAGTGGGTTAACGTACATACATGTCTTTCCTATCTGTCTGCTGAGAGGGCCTGCAATCAATGACACCCCAGTAGTAATAATGAGCACACCTAGTGCCCTGATCTTAATATCTGAAGACCATTCTTCAATAAAAGGAACCACTTCTTGGAGAAGTGGCTGATTCTAGGGCTGGGACTGGAAAAGGACAAAATTAGCCTTGGAGCATCCTGTGGTACCAGAAAGCAGGAGTTTTCAACTATGATGGGACACACAGGAAGGACACATCAGCCACTCTGAAGAAGCTCCTAACAACTAAATCTGCAACAACTTGAGCAGGAAAATAATGATAATGGTGGATTATACCCTCAGAGTAAAATAAATATCCAAAGAGTCTATACTAAGATAAATTCTTGAATCAATTAATAAATGGGAAGAAGGGTCAGCTCTTCCTCATAGATTCCAATTAAAAATGCAGAAGGCATGATGGAAATGGGCAAACACCACAGAAATGAGTTTTGCAGAGAAGAGTCATTGATGGCTATCTGCATGGTCTCAAAGTATCTCCCCATAAGATACTTAATAATTTCAAAACGGAATAAACAGTAACTCTGTTGAGGAAAAACCTAGCAGACACCACCCTAACCAGGTGATCATGATTAAGATGACAAATAATAAAACATTATCAACATCATAACCCCCGCCCTGACGTACTGAGAAGGGCATCACTTCCGTAGCATTCTTGCTAAAAGCACGCAGCACCTCAAACTAATCATGAGAAAACATCAAATAAAGCCAAATTGAGTAACATTCTACAAAATAACTGGCCAGTACTCTTCAGAAGTGTCAAGGTCTTAAAAGAGGAGGAAAGCACAACTTTCACAGATTGGAGGAAACTAAGACGATTTGACAGTCAGATGCAATGCGATCAGACCTGAAACCAGAGAGAGGAAATCAGTGGAAAAACCAGCAAAATTCAAATAAGGTCTGTAGATTTTTTTAAATTATATTTTATCAGCGTAAATTTTCTGGTTTTAATCACTGTACTACTTGTTTGTATGGTTAACGTCAGGAGGACCCAGGTAAAGCACATACAAAAATCTCCGCACTATCTTGGCATCTCGTCTGTAAGTGTAAAATTGTTCCAAAACAAAGTTTTAAAATAAATCCAGGTTTTAGATGCCCTCTGTGGGCCCTGAGCAGCCCTAGATCTGCAGCTCTATCCACCTCCACACAAGGTACAGAGCTCCTGCGTCCTCATACCACCCTTCATAAAGGGCAGCCAGCCAAAGGTGAACAGCTAATAACTGGGTGGAAGAAAGAGGGGGCTCACAGGTGAGGCCCACTTCCTTTCTACTTATGGTATCTGAATTCTTTACAGTGAGCATATGTCTATACAATGAGAAAATTATGGAAGGGAAAAAGCAGGGAACTAAAACCACACCAAATGTGTGTATTCAAGAAAATTACATCCTCTCACAAGAAAATAACATTTCACACTCATCACCATAGGAATAATTTCTTGTCCATTACTCAATAAAATGCTGTCTAAATAAAATACTGAAGTACTTTTTTAAAGTAATTAAAAGAAGAAAAACAGTCCTGGCTAACTTCTGATCTAAGCCAGACCTTGAAAGATTAAGGAAATTTATATGCTGTGTGAATGACATTGTTTCCCTAGGTGTGTACTATTTTAATAAGCATTCTTATAATATTTTAATACAATTCTTCAACTTACCTTTTCATTTTTTGTAGTTACATAAAGGTAAACCTCAAAAGTATCTTCTTCCACAGCACACAATTTGGCTTCCACCTGGGTAGCTGCTAAACAGCATACATCAAAACACAAAGTAGCTGATATTAAAAGTATGCTTGAGGGACTTCCCTGGTGGTCCAGCGGTTAGGACCCCACGCTTCCACTGCAGGGGGTGCGGGTTCAATCCCTGGTCAGGGAACTAAGATCCCACATGCCACACCGCGAGGCCAACAAAAATTTAAAAGTATGCTTTAAACAACTATGACTATTTCTCACCTATTAATCTCTGCTAACCAATCACAATTACCCAGTGCCACAATATTCAACAGCTTCCTCCCGCAGAAGGGGTCTGGCACTGGGCAAGGCAAGGTGCGGGCTCTCCCGGCACAAAGTCAGCCATGTGTCCTCTGTCCCCCTCAGCCCGCCATCCTCCTCCTGCCACCCTGTGACAGCACCTCGAGCACAGTTCTGGGCCCTCTCTTCTTTTCCAGTGACTCCCAAACCCACGTGCCCAGTCACGGTCTTTCACCTGAGTCCATTCTACCCCTCCAAATGCCCCGAAGAGCAGCTCCATGTATGGGCACCAACAGGCACTCTGCTCCATCCTTTACAAACGTACTTCACTTCACTCTTACCACAACACTTTGGGGTAAGCACTGTTATCATTTTACAGGTGAGGAGGCTATGCGGACGTAGCAGGACGGTATTCGACCCAAGCACTCTGCCTCCTCCAAACCCGTGTCTCCAGGGCCCCCTGTGGGCTCACAAGGGCCCAAGCTACAGAACCAGAAGCGCCCCTCCCATTTCTCCCAGGTGCAACGCCTCTGGTCGCTCCTTTACCAGGACAGTGGGGCAGTGGAGGAGAGGGGCCAGCACCCCAGGCAATGCAAACTCACTACTCCTCACAACAGCCCTGGAGTTGGGCACAGTTGTTTGGCTCAGACGGCCCCGGGTTAGGACAGATGTCTCAAATGAGAGTCTGTCTTACAGCCAAGGATATAAAATAAAAAGAGCACACGAAAGAGGCGCTGAGACATCCTGCACATCTGCATTAGCAATGACGGTGATCACAAAGTATCCATTTACGACCCCTTGCCCGCTAAAAGAAAGTTAGGCTTTTCATCAACTGTTGGTTCGAAGAAATGCACGTAAATTTACTTTGCAGCGCTGCAGCTTCTATGCCAACTAAGAGACAGGCATTCTTGTGTAAGGGTCCTCATCCACATAGCTCCTTCCTGATTTCACCTGTCAATTACTGATGCCCACATCCACCCCCAAAATTCCAGGGGTGCAGGGTCACTGTGACACTTGGGGTGGAAGAAGCTCCAGGTCACTTATGAACCCCACAAAGGGGGTCAGACAGCTAAGCACGCACATCTCAAACCCTCTCATCGACAGAAGGCGTCAGTTCAGAGCAGGTGGCAGCGATCATGCACGTGCCTCACCTTTTAGGATGTTCTGAAAGTACCGAATAGCTGCACTGTCCCACTTCTTGGCAGGTCTGGAACAGAGAAAAGAGGCAACTTCATTACATAAAAAGCTGAGGCCAGTACGCTAACGTCATGTAGTAAATTATACACTGGATGTCTCTGATATTACACGTTGAACATATGATGCAGGTAACGGGGAGTCCGGCTCTGGCCTGGGGGTGATGATCCCAGCTGCACCCCGCAGCAGACTTCTCTTCCATGCCCGCCTGTGCCAGTGCAGAGACTCGCTGAGAATGGGCCCCTTTCTGGGGCTTCCTGAGCTACTGTGCCCACCTCCACGGCATCACCTGTCCCAACACCATCGTCCCATTACCTGTGACACCCATCTCCCAGCCAGAACGCTCGCTTCCCAGGACAGGGACCCTGAGTTAGGACTGCTCAGCACAGGCTGGCACAGAGCGAGGGCCCCACACGTGTTGGTTAAACCAACATTCTGAAAGTGGCTGTGGGAAACGCAGCCACTACTGTCTCGTGGTACCCCTTTCACTGTGTCCCACTTCTCCCTATCATCTCGTCCTTTCCTGTGTGTGATACTGTGATTTATGATAAGAAATATATATTTTGTCATTGTCCCTGTTTCTGGCACCGAGTTCAGTGATGAGAGTGACAAGGTGACGAGTGGAAAGCACCAAGGTAACTTAAAAATGGGGGCTGGTTGCCAGGGGAACCAACCTTGTGATCAGAGGGTTGGAACTTTCAGTCCCACCACCCTGACCTCCAGGGAGGAGAAAGGGGCTGGAGGTTGAATCAATTGCCAATGGCCAAAGATTTAATCAATCATGGCTAGGTAATGAAGCCTCCATAAATACCAAAAAGGGCCTAGGCTGGGAGCTTCTGCGCTGGTGAACACGTGGAGATGCGGGGGACAGGTGTGCCTGGAGAGGGAAGGAAGCGCCTCTCCCCACCTTGCCCTGCGCATCTCTTCCATCTGGCTGCTCCTGAGTTATATCTTTTATAATAAACTGGTAATCTAGTAAGTAAAATGTTTCTGAGTTCTGTGAGCAAATTAATCAAACCCAAGAAGGGAACCTCTCATTTACAGCCATCCCAGTCAGAAGCACAGGTGACAACCCAGACTTGAAATTGGCATCTGAAGTTGCAGGGGCGGGGGCAGGGGGAGGTCTTGTAGGGTGGAGCCCTTAACCTGTGGGATCTGATGCTATGTCAGGTTAGGCTGCTACATACACACACTCCCAAACTGGAGTCAGAGTCATACTATGCTTTGGAAAGAAAATCGCAGGAGGAGCCATAGGCAGCGGAAGATCATGAAAAACCAATATTTAGAAGCATGGAACAAAAATAAAATAAAGTAAGGTTAGAGTGATATGGTTTATGTTTCTCCACTGGTTTTATCAGAGATGCCATCACCATCCTCCAAGGGTTGTTTCAAAGATCAAATGAGGTAATGTACATAAAGCACCCAGCCCTGTTATTTTTATTTTTACTAAGATACTAAGCACGTTACTTCAAGAGAATCACAAAGGGTTTCCGAAGGGAGGTATAAACAAACAAACAAACAAACGAATACAGTGGTTTTAAAACCTCACTATACAAAAAATTACCTAATAAGCTTTTTGTTTTTTAACAAAATGTAGTAGATTCCTGATAAGGAAAAGGCCCAAGAGAAAAATCAATCTAGTCTATGAACAAGTAAATCAACAAGTCTGTCACAGGTGAATCAATTAGTCTGTGTGTCTGTGTATGTGTGTGTCTCTCTCAACACGGCACGCGCGCGCGCACACACACATACACACACACACACACACACTAACTACGTGAAGAGATACCCAACTTTACAAGTCAGAAAAATACAACTTAAAACAAAATACCATTGTTGTCCAGCAAACAAGCAAAAAAGCCTGATGATATTCTACGTTGTGTGGGGAAAGCAGCACTTTCTACACCCCAATGATGGGAGTATAGACTGCTAGTCCTTTTGAAGGGAAATTTAACAAAAACTGTAATACACATGTTAAGAAAGACATTCTAGATGAGGCGCAAACACAAAACCAGCAACATCAAAGAAGGTGATCAAAACCCAGTGAGATCACTTACCTGAAGCCCTTCTTCGCCTACACTGAGAGTCTCCTAGGGTTGGGTGTGTCCAAGGCTGGGAAAGCCCCTGGGGAGCACTGTGGTGGCGTTGGGAAGGGGGTAATGCAGAGGGGGCGTGAGAAAGACAGGGGTCTGCCTCTGAGGAAGAGCTGGGCACGGAGGGCTGGCTGCTCTGCAAGAGGGACAGGAAGGGGGCGGGCGTCGCTGGGCAGCCTGGTGGAACAGCGGCCTCAGCAGAGACCAGCTGGCTTATCAGTGTGGATTCCGAGGCAGCCACAAGAGTGATGCATTCATCATCCCAAGGGAGCTACAGGTGATGAGGGCTGGGGGAGTGGAGATGGGAGGGTCTCCACAGATCCCACAAAAGCATCCACAAGAGAGGCAGCTTCCAAGTTCAGAGAGACCTTAGAATGCAACATCACTGGGACGTGCAAGTTGAATCAAAATTGTGCTGCTTTGGGCTTCACTGGTGGCGCAGTGGTTGAGAGTCCGCCTGCCGATGCAGGGGACACGGGTTCGTGCCCCGGTCCGGGAAGATCCCACAGGCCGCGGAGCGGCTGGGCCCGTGAGCCATGGCCGCTGAGCCTGCGCGTCCGGAGCCTGTCCCCGCAACGGGAGAGGCCACAACAGTGAGAGGCCCGTGTACCGCCAAAAACAAAACAAAAAAAAAATTGTGCTGCTTCCCATAGCTTCTTCTCCCACAAAGCCACAGTGTTGGAGGGGGAGGATGGGGCTACCCCCAGGACCTCAGGTAGTGCTCATTCAAGACAGCAAAGATCACAGTCATAATCCTGACACAGCACTGCCCAGTGCAGGGACCCATCCTGTACAAACACTGGCAATGTGGTCAAATTACTAGACAGGGGTGTGTGTGTGTGTGTGTGTGTGTGTGGACGATACATGTGTACACATGTGCATGCATGCATGTATACATTTCTACACCTATATATCTCATTTTGATTTACCTATATTCTTATGAGAATGTACAGTGCAAAGTGGTTTGGTAACAATCTAGCTGGCTATCAAGAGAGGAGTGGTTAAAGACAGCAAGTATGCCAATTGTATTCACCCAGGAAAACGACTGAAAGTAGAAGGGAATACATGTACTGGCAAAGAACTTCAAAATACTGGGTTGGCGAAAAGGTTTGTTCTTTTTTTCCATAAGATGACTCTAGTAGCACTTAATTGTGTTTAACTTCATTCGAAACAATTTTGTTAGATTGTATTGTGACAGCTGGCATATCAGCGTGCATTAAAAAAAAATCAAAAATTTTTGGTGAATTTTTGTGCAGCCATTTTAATATTGGAGATGGAAGAAAAAGCAACATTTTTGGCATATTATGCTTTATTATTTCAAGAAAGGTAAAAGTGCAACTGAAACGCAAAAAAAGATTTGTGCAGCGCATGGAGAAGGTGCTGTGACTGATCGAATGTGTCAAAAGTGGTTTGCGAAGTTTCGTGCTGGAGATTTCTCACTGGACGATGCTCCATGGTCGGGCAGACCAGGTGAAGTTGATGGCGATCAAATCGAGACAGTAATTGAGAACAATCAATGTTATACCACGTGGGAGATAGCCGACGCACTCAAAATATTCAACTCAAGTGCTGAAAATCATTTGCACCAGCTTGGTTATGTTAATCGCTTTGATGTTTGGGTTCCACATAAGTTAAGCAAAAAACACCTTCTTGACCATACTTCTGCATACGATTCTCTATTTTTTTTAAACATTTGGCTTCCACTTTTTTTTTTTAGTTTTATTTATGTTTATTTTTGGCTGCACTGGGTCTTCATTGCTGCGCGCGGGCTTTCTCTAGTTCTGGCGAGAGGGGGCTACTCTTCATTGCGGTGTGTGGGCTTCTCATTGCGGTGGCTTCTCTTGTTGCAGACCATGGGGCTCTAGCTGTGCCGGCTTCAGTAGTTGTGGCATGTGGGCTCAGCAGCTGTGGCTCGCAGGCTCAGTAGCTGTGGCACATGGGCTTAGTTCCTCCGCAGCATGTGGGATCTTCCTGGACCAGGGATCGAACCTGTGTCTGCTGCACCGGCAGGCGGATTCTTAACCACTGTGCCACTAGGGAAGTGTCCCAAATGCATAATCTTCCATCAGGATAACACAAAGACTGCATGTTTCTTTCATGACCAGGCAAAAACTGTTACAGCTTGGCTGGGAAGTTCTGATTCACCCTCCATACACACCAGACACTGCACCTTCGGGTTTCCATTTATTTAGGTCTTTACAAAATTCTCTTAATGGACAAAATTTCAATTCCTTGGATGACTGTAAAAGGCACCTGGAACAGCTCTTTGCCCAAAAAGATAAAAGTTTTGGGAAGAAAAAAAAAAAAAAAAAAAAGTTTTGGGAAGATGGAATTATAAAGTTGCCTGAAAAATGGCAGAAGGTAGTGGAACAAAAGGGTAAATATGTTGTTCAATAAAGCTCTTCGTGAAAATGAAAAATGTGTCCTTTATTTTTACTTAAAAACCAAAGGCACTTTTTGGCCAACTCAATACATTCTTAAGTTAAATTTGCCAATAAGACAGTGTGTTCTAATTTTCATTAAAAGCTCCATGCATGTGAATATGTATAAAAGCACTGAAAAAGGTCTGCAAGTTCAGAGCCTGAACAGGTCACGGAAGCCTCCCAGGAGGGAGGGAGGGAGGAAATGGGGCTGGAGAAGGATGTCATGGACTTTTTTTTTAATGCTCCATGATCCGATGTATAAATGTTTCTCTTTACACTTAATTTATCCCTTTTCGTAAGTTAAGAAGCCAAATAGCACAGAGCTCAGACCATACTCTAACCCCCTCACAACACAGCCTCTGGAGATGGGGCTACATGGCCAGGTTTGACACAGTGACTCAGAAAACACCTCCTGAAGGACAAAGAGACCTTTGAAATGGCTTAGCACTTCTCAAGAGGGTCTGATTTCACATAAACATCATACACTCAATTTAAGACTTTTACTAATGATTCAGCATATGTTAGAAGCTGTACTTACACAATCTCAGCGCTGTCTTCACAGAAGTCAATGTGCAATGTGACAGGCTTTGTGCAGTACAGTCTGAATTTTTTTGCTCTGTAGGGAAGCTGCATAAAAGTTTCTACTGCAACTCGGACGCTTAACAGTGAAAGAGAAAGAGTTCCATAATTAAAAAAATTATATATAACATATTTCTTTAAAGTACACCTACATAATTAAAATACTTAACATGAAACAAAACCTGACCACTTCTGTTTCTATTACAGCCACCAAGAGCAGCAAGTGCTTGGAGCCATCTGCCGGGCAAGGTGAAAACTGGTTCTTGGGGCCTGAGAAAAATCTTACTTTTTTATGTATAAAGCACAGATATACATATAGTACATAAAAGATACTTGGTTATCTTTGGTGTCAAAAAGGGAGGCATTAGAAAAACACTGTCTCCTTAGACTGAGAAACACTGGGTAATAACGAACAAACCTGGAAGCAAATTCTATTTAAGATTTTAAAATAGCAATTTCAATACACGACCAGAATTATCTTGAAGCTTCTGTAAATAAGCAGATGTTTTAAGAATGAGTATTTGTCAACTTTGCACAAAAGAGCTGACGGGCTGAGGTTTCATAAGCTGTTCGGCATTTTTATCTCCATTCTCCTTCAGGCAAACGACAGAGCACTTGAACATATGGTTTCGACATCAACAGGTTCTCAGGGGCCGTGTGTGGGCAGCCTGGCCACCTCCGTCTCGGACCGCTTAGAAAAGGCGGCTGCACTAACCGCCCCTCCGGGCCGCCCCGCTCTAATCATACGATTCTCTTGCCCAAAACAAACTAAACTTAAAACTCCAAATACTAAGAGGAAATCTCTCCAAACCGTTAAATACGATGTTAACTTTAATAACCACTATGGTTACATGGGTGCAGGACCACAAGCTAGAAAGGCACCTCCTTTTCCATGAAGACCTGCCAGCCCTGCTGTGGGAGCGGCCCCCTGACACAGACTCCCCATCAGGGCACCCACCTCCCCTGCAGCTGGGACCACTCTTTCCCTTTTGGAAGAAGGGTCCTCATGTCTACTATTTATTATTTATTAAACTGATACCCTCTGACTCTGGGATAGGAAACCATGAGAAAAATTACCACAAACACCAAGACCAACTTGCTGACAAGTGTCTTCTAGGGAACCGTGGTGTGTGGTCCTGGAGTCGAGGGTCACTCTGAACGGCCTCCTGTCTTCTGTGACAGTCACACCCTTACTCTGCTAAGCAGGACGAGGGACGCACGCTCTGCTCTCAGCAGTCTAAGGCTGTGCCAGCAAACCATCCCTTCTGTGGCGACAAGAAGAGTTTCTCTCCGCCTCCAGGTAGCCAGGCCTCCCGAAGCACCCATTCCGTCACCTAAGCAAACTCAGGGGACATGCCAGGCCAGGCCAGGAGAGCGGCTGACAGAGAGCGCCTGCACTTTCTAGGACGGAAGGCAGAAGGAGGGCCGGAGCCGCCTGCTGAATTCTCATCCCGAGCACCTGCTCTTACGTTCACTGCTTATAAAACTGGAACCTGCAAGTCTTCCCATCTTGAAGCTCTCGCCCCTTACTTCGAAAATTGACATTCTCCTTGAAAACAGACGTTTGTCCCCTAAAGAGCATGAGGCAAGATAAATACATACATACATACTTTTCGGATTTCACTGGAACGTACTTGGCAAAATCCACAAGGAAACACTCTGTGAGGTAATGGTCTGCTGAAGACACTATTGACTTAATAACAGCCCTGCACCAGCACTTCAGTTCCTGACAATAAACCACACAAACCTACAAAATAAAAAGAAAACTTCGGTGTTAAAATCTCTAGTCATACTCAGAAAACTGTAAGATACTAATGAAAGAAATCAAAAATGACACAGATGGAGAGATACACCACGTTCTTGGATTGGAAGAGTCAATACTGTGAAAATGACTATACTGCCCAAAGCAATCTACAGATTCAATGCAATCCCTATCAAATTACCAATGACATTTTTCAGAATCAGAACAAAAAAATTTACAATTTGTATGGAAACACAAAAGACCATGAATAGCCAAAGCAATTTTTTTTTTTTTTTTTTTTGGGGTACGCGGGCCTCTCACTGTTGTGACCTCTCCCGTTGCGGAGCACAGGAACCAGACGTGCAGGCTCAGTGGCCATGGCTCACGGGCCTAGCCGCTCTATGGCACATGGGATCTTCCCGGACCAGGGCACGAACCCGTGTCCCCTGCATTGGCAGGCAGACTCTCAACCACTGCGCCACCAGGGAAGCCCGCCAAAGCAATTTTGAGAAAGAAAAATGGAGATGGAAGAATCAGGCTCCCTGACTTCAGATTATACTACAAAGCCACAGCAATCAAAACAGTATTGGTACTGGCACAAACACAGAAATATATATCAATGGAACAGGATAGAAAGTCCAGAAACAAACCCACACACCTATGGTCATCTGATCTTTGACAAAGGAGGCAAGACTATACAATGGAGAAAAGACAGTCTTTTCAATAAGTGGTGTTGGATAACCAAGACCAAAAGACAACCCTCAGAATGGGAGAAAACATTTGCAAATGAAGCAACTGGCAAAGGATTAATCTCCAAAATTTACAAGCAGCTCATGCAGCTCAATAACAAAAAAACAAACAACCCCATCCAAAAATGGGCAGAAGACCTAAATAGACATTTCTCCAAAGAAGATATACAGACTGCCAACAAACACATGAAAGAATGCTCAACATCATTAATCATTAGAGAAATGCAAATCAAAACTACAATGAGATATCATCTCACACCAGTCAGAATGGCCATCATCAAAAAATCTATAAACAATAAATGCTGGAGAGGGTGTGGAGAAAAGGGGACACTCTTGCACTGCTGGTGGGAATGTGAATTGGTTCAGCTACTATAGAGAACAGTATGGAGGTTCCTTAAAAAACTACAAATAGAATTACCATATGACCCAGCAATCCCACTACTGGGCATATACCCTGAGAAAACCAAAATTCAAAAAGAGTCATGTACCAAAATGTTCATTGCAGCTCTATTTACAATAGCCCGGAGATGGAAACAACCTAAGCGCCCATCATCGGACGAATGGATAAAGAAGATGTGGCACATATACACAATGGAATATTACTCAGCCTTAAAAAGAAATGAAATTGAGCTATTTGTAATGAGATGGCTAGACCTAGAGTCTGTCATACAGAGTGAAGTAAGTCAGAAAGAAAAAGACAAATACCGTATGCTAACACATATATATGGAATTTAAGGGAAAAAAATGTCATGAAGAACCTAGGGGTAAGACAGGAATAAAGACGCAGACCTACTGGAGAACGGACTTGAGGATATGGGGAGGGGGAAGGGTGAGTTTTGACTGGGCGAGAGAGAGTCATGGACATATACACACTAACAAACGTAGTAAGGTAGATAGCTGGGGGGAAGCAGCCGCAAGGCACAGGGATATTAGCTCCGTGTTTTGTGACAGCCTGGAAGGGTGGGAGGGGGAGAGTGGGAGGGAGGGGGATGCAGGAGGGAGGATATATGGGAGCATGTGTGTGTGTATGGCTGATTCACTTTGTTGTAGAGCAGAGGCTAACACACCATTGTGAAGCAATTGTACCCCAATAAAGATGTTTAAAAAAAAAAAAAAAAATAAGTGGTGTTGGGAAAACTAGACAGCTACATGTAAAAGGGTGAAATTAGAACACTCCCTAACACCATTCACAAAAAAAAACTCAAAATGGCTTTAAGGCCTAAATGTAAAGCCGGATACTATAAAACTCTTAGAGGAAAACATAGGCAGAACACTCTCTGACATAAATAACAGCAAGGTCTTTTTCAAGGCACCCCCTAGAGTAATGAAAATAAAAACAAAAATAAACAAATGAGACCTAATTAAACTTAAAAGCTTTTGCACAGCAAAGGAAACCATAAACAAAACAAAAAGACAACCCTCAGAATGGGAGAAAAATATTGGGCTGGCCAAGAAGTTCCTTCAGTTTTTAAGTAAAAATAAGAGATACATTTTTCATTTTCAGCAAGAACTTTATTGAACAACGTATTCACTCTTTTGTTCCACTACCTTTTGTGATTTTTCAGGCAACTTCATAATTCCACCTTCCCCAAACTTTTTATCTTTCTGAGCAAAGAACTGTTCCAGGTGCCTTTTACAGTCGTCCAGGGAATTGAACATTTTTCCATTAAGAGAATTTTGTAAAGACCTAAATAAATGGAAATCTGGAGGTGCAGTGTCTGGTGCATACGGCAGATGAACCAGAACTTCCCAGCCAAGCTGTAACAGTTTTTGCCTGGTCATGAAAGAAACATGTTGTCTTTGCGTTATCCTGATGGAAGATTAGGCGTTTTCTGTTGACTAATTCTGGATGCTTTTTGTCGAGTGCTGCTTTCAGTTGGTCTAATTGGGAGCAGGACTTGTTGGAATTAATCATTTGGATTTCCGGCAGTAGCTCATAATAGAGGACTCCCTTCCAATCCCACCACATACACAGCATCACCTTCTTTGGATGAAGACCGGCCTTTGGTGTGGTTGGTGGTGGTTCATTTCGCTTGCCCCACAATCTCTTCCGTTCCACATTATTATGCAGTATCCACTTTTCATCGCCTATCACAATTTGTTTAAAAAACGGAACATTTTCAATACATTTCAGTAGAGAATGGATATGGAAATACAGTCAAGAAGGTTGTATTTTCACTTAACTTACGTGGAACCCAAACATCAAAGCGATTAACATAACCAAGCTGGTGCAAATGATTTTCAGCACCTGAGTTGAATATTTTGAGTGCGTCGGCTATCGCCCACGTGGTATGACGTTATTGTTCTCAATCCACGTCTCGATTTGATCGCTATCAACTTCACCTGGTCTACCCAACCGTGGAGCATCGTCCAGTGAGAAATCTCCAGCACGAAACTTCGCAAACCACTTTTGACACATTCGATCAGTCACAGCACCTTCTCCATGCGCTGCACAAATCTTTTTTTGCGTTTCAGTTGCATTTTTACCTTTCTTGAAATAATAAAGCATAATATGCTGAAAATGTTGTTTTTCTTCCATCTTCAATATTAAAATGGCTACACAAAAATTCACCAACTTTGATTTTTTTTTTCAATGCACGCTGATATGCCAGCTGTCACAACACAGTCTAACAAAATTGTTTTGAATGAAGTTAAAGACAACTAAGCACTATTAGAGCCATCTTAGGAAAAAAATGAATGAACCTTTTGGCCAACCCAATATTTGCAAATGAAGCAACTGACAAAGGATTAATCTCCAAAATATACAAAACAGCTCATGCAGCTCAATATCAAAAAAAAAAACCACCAACCCAATAAAAAGTGGGTCAGAAGACTTAAATAGACATCTCTCCAAAGAAGACATATAGACAGTTAAAAAGCACATGAAAAGATGCTCAACATCACTAATTACTAGAGAAATGCAAATCAAAACTGCAATGAAGTACCACCTCACACTGGTAAGAATGGCCATCATCAAAAAATCTACGAACAATAAATGCTGGAGAGGGTGTGGAGAAAAGGCAACCCTCCTACACTGTTGGTGGGAATGTAAACTGGTACAGCCACTATGGAGAACAGTATGGAGGTTCCTTAAAAAACTAAAAATATAACCACCATATGATCCAGCAATCCCTGGGCATATATCCAGAGAAAACCATATTTCGAAAAGATACATGCACCCCAATGTTCCCTGCAGTACTATTTACAATAGCCAGGACGTGGAAGCCACCTAGATGTCCACCGACAGAGGAATGGATAAAGAAGATGTGGTGCATATATACACAATGTAATATTACTCAGCCGTAAAAAAGAATGAAATAACGCCATTTGCAGCAACATGGATGGACCTAGAGATTGTCATACTGAGTGAAGTAAATCAGAGAAAGACAAATATCACATGATATCGCTTTTATGCGGAATCCAAAAAAAGAATACCAATGTACTTATCTACAAAACAGTAATAGAGTTATAGACGTAGAAAATAAACTTGTGGTTACCAGGGAGTAAGTGGGGGGGGGCGTGGAGAGATAAGTTGGAAGACTGGGATTAACATAACCACTACTATATATAAAATAGATAACTAATAAGGACCTACTGTATAGCACAGAGAACTCTACTCAATACTCTATAATGGCCTATATGGGAAAAGAATCTAAAAACGAGTGGATGTATGTATAACAGATTCACTTTGTTGTACACTTACAACTAACATAACATTGTAAATCAACCATACTACAATAAAAATTTTTTTAATTAAATTAAATTAAAAATCTGTCCTCAATAATGAGAGAACTAAAAGGTACTTTCAACATCATCTCATACCTTTTTCCTTAAAGATGCAAGGAGGCTGGATCACCCCAAGCTAAACACTGCTTGTTGGGAAAACTAGAACACAGGGCACCTGAATTCTATTTCACTGGTTTTCTTACTACAATCACTTTAACTCCTTAACGAAGGAGAATTTTTAGAAAGTGAAATAAGGAAAATGCATTGCTTTACCTTCTTAAATCAGAAAACAAAACTTACAAATAATTGTCAGTCATGTGCCAGGACAACACAGAATCACAACCCCAGGCTCATCTTCCCGGTTCTGCCTCCCATGCCTGTTTACCACCCTCTAACATTTGTTTGCTATCAGCCACAGCTGGACATCAGCGCCATGATGAAGGGGATTTTTGTCTTTTTGTTTACTGCCATTTTCCCAGCACCTAGAACAGTGCTTGGCATGTACTATGTCTTCAAAAGCTACTCAGTGAATGACTGAATAAATACCTGCAGCCCTCTTTTAGGGAAACCGCCCTGCTAGAGTGACAGTGCTCAGCATCCTGACTGTCCCATGGGACTGACAGGCCACAGACAGGCAAACCATATGCTGACCACAGGCTTATAAAGTGGCTCAGCAGGGACAGCTGTGCCCAACAGGGAAGAAGTGGGACGGTGGAGATCCCTGCCCTCGGGAACTGAAGTTGGAAAACATAGGGCAGCTGTTCTGCAAGGGATGTGTTCTTGAGAGCCTCACATAATTCAAGACTCAAATAACTCAAGAGAAGCTGTGCCAAAGGATGGAGGGTATTTCTGTTTCATGCTTAAGTCAAAGAACCCTGCAGCTAACAATTCACACAGTCAGTCGACTTTGAAAAGGTGGTATACTAGGGCTTCTACTAGCCAGTAACGAGATAAAGCATCAAGAAAAATGATTACAACTGATGAATACATTAAAAGCCATGAGATCAATATAGTACTTAAAAATAACAAAGAGAGAAAAACAAAACAAACCTCTAGACGTAAATGTAGATAACTAGGCACAGGAAAACTGATAAGGGAAAGAATCAAGCAATTTTTCCACCTTTCCAGTATTACTTCAGGAAGCCAAACCGTTCTAACAGATGAGGGAAGGTTCTCTATGGAAGAATTCCAGCTCACGAATGCAGAAGCAATGTGAAAATGACCATTTTGCAAGCATAAATGAAAGAGCTGGTTTGGGTGGTGGTGGTCACTGGATAGCATTACTAGCCGACGGGAACCACAGGGGGCACTTAGGCTGCCGCCATCTGAATGCAGCGGTCAACCTCAGCATCACCGAAAGTGAGATTCTCTCCCCATTCAATACAAGAGGAACCTCACAGCACCAGTCATTCTTGGGGAAAACACGTGACTATAAATGTAATCAAAGCTTTATATTTATCAGTCTGCACAAAATATAGGGGATGAAGGGAAAAGTTCACCACCACCACAAGGAAGCACCTAGGCTATACAGAACGTGGAACACTTTAAAAGGACAACTGACCTGGTTTCGTTTCTTCAACACGTAAACGGCGGACTTCCCTGGTGGCACAGTGGTTAAGAATCCACCTGCCAATGCAGGGGACATAGGTTCGATCCTTGGTCTAGGAAGATCCCACACGCTGCAGAGCAACTAAGCCTGTGCGCCACAACTACTGAACCTGCACTCTAGAGCCTGCGAGCCATAACTACTGAGCCCACATGCCACAACTACTGAAGCCCGAATGCCTAAAGCCCGTGCTCTGCAACGAAGAGTAGCCACCACTCACCACAACTAGAGAAAGCCCGCACGCAGGAACGAAGACCCAACGCAGCCAAAAATAAAACAAATTAATTTAAAAAAAAAAAGTAAATGGCATGGAAAAAATAATGTTATTAATGATTATTTAGGGTGGGCTGAGGAATTCAAATTATTTCTAATTTTTCTCATAGTTTATAAATCTTTTTCTATCACACTGTTATAAAAATTCAAATTCTTGGGCTTCCCTGGTGGAGCAGTGGTTGAGAGTCCACCCGCCGATGCAGGGGACACGGGTTCATGCCCCGGTCCAGGAAGATCCCACATGCCGCGGAGCGGCTAGGCTAGTGAGCCATGGCCGCTGGGCCTGTGCCTCCGGAGCCTGTGCTCCGCAATGGAAGAAGCCACAACAGTGAGAGGCCCGCATACTGCAAAAAAAAAAAAAAAAATTCAAATTCTTCTGAGAAATGACTAACCTGCAGAGAGAAGCAGACAATGGGCACAGAGCTGAGGGTGCAGGAAAGGAAGGAGGGGCCACAATGTAGAGTAAGGAAAATAAAACACCACGAGTTGGTCAAAGTCACAAGCAACCAAAAGCGAGGCACTGGCCCTAGACTGGAAACCCCCATGCTCCCTCTGCTAAGGTCCCTGTGATGGATCTAGAATGATCCTCTGGTTCCCAGCCCCAAGACGATGGCTCTATACCTGAATTTAGATGACACTCCACCTCCTGTGGCCCCATGTGAACCTGATACAACAACTGCCACTTTCCATGACTAGCCCGACTCTTATGCAACCGAAAGAACCTAACACAGGGCAATGATCGTAAGCAGTTGAAATACTCTATAAAAGTTTTTATCATCTTAGTTGCTAAAACAGTCTACATCTTGAGTAGTATTTCAAGACATGTTGTTTAAAGCACATTTAGATACATACCTGCCCTTCTTCCAACATTAGTGGTTTTATTTCTGTATCTTGACACATGTTATTATAGAAGTCATTCATGGCACTATTTAGTTTTTGATATTCAACTTCATGATCTAAAAAGGGACTACATCCTTTTATAATAACCCAGAAGCAACCTGGATCTTCGATCTGTAAAATTTTTAAAAGACAAAACAATGCATGATTTAAAAGTGGAACCATAAAATAATAAACCTTAGAATCACAGTAACTCTTTCAAATTTAAGTGCTCTAACAAATTCTTGACAAGTACTTCTGTCTTAAATGGTCAGATAGAAGATAAAAGACCCTCAAACTATCACCTTGTATACCTCAAACTTATATAATGTCATGTGTCAATTACACTTCAATAAAACTCGGAAAAACGATAGAAGACGCAAAGATAAAACTCTAAAGCACGTAACCAATAATATGGAATTTAGAATCATGTGCTGACTGAAAAAGCAAACAGAGATCAATGCCCTTGATCTGTACTTTGAAAATATCCATAATAAAAGACAAATGCAAGGTTCAGAACAGCGTTCTTTGTACTCTATGTCTTTCATAAGAAAGAGAGGGAAATGTGAATGCATGTACATTCTGCTCCTGTTAAAATAAAGAAATGGCAGATAAACCAAAAACATACAAATTATTACGTACGGAGGAAGCCAGGAATGGGGTAGAAGGAAGAGAGATGAAAGACTTTTCTGAATGTATCTTATTATCTATTCGTGTTATTAGAAACCAAGATTTTCATCATTAGAGAAAGAATACAAATATAAAATGAAAAGTTAAATTTGAATTGAAAATATCAGTAAAAGCTCATGATTTTTCAAATGTACTATATTTCCTGTCTACTGAAAGGGCCTAAAAGCAATGACATCCCAAGATCTTGGATCCCAGATACCAGGTGACAGGAGTACATTAGTATTCTATTTTTCTGAATGTTTGAACATTTTTATAATAAATTGTTGGAAAAAAGAACAGCTGGCCATTCTGGCTCCAGTAATGGCAGAGTGGCTCATATAGACTAACCCACCTGCAAGTAACAATGATAAACCCTGGGAAAAAAAGAAAATGACAGGCTGAAGGCACTGAAGAGTGACCAAAAGCAGGCGGGAGATTCAATCCTTGAACGGAGGCAACATGGCTAGGAGACCCATGTTCATAAACAGCTTTTCCCCTGAAAACAGCCCCAGTCCTGGGGGTGCAGAACACAACTGAAGCAGAAGCCACCCCGTTTGTGGCTTGAGAAACCAGAGAATGGCATCTGGGGCTGCCAGAGCAGCTGTACATGAAGGGGAGAAATGCTGAGCCACAGAGGGGAGAGCCCTGAAGTCTGCACACGAAACCCCTCAAATCCTCGGCAGAGCCTGAACTGCACGGTGAGACTCCAGGGAGTCCTAGGAGAAGCCACAGTCGGGAGGCTGATGGAAATACAGTTTCAGCTTCTGCCCACGAGAACTGCAAGACTCTGAGCACAGAGTGACTGCCCAAACCCCTGCACTAAGAGGCCACTCAAACTCACAGCATAAGGCCATGTCCCCTTCACAATGCCTGCCTGAGAAGGAATTACTTTTGTCCCAGCCAGCACCTGACACAGGCCCTTGACCTCCCCTTGTCACAGAATTTACTGAAAAGGGCCTCAGTTGTGGAGTCTACCTATCCCTTTGGGATGTGTATGTTATCTCCTACCACTCAGGAGTATTCCTTCTCGAGGGCCTGATAACCAATGCCTTTGGGATGTAATCACCTGGAAGGACAGGGCCCTGGTCTCCCAGTCTCTGCGGGAATTCAGAAGCCTGGCCCCAGAGGCGGTGGACACAGCTGCCCCACCACAGTGACACTGACCCACCCTCTGTCATTTTCCACTGAAGCCCCTCTCCTCGTCCTCCTCACTCTCCCTTTAAAACGTCCGGTCACCTCTACACAAATTGGAACGGAACTCAGCTCCCTCCCGTACATCAGCAGTCACTGAATACAATCTGTTCTCACTGCTTTAACCAATGTCTGGCTTTGATTCTCTCTGACACCCATCACAGGAAAAGGGAGTTTGGAGCAGGAGTTAAGGAGGCTCAGTAAACACCTCAGGCTCCCTGAGAACCCTTGCAGTGCCAGGCCTGAGGAGTAAAGACCATGTTGCAGGACAAAGAGAATGTGCTCTGTCAACAAGGGCAAAATCAAGAGGTCTGCAAAGAACTATAAACCAAGCCTCCCAAAGTGCTGACAGAGCACACAGTAGTTCCCCGTCACCACAACCCTCAGCGTAGCATGAACAATACTAGACAGGCAAAGAAATGAGAATGCAGTGCACAGCCAAGGTAAAAAATGTCCAACAGAAAGTGAACCCAAGACTGCTCGGATGTTGAAGTGAACAGGCAAGGACTTAAAAGCAGCTATTATAAATACCATGTTCAAAAACTTAAGGATAAGATGGCTATAGTGAGTTTGTTTTTTAAAAAGGAGAATTTCACATAAGAAATGGAAACTATTTTAAAAAAATAACCTTTGGAAAAGGGTAATTCTAGAACCAAAAAGTGAAACAAACAAAATAAAAAATGTATTAGTGGTGTGCTTACCACTCCTACTCAACATCGTGCTGGAGGTCCTAGTCAGTACAATAAGAAAAGATTGTCAGGAAAATCGGAAAAGAAGACAGAAAAGTGTCTCTATTCACAGTAAGAATATCTATGTAGAAAATTCTAAGGAGTCTACAAAAAATATACTAGAACTAATAAGTGACTGTACCAAGATTCCAGGGTACCAGGTCATATAATAAATTCAACTGCATGTCTATATTCCAGCAATAAAAATTGGAAATTTAAATTTTAAAAACAGTATCGTTTGCAATAGCACCAAAAAGCAGGAATTACTTAGGAATAAATCTAACAAAAAAATGAACAATTTGCATGCTAAAAGGTACAAAACACTGGTGAAATAAATCAAAGAAAGGCCTGTAATGCAAATATACTATGTTCATGGAATGTTAAGATTTTGATTTTCCCCAAAATGGTCTATAAAAAGGACTCAATTACAGCAGTTGTGAAATCAACAAACTATTCATGAAATTCTTATTGGAAGGGCAAAGGAACTAGAATAGCCCCTATAATTCTGAAAAAGAACAACATAGTTGGAAGACACACTATCTGATTTCAAGACTTAATATAAAGCTGCAGTAATCAGAACTGTGTGGTACTGGAGAAAGCACAGATACATAAATCAACACAACAGAAACAGAGCCACGCATGTATAGTCAAGTGATTTTCAATAAAGGCACAAAGGCAATTCAATGGAAGGAGGATAGTTTTTTCAACAAATGATGCTGGAACAATTAGATATATGCAAAAAAATGAACCTCGATCCATTCCTTGTACCATATACAAAAATTAACTCACATGGATCATTTATCTAAATGTAAAATATAAGACTATAAAAAATGTTTGAGGAATACATAGGGAGAATCTTTGTGACTGTGGTTAGGCAAAGATTTCTTAGATAAAACACCAAAAGTATAACTCGTATAAGCAAAATTTGATAAACTGGACTTAATCCAAATTTAAAACTTCAGCTCTTTGAAAGACATTGTTTAGAGAAGGAAGAGATAAGCCACCAACTGGGAGAAAATATTTACGAATCACATATTCAACAAAGAACTTTATCCAATATATATAAAAAACTCTACAAAGTCAATAATAAGAAAACAAACCACCAAGTTAGAAGAATGGGCAGATGTGAACAGATACTTGACCAAAAAAAATGGAAGGATGGGCAAACAAGCACCTGGAAACATGATTAACACATTTGTCATCAGGGAAATTAAAATTAAAACCACAGTGAGATACCAGTAAATACCTACTAGAATGGCTAAAATGTATAAAACTGACAATATCAAGTGTTGGTGAGGATGTAGAGCACTGCTCATGGAAATGTAAAGTGGTACAGTTCCTTTAAAAAGTTCCTCATAAAATTAAACATACTGACAAACATCAGTAACAAACAACATCAGTAACAAACAAACATCAGTAAATCCTACTGATTTACCCATGAAATAAAAACTTGTATTCACACAAAAACCTGTATGCAAAGTTTCTAGCAGCTTTATTTATAATCTCCCTCAACTGGAAACAACTCAAATGGCCTTCAACTGGTGACTGTATAAACAAATTGTCACATGTCGATACAATGGAATACTACTCACTCCTAACAAGTGCCACAACACAGATGAGCCTCCAATGCATTACAGTAAGTCAAAGCAGCCAGACTCAAAGGCTACACACTACTGTATGATTCCATATGCACAATCCCATTTTTATGACATTTTGGAAAAAGGCAAAACTAATAGGGACAGAAGACAAATCAGTAGTGGTTGCCAAGGACTAGAGGTGGGGGAAAGAAATGACTACAAAGGACCACAAGGAAATTCTGGGGGGTGACGGAACTGCTCTGTATTTTGACTGTGGTAGTGATTACATGACTACGCATTTTTCAAAATATCACAGAACTCTACATTAAAAACAATAAAATAGTTTATGGTTAAAAAAGTTATGAAACAAATATGGCAAAATGTTAAAATCTGGCAAAGCTAGGTGACAGATGTCCAGGTGTTTATAATATTTTCTATATATTTTTGTATGTCTAGAGTATTTCCTAATAAAAAGTTGGATTTTTAAATTATTTTTCATCAAAAGTAATGACTTTTTTAAAAGCTTCTTGTCTTCTGATGTGGCATCACCTATGCAGTATTTTACTAAAAATGTTTAACCTGAACACAATCATGAGGAAACAGACAAATCCAACTTGAAGGGCATTTTGCAAAGCAACTGCCCTTACTCTTCATAAATTTCAATGACATCAAAGATACAAAAAAAGCCAGAGAACTGACCCAAATTCAAGGGGAATAAAAGGCCATGACAATTAAAAGCAATGTATAATTTTTTATTGGATCCTGGATCAGAGAAAACAAGTTACAGAATACATTATTGGCACAGTTGGAAAAATCTGAGTATGGATTTTATATTAATGTATCAATGCTACATTTCTCAAGCGTGATAATTATATTCTGGTTATGTAAGCAAAAGTCTTTATTCTTAGGAAACACACGCATAAGTATTTAGAGTTTACAACTAATTCTCAAATGGTTCGGCAAAAGAAGTCAACAATTTTATATACATATATTATTAAGGAATATGCAAATATGACAAGACGTTAACAATTGTTGACTCTAGGTATAGAGTATATGGTTATTCTCAATATTGTTTTTGTAACTTGTTTTTGAGTTTGAAAATCTTCAAAATATTAAGATGGGGAAAGATGTTTAAAAATATTTTGAAGCCATCATAGATAATTTGAAGTTTCTAGATTGTTTCAATTTTTTTTTTTAATCTGCTACTGAAACCTAAAAAATGTAGGCCAGGTTCAGTTTTACCCTCCAGAAGAACAAGTGGCTCAAGCTGCCGTTTCTTCCATGTGCTTTACCAGGCAGGGATGGGCTCACAACTCCTCCCACCCCCGCCTCTTACACCAAGGCTGGGGCCTGCTGCTTCCCGCAGATGCCATAAGGCAATGCTGCCCACACTGCAGTCATCAGCCTTACGCATTTTTTCCCCTGCATGTCTACGTTATTTCCATTAGAAAAACAGTATCTATATAATATTTTGGTCCACTTTCTTCTCCTTACCTCTACCATTCAAACTTGAATACTTTATTTCTACTCAAGTAAAAGTAGAATCAGCTATCTGGCATGAGAACTAAATATCTCACATCATTAAATTAATAGGATTAACTGAATTAAAGTATGCTCTTTATTATTTCTCAGGAATAGTAACTCATGTTTCCTACATGTTATTTCCCTTTACTTTCATTTATCTGGGTAACTATGTAATGAGTGTCTCTTTTCCTACATTCAGTAACATGAGTGGGTGTAAGTATAATTTACAACGTCAGTAACTGGACTCTGTTAATTATCAATTCATGTTCAATTCCCCTTAGTATATGGTATTTGCATAATAACTTCAGATATTTTAGTCAAGTTTACTTTCCGACATCAATTATAAAAATTAAGACGTTAATTTTAAAACGTTATGAAATTTCCAGACTAACTAGCACTTGGCCCACTTTTGCTCATACTGTCGTGAGAGGTCCCTGGGCAGCTACTGCTTCAATCTCAATCCAGTCTCCTCAGAACAAAGCAGCATCCGGGTAAGCACTCCAGCAGGAAAACCACTCCTGACATTCTGTTTGTGGATTTCACTGACGGTACTGAAGTCATACACTCAGCCAGCAGAACAGCTGCTTCTACCACATTATTGAGGTCACAGCCTGCAGCTTTCAGAATCTCACCCCTATTTCCAAGGCTTGTTTAGCTTCTTCTGTCACCCCTCCTGGCACAAGCTGTCACTCTGAAGGGTCCATACCTAGCTGTCTTGAAATGTAAGTGATCCTTTCTACTAACAAAGCTTGACTGCAGGACCAATGGCCTTGGGGCTTTCCCTGTGCTGGTCACCTTTCTGATCGAGGATGACATGACATCCTTTTCTCCTGCAGTGCTTCTGGGTCTCACTGCATCCTGCCTTCCTCATTTCTGACACAACTGCATGTTCCCTGGGATGCTTCCTTTACATATATTTTTAATCAACACCTTTTTTCCCCTTAGCCTCATCCTAACCGGTCTGTAATGCTAGTTATGATGCTTTTATTTCTAAAATATATTACAAATACATAACTGTTAAAATTTTTAAATTTATTTTTAATCGTGATAAAGTACACATAAAATTCACCATCTTAACCATATTCAGTAGCATTAACTACATTCATGTTGTTGTGCTACCTTGATCACCATCCATCTCCAGAACCTTTTTCATCTTGCAAAACTGAAACTCTATATCCATTAAACAGTAACCCCCCATGCCCCCCGCCAGCCCCTGGCAACCACCATTCTGTTTTCTGTCTTCATGAATTTGACTTCTCTAGGAACCTAACGTAAGTGGAATCATGCAGTATTTGTCCTTTTGTAATTGGTTTATTTCACTCAACATGATGTCTTCAAGATTCATCCACATTGTAGCATACATCAGAATTTCCTTCCTTTTTAAGGCTGAATAATATTCCATTGTACGTATATACTACCTTTTGCTTATCCATTCATCTGTTGGTAAAAACTTGGGGGAAAAATTTATCCATGTAAAACTAAATTAATCTGGAAAACTACAGCTGGTAATGGTACCACACTGGAGGAAACACTCCTATATTGGATAGAAACTTTGCTCTGAGTGTGAGCAGGGTAAGAACCGGCAGTGGGGCCAGACCAGAGCTGAGGGGGTAGAGAAAAGGGTTCTTGGGTCCAACTGAGAAAAGAGGGGTTCCCAAGTTAGAGGCAGTGAGAGTCCAGCAACTCCTTCCAAAGTTCATGGATTTGCACATGGCAGCATCCGTACCCCCTGGAAGAGCCCTGTCTTTCTAAAGGAGAAATCAGACTATTTAGGGAAGGTGGTGGAGAGGAGCTTGCCAGTTACATCTCGAAACCCTAAAAGTCTCAGAGCAAATCCTCTGTAAGAATCAGCTGCTTCAAATGCTTGTGAATCTCTGTTGGTATAAACTACATAAAACAGGAACAGGAAAGTTGATTTTTTTTTTTTTTAAATGCCATCATGCCTTTCCTCTGCCCACTGAAGTATGATCTTTTCCAAAAAGTTCTTTATATTTCCTTTTCCCAATACCCACCCCTTTGCTCTGGTTTGTAAACTCCTTCCTGCAAGTACACACCGTGAACACACTACGTGCTTTCCCGGTCTCTGGCATCTTTAAGGAGCACGCACCTCACTCAAAGGAGAAGCTGCAGTTCGGGTCGCTCTGCAGGCCCCCTCCGGGGCGAACCCCGCTGCGCCCCCGACTCCAAGGACGGCGAGTCCCGAGGAGCCCGCGTGGGGAGGGGCTGGCCGCCAGAGTCCTGGGGCGCGAGCGGGAAGGGGTCCCCACGAGTGCAGCCGGGACGGGCGTGTGTTCGGAGGAGAGACACAGGTCACCCACGCCCCTGTCCAATGCAGGTGGGGACCGGCCGGAGAGGACCGGCGTCGGGGTAGAGTAATAGGTCAACGGACCGAGGGCGCAACGGGGGCCTCACCCAGCGCCGAACCGGGACCGGGAAAAGGGGTCAGAGTCCGTCCCTCCCCCTGAGGTTCTAGATACACGACACCTAGTTCAATCCGAATTTCGGAGAAAAAACGAATGATTTTTTACTCTAAGTATGTCCCAAATACTGCATGGGGCAGCCTTGAACGAAAATTTCCCGTTGTTTATCTGAAATTAAGCGTCCGGGATCTCATCCGGCACCCCTTCCCGCGGGTCCCCAGCCGGGGCGGACCCTGCACGGGGAGCGGGTGAACGGCCGGGCTCAGGGCTTCGCGCTCGCTCACCTTCAGCACTAGGACGTGGAGCATCTTCCCCGAGCCTCGCAGGCCACCGGGCAGACTCGCCCGGGAAACACGCGCAGCGTAGCGGCCGCGCCCGACTCCTGGTCTCCCCGTCGCTACTCCCTCGGGATGAACTTTTGGGGGCGAAAAGAGTCTCCTGCAGTGCCGGCCTCCGCGGAAGCACGCTTCCTCTCCAGGTCAGCGCCGCGGAGCCCGCGCGCCCAGCCCAGGCCCCGCAGCCGTGGCCCAGCACCGCAGCTAACCACAGGCTACGCGCCGTCCTCCAACCTGAACACCGGCGAGGCCTCACTGGGGCTCCCGCCCCGCCCCCCAGCGCCCGCCCCCAGCCAGCGCACGCCTGGAGGATTCCAGAAACCGTGTGGCGCGCCAACCGCCAGCACCACTGGCCGCAGCTCTGCTCACAGCGCTTGGGGACGGACGGGGGGCGGAGCTGCGCGGGACGTCACGTGGCTCGCTCCCTGGGTCCTCGCGAGCACTCACCTGAAGCCTTCAGTTTTAAATGTAAGTTTGAGTTCCAGAGGTCAAGTAAACATGCGTTTAAAGCTCCAAGCAGCAAAAATGTGCTGCCAGTCTGGAGGAAAGCACAACGCAAAGTACATGAAGTTCACGTGTTACAGAATGGGGCTAACCAGGCCGCGACCCCCCAATCCCCCGGCCTAGTTCACCTGAAAGCTCCAGACCTTGTCCAAAAAAAAAAAGAAAAGGGAAATCACCAGGTCGGATTTAAACACGAGGTCTCAGAGGCAGTTCCCAAGCACCAAAGAAGATGCAGAGTACAGCCCTCTCCCACTTTTTTTTTTTCTTAAAGTTGTGTTTTTCTTTATTTTTTACTTTTTGGCCGCACTTCAGGGCATGCGGGATCTTAGCTCCTCCACCAGGAATGGAACACTTGCCCCCTGCAGTGGTAGCACACAATCTTAACCCCTGGACCTCCAGGGAAGTTCCAGCCCTCTCCCAGTTCTTTGTGTTGGGTTAACACTTTTTTCCTTTGACTAGGTACCATGCTACAATATGGTGTTTCCCAAACTTTTCACAGCATGCCTCACAGAAAATGAAAATAATTATATATCACACTGAGATGAAGAGTCAAGATTGTTGAAATGGGAACTCACTGCATGGCGCTCCAGCCACCCAGGCCTCTTGAGGCTTAAGGGGGTCAATATCTGTACCTGTCTCCCCACTCCCCCAATTAGTGGGAAGTACTTTTATTTATTTATTTATTTATGGCTGTGTTGGGTCTTCGTTTTTGTGCGAGGGCTTTCTCTAGTTGTGGCAAGCAGGGGCCACTCTTCATCGTGGTGCGCGGGCCTCTGGCTATCACGGCCTCTCTTGTTGCGGAGCACAGGCTCCAGATGCGCAGGCTCAGTAGTTGTGGCTCACGGGCCCAGTTGCTCCGCAGCATGTGGGATCTTCCCAGACCAGGGCTCGAACCTGTGTTCCCTGCATTGGCAGACAGATTCTCAACCACTGCGCCACCAGGGAAGCCCCTGGGAAGCACTTTTAAAGTAATGAAAAGAAGATGAAACATAAGATGTAAAGATTTTAATAAGGTGCATTTTTATAAGATGGTTAAATCCTGGTACCAAAACCTGATCAAGATAACACAACTACAGACTAATGTAGGTGCTGAAATCCCAAATAAAATGCTACCAAGTAAAACCCAGGACAAATTAAAAAAAAAAATTAAGCCATGGCCAGGAAGGCTGTAAGGCTTATTCCAGGAATGCAGGAAGGTTTAATACCGGTCAGTCAGAAACATGGCTAGCTCATGGCACAGCAAGCAACCGAAAGCTGTCATGAGCAGACTGGCTCTTGCAGGCACCGTGGGGGTGATGATAGGTCTCTCCCATCACAGGAATGATATTCTCGTTCTGCGAAGGGCTTAGTGGAGAGTGATCTGTTCTTATATTTTTTTGCTCCCCACCCCCAAGAGAAGGGAGAAAAGGAGAGAAGACAAAGCATTAGGAATGGCAAGAGGGGGAGTCTGAGATAGCAGGACCTGCCGCCATGCTCAGACCAGTCTCTCCTGTCAGTATGCTCATGGTAGGGTGAGAGGTATCGGGTAGGAACTGATCTAAGTTTTCCAGTACTGACATAGTTCTGAAAGATGGGCACCAGAAGGACACTCTTTGCTTCCCTCCCTCCCAGATCTCTCCCCTACCAAATGTAGTTCAAACGATCTTACCCTGAAGTCATCAATTCTCAAAGGCAGCCTATACTTGCCCTGTTTTAAAATATTCTCCTTTTTACAAAAAAAGGAATAGAAAACAAGTTTGGCCCCAAAGCTGGCTTCATCATTTTGTCAGCTGATTTTTTTTAAATTTCATTTATTTTTGGCTGCGTTGGGTCTTCGTTGCTGCGCACGGGCTTTCTCTAGTTGCGGCGAGTGGGGGTACTCTTCGTTGTGGTGGGCATGCTTCTCATTGCGATGGCTTCTCTTGTTGCGGAGCACCGGCTCTAGGTGCACAGGCTTCACTAGTTGTGGCACGCGGGCTGAGTAGTTGCGGCTCACGGGCTCTAGAGCACAGGCTCAGCAGGTGTGGTGCACAGGCTTAGTTGCTCCGCGGCATGTGGGATCTTCCCGGACTAGGGCTCAAACCTGTGTACCCTGCACTGGCAGGTGGATTCTTAACCACCGCACCACGAGGGAAGCCCTAAAAGAACTTTTAAAGTTGTATTTATTTTGCATCAGTTGAGATGGAATGAACTTTTGCAGTTACATCATTCAACCCAAAAGCAGAAGCCTGATGCCTGCCCAGGGTCTTTCCAAGACGCCTCAGTTATCTTTTATGGATTTGTTCTGTGCATCAGAGAAGGCATTTGTCGTGGTTCCCACTAATATTATACATCTGTCAGATTATCCTTGTTTCTAATGTATTTTTTTTTAAACATCTTTATTGGGGTATAATTGCTTTACAATGGTGTGTTAGTTTCTGCTTTATAACAAAGTGAATCAGTTATACATATACGTATGTTCCCATATGTCTTCCCTCTTGCGTGTTTCTAATGTATTTTTTCCATAGCTTAATATTGTGTTACTCACTGCAAGATTCTCGTATCTTCATTTTTAACTGTATATATCAAACTAAAACTAACTTTTATTTATTGGTTCCTATGATGAATTCCATCTCATCTGATTAGTAGTCTCTAAGCTCTTCTTGCTTGTGTTCCCCTTTTTTTATTTTTAGCCCTCATGCAGTATTGTTTTTAAACAACTTATAATTAGATTTAATTTTTTCCAGTTTTGAGATATAATTAACATATAATATTGTATAAGTTTAAAGTGTACAACATAATGGTTTGATGTATGTATATATTGTGAAATGATTACCACAGTATGTTTAGTTAACATCCATCACCACCATCCATCCGTTACAAAATTTTTTCCCCTGTGATGAGAACCGTTACCATCTACTCTTTTAGCAACTTTCAAATACATAATACAGTATTGTTAACTATTCTCATCATGTACATTACATTCCTAGACCTTATTTATCTAATAACTGGAAGATTGTACTTCTGACCACCTCCACAATTCCCCCACCCCTACCCCTACCTCTGGCAACCACAAATCTGATTTCTGTTTCTAGGAGGTTGTTTTTTGGACTCCACATATAAGTAAGATAATACAGTATTTGTCTTTCACTGTCTGCCTTATTTTACTTAGTATAAGGTCCTCAAGGTCCATCCATGTTGTCTCAAATGCCAGGATTTCCTTCTTTTTATGACTGAATAGTATTCCATCACATACATATAGGTAGATAGATAGATACGTATATCTTTATCCGTTCATCTGTTGATGGACACTGAGGTTGTTTTCATGTCTTGGCTATTGTAAATGGTGCTTCACAGAACATTGGGGTGCTGATATCTCTTCAGAATTTCTCTCAGATATATACCCAGAAATGGTATCATATGATAGTTCTATTTTTAACTTTTTGAGGAACCTCCTTACTGTTTTCCATAGTGGTTGTACCAATTTACATTCCCACCAACAATGCACAGGTGTTCCCTTTTCTCCACATCTTCGCCAACACTTATCTCTTGTCTTTTTGATGATAACCGTTCCAACAGGTGTGAGCTACTGGTATCTCATTGTGGTTTTGATTTGCATTTGCCTAATAACTAGTGATGTTGAGCACCTTATCATGTACCTATTGGCCATCTGAATACCTTCTTTGGAAAAGTACCTATTCAGGCCCTTTGTCCATTTTTTAATTGGATTGCATTTTTGATATTAACTAGTATGAGTTCCTTATATATTTTGGATATTAACCTCCTTATCAGATGTGTGGTTTGCAAATAGTTTCTCCCATTCATTTGGCTGCCCTTTCACTTTGTTGATCATTTATTTTGCTATGCAGCTTTTTAGTTTGACGTAGTCCCAATTGTTTATTTTTAATTTTGTTGCTTGTACTTTAGGTGTCATATTCAAAAAATTATTGACGAGGCCCATGTCAACTAACTTTTTCCTCTATTTTTGTGGTTTCAGTTCTTACATTTAAGTCTAATTCATTTTGAGTGATTTTTGTGAGTGGTATAGGATAGGGGTCTAGTTTCATTCTCTGGGCTCTCAATTCTATTCTGTTGGTCTATGTGTCTGTTCTCATGCCAGTACTATGCTGTTCTGATAGCTTGGTAATATCGTTTGAAGTCAGGAAGTGTGATGCCTCCAGCTTTGTTCTTCTTTCTTAGGATTGCTTTGACTATTCAGGGTCTTTTGTAGTTCTATATAAATTTTAGAATTTTTTTTCTATTTCTGTTTAAAAAAAAAGGCCATTTGAATCTTGATAGTGATTGATTGAAGCTATAGATGACTTTGGGTAGTAGGGACATTTTAACAATATTAATTCCTCCAGTCCATGAATGTGGGATATATTTCCAATTGTTTGTGTCTTCACTTTTCTTCATCAATGGTTTACAGTTTTCAGGATAGAGATATTTCACCTCCTTAGTTAAATTTAGTCCTAAGTATTTCATTGTTTTTGATGCTACTGTAAATGGGATTGTTTTCTTTGTTTCTTTTTCAGATAATTTGTTGTTAGTGTATAGAAATGCTAATGATCTTTGTATGTTGATTTTGTACTCTGCAACTTTACTGAATTAGTTGATTAGATCTAACAGTTTTTCAGTGGAGTTTTTAGGATTTTCAATATATAAAATCATGTGTTCTGCAAATAGAGACAATTTTACTCCTTCCTTTCCAATTCTAATGCCTTTTACTTCTTTCTCTTGCCTGATTTCTTCTAGTACTATGTTGAATAGGAAGGGTGAGAGTGGACACCCTTGTCTTATTCCTGATGCTAGAGGAAAAGCTTCCAGTCCTTCACCACTGAGCACAATGTTGGCCGTGGGCTTGTCATCTATGGCTTTTATTATGTTGAGTTCCTTCTATAACTAATTCGTTGAGTTTTATCATGAATGGATATTGAATTTTGTCAAATACTTTTTCCACATCTATTGAGTTGCTCATATGATTTTTATCTTTCATTTTATTAATGTGATGTAGAACACTTATTGATTTGCGTGTTGAACCATCCTTGCATTCCAGGGATGAATCCCACTTGATCATAGTGTATGATCCTTTTAATGTGCTGCTGAATTCAGTTTGCTAGCATTTTCTTTAGAATTTTTGCATCTGTATTCATCAGGGATATTGGCGTGTAGTTTTTTTTCTTGTAGTGTCCTTTGGTACCAGGCTAATTCTGGCCTTGTGAGTTTGGGAGTGTTCCCTCCTCTTCAAATTTTGCAAGAGTTTGAGGATTGGCATTAATTCTTCTTTCAATGTTTGGTAAAATTCACCAGTGAAGCCATCTGGTCCTGGGTTTTTCTTTTTGGGGAGGTTTGTTTTTTTTGTTTTGTTTTGTTTTTAAATTACTGATTCAATCTCCTTACTCATTATTGGCCTGTTCAGATCTTCTATTTCTTACTGATGCAGTTTTGGTGGGTTCTATGTTTCCAGGAATTTACCCATGTCTTCTAGGTTGCACAGTTTGTTGGCATACTGTGTTCATTGTACTTTCTTATGATCCTTTCTATTTCTGTGGTATCAGTTGTAATGTCTCCTGTTTCATTTATAGTTTTATTGATTTGCATCCTCTTTTTTTCTTGGTTAGTCTAGCTAATGGTTTGTCAATTTTATCTTTTCATAGAATCAACTCTTAGTTTTGTTAGCCTTTTCCATTGTTTTCCTATCTCTATATCATTTATTTTTGCTCAAGTTTCTATTTTTATTTCCTTCCTTCTGCTAACTTTGGGCTTGGTTTATTCTTCTTTTTCAAGTTCCTCTAGATAACTAGGTTTAAAAACATTTAATCTAAGATTCTTTATCATTCAATAAATTGAACCCATTTTCATGCATCAGCATGGTTGATATTTATTCCTACCTAAACTGTCTTATTCTAAGCTTTTGTTTTGTTGCCATTTTCATAGTTTCTATCTTCTACATTAGGGGTTGTGCTTTGCTTTTGACTGATTTGAAAAGTGACCATTCTGTTTTAAATTCTAATAGCCACTTTTGCATTTCAAAACACTTAAACAGGTATTATCACAAACCTTTTACCATCATTGGTAAAAGTCATTGATTCCCTCATTTTTTTTTTATTCCTCCCATAGTCACTTCCTGTTAATGATAACATAATCTGGGATTATTGAACCAAATTATTTTTGTAAGAAAGTTACTTTTTTTTTTTTACAAAATACGTTAAAATTTGAATTATTTTTAATACTTGCAGTGCTTTTTAGCCGTATTTAACTATTCATACTTACTTCCTGTATTTTATTTCCACACCCACCATTAGGACTTCTACCATGCATTTCTACTTCAAAAGTTTTTATTTCCAATAATCAAAAATTTAATTATCTATAGTATTTCTATCAAATCAAATTTTTCAGAGCTCCGGAATCTTCGGAGCCCATATATAAACAAGGACTATTTCTGTGGCTTTCACACATGGTTGATATAAAATTACTGACCACACACGTCCTTTTCCCCTCAGAATATTATATACGCTGTCCAGTTTATCATGTTACTGTGTGATACACACTAAGAAGATTTTGTGCCTTTGTGAGTAATCTTTTCTTTTTCTCCCTGAAAATCTATACATTCTCTGTCTTTGAAATTCAAAATGTCATCCAGGTATTGAACAATTTTTCTTATTTTTGCTTTGACCATAGCAGGACCTTTTTATCTGAAGATCAATATTTTCCTTCAGCTCAAGAAAACTTTGTTCTCTAAATAATGCTTTTCTTCTATTATTTGTTCTGGAATTGTCATTTAGACATGCCAATAATCCACATATTAGATGCCCAACCTCTGTTCTTAATGTCTGTTTTTCTGAAGCTACAGTAACAAGGAGACCCAAGAACAAAAACAGTTCAGAGATCCAGGTTTGTCTCAAGGCAACAGTATGTGCAAAGGTTCTGAGGTGGGAAAGAACTTTGAGCAGTCAAGAAAGAGAAAGAAGACCCTTCTGATGGGATTATAGAGGGAGAGCGGTGTATGATGACATCAGAGAGAAAGGTGGGGCCTTGTAGACCACAGATTTAGTGTTTAAGTGTCAGGAAAAGCCATGGAAGGGCTTTAATGAGGGCACTGACAGGACATGACTTAAGTTTCAATGTCAAGTTCACTTTTTCAGGAGGAATGCATTTTGAGGGGGAAGAATGAAAATGAAGAGACTGGCTCTGAAGCTGTTACAGTTGGCTAAGAAACAACTATGGTTTAGACTAAGGCGATAGCAGTGCAGAGGTGGGCAGATGGGAGTTTCAAGATAATTGTGTTTAATAGATCAATAGGACTTGCTAGTCACCTGGATATTGGAATGAAGGAAAGGGAGGAATCATGAATGACTCAGGCTTTTAGCTTCAGTAACTGGTAACTTAACTTCCCTTCTGATACAGGGAAGGCTACACTGAGGGAACCTGCTTAGGAGGGAAGAGTATAGATTAGGGAACAAGCTAAACTGTTTTAACAAAGAGATCCTAAAATATAGTGGTTTATATAAAATAGAAGTGTATTTTCATTTTCACATAACAAGCAAGAGGTGAGCAATCCAAGTGGCAGGCAGTTATGCTTTAACATCTGTCTTCTGTCTCTGGGTCCAAGGTAGCTGCTCCAGTTGCCACCATTTCCAGCCAGTGAGAAGAGAAAAGAGAAAGTGGAAGGCAAGCAATTTCCGTTTTAAAAAATGTGACCTACATATGCCCATATATGAGGGCTCCCCCAACAAATCATCCCCCAGGAGAGAAGAAGTCCCCTTACATTCAAGTCCTTATTATATTTTCCATGTTATAGGGCACTCTTGTTTTATATTAATGAAGAACTGTGAGGACAAGAACATATTAGCCTGATGCCAGCCCAGTTTTGGATTCTTACGGAGGTCATTCAAAAGCTGATCTTGCTCTGCCTCTTTATGTGAGGAAAGCATTGTTTCATCCAATGCTTGGCTGAGTTATGGTTTCCTTGGCGACTGTAATACCAAGATGCGATGGGCAGACATATTCAGACCTCTGCTTTTAGTGACAGGCAACAGATGCCACTTGCTAGAAAAAGAATCAGGTTCTACTCTTGGCTGTGGCACTAACTAGCTGTGTGAATCTGTTTCTCAGTTTTCTCATCAGCAAAATCATGGTGTTCTTCCAATTATAACATTCTGTTTTCTATGAGAATGAAAGAATAGTATGCCCAAGGCCAAAAGTGAGTAAAGAGAACTTCTATAGATTCAGAAGCCAGACTGAATGCTAATTCTATCTGTGGCTCTCAAAATTTACATGTTGGAACCATTTACCAAAGACAATAGATTTTCCTCTAGATCAGAGTTCTCAAACTTGGCCAGATAATTTTTCACTGTGGGTGGCCTGTGCATTGCAGGATATTAAACTGTACCCCTGGCTTCTCACCACTAGATGGTAGAAGCGTCGCACTCTCACTTGTGACGGCCCAAATTTATCCAGACACTGCCAAATGCCCCAGAAGGGCAAAAGTGCCCGGATTGAGAACCACTGATCTAGATGTATTCCTCTAAGTAGGATTAAATAATACACATAAACTTTAATTATCAATAGCTCTATTTTATAGGTAGGAAAACCAGAACATTTCATGAAAAATGAAATTCAATGTACAATGCATAATATAGTCAAAGATCTAAAATGAACTGGCGTCTAAACCATTTCCCATCTTTAATCAATAAACATTATTCTCTTAAGAGGAGGTGAACAAATTACCCATATTAAAAACACTGAAAACAAACACCATTAGTAAGTACCATTAAATGATGAATAGTTCTACATCCCTCTAAGCTCTCTGGATTCTGTTAACTAGCCCTCTAAGGTAAACATAATTATGGCTTTTGTTATGGCTTCATATTTCTTTACAACAGTCACTAAACTAATTTCCAATCTGGTAAACCTAATAACTTACGCCATTTAGTTTTAAACAGAATTCTCTCTTAATCATCAAGCTAAAGTCATAAGAAAATAATGACACAGTCACTTGAAGGTCACCTCAGTCTACTGTTCACCATGTATCTAATCATACATCCTTAAATTAATTCCAGCAGAAAGTCTAAGGAATTCATGGATCAATCTCCCAGCACATCAGGCAGAGTGCTAATACAGTTAAAAGACAATACAGTAGAACATCTTATTTAAACTTCTGATAACAAAACAATACAGAAGCGGAAACCCTCATGAAAATTTTTTTCTCGTTTTGGTAACAAGATCATTAATACTTTATACTTGTGTGATACCGTAAGGTTTAAAGAATAAAATAAGAGAGCTCCGTAATACACTTGAAATATGAAAGACTGTACTAGAACTTACAGGCACAAAGTTGCTTAAGTTCCAGGCACGTCTAGTCAACCCTCATTTTTCATCAGGACAACTTCAAGGAGGCCAGCTTACAAAGAAGCCATTCTCTACAGACGGCTCTTACTCACTACATAGTTCTTAGGGTAAACATGTTTATACTTTGACTGAACTGTCACGTGGATGTTATAATCATGGCGATTGTACATCACTATTCGGTGAAATTTCTTGCCTTCTTTCATGATTTCTTCATTCTTTTTTTCAGTGGACATAAGATTTTCTAAATAGTTTGAATCTTCTAAGTACATCTCATCTCCTGAAAAATAATATTTTAATTTTAGTGTTATTTTATAAAACATTCCAATATATTTGTGATATATAAATCAGTGGTTTTTTTTAATCTATTTCAGGTGTTCGGAACTGAGATAGTTGTTAAAAAATCCTAATTTTTTGTGCTTACCTCAATTTATTTTTTGTGTTTTTAATACCCCCCTACCCTCCCCAGTTCTCCAATTTCCAGCCAAGAATTTTCTTTGGGTACATTTATGACTAGTATTTTTTCATCCTGAACTATAATTTTTTACACTAATTCATGACTCTCTTTATCCCATTCAATGTTAATGTTGGCCTTGATATCCATATATTTTTGGTGTTTCTATGTGGGCTGCTCTAATCATTTTAAGGTTAAATTACAGAAATTATTATTTACACATCAAAACTGCTGAGCTGTCCCACTGAAGGATGAATAACAAATATTTTCACAATTCTGAGAAGTGAGATAAGCAGCCATAAGTGAGACAGGTCACAAAACTCCACCGTAAGCGGCTACAAAACCTCTATCCTGTACTCACCCAACAACAATTGACCACCAACAAACTCTCTTTCAATCAAATAAGTACAATTTACAAGTTCGCATAATTTAAAATTAAAATGTAAAAAAGTGAGCTAATATACAAGAAAGAACTTTGTTAGTGTCTAGGAAATATATTTACATTAAGTGTATATAAAGTAATGTATCCAGAATTTCTGGTTATAATAAATACTATGAATATCTTACAGACCTTGATCTTATTTAATTAGTACCTCTGTAGTGTGTAAAACAGAGACTGTAGTTCATGTCTCTGTGTGAGATAATACTGCCATACGGCCCAGAGCATTAAATGTGAATACTAACAAAAACACTGATAACTCACTGATTTACCTGGTAAAAGCTGGATTGTTCCATCAGCAGTTAATAATGTGATTGGCAGCCATCTTTCCACCCCTTCTAATTCACGATCCAAACAAAATTTGTGCAAGTCAGAGAGAGAGGCAAACTGTTCTAGTCTTCTTATTTCGTAGAACTGTGGAGGTGCAAGCCAAATTTCCTTTGATATGAAGCTTTCAGTTGCCTCTGACGGAGATGACCACTGCAGAAGACAAAGGTAAGGCTTCCTGAAGTTTATCCTATAGACAACGCAAGACTCGAGATCCTTAGATCAGAACCTAAGAGCTAACTGAAAATGTAAAAGTTAATTCATTAATGTGTCTTGCTAGATTCCTCTGAGACAACATGAAAAGATTTGGTGAAGAAAGCTGGGTTGATCCCCTTCAGAGGTTGATTATTGGGACACTGATCCTGAGAACTAGTACATAAACCAGGATAGATCACAAAGGGTTGACCTGGGAGCGTTGTTCAGCATAAAAGGCAGGAGATGCTAAGAAGGCAAGGTGGTTCTGGTCACTCCTAAAGGAAGACTCTGAAGTATAAACTCATGACAGCGGATTGAGAATTTAGTGCCCACTCATTCCTCCCATAAATGGGTGCCTTGGCTAGGCACTGAGGATGTGGTGGTGGATGAGACAAAGATCTCTCAGGCCCTAATAGGGCCTTCAGCAAACAAAATGTAGCGTGATGTGTGCCATGTGTTACAATGAAGGTAAAGAGGCCGGAGCAAGAGAAGCTTTCAGGAAGGTCAAGAGATGTGACTCAGTCTGTCGGACCAGGAGTGTAATAACTGCACGGTATCAACCAGATAGCACTTACCATTTCACTTAAGTGGCCTCACTGCTGTGACCTGCCCACTTTCCCAAGCCTTCCTTCCATACACATTTAGATAAAAAGAGCTGATTCAATAATATGAAATAACCCCAAAAGGTCTTTCTTCAACTGGTTTACTAAATATCTCCTTACACTGGGGAAACTGATTCTCACACCCAAAACCAGGGAGTTGACATTGACTGCCTTGAATATCTGTAGGCCCGAAGTTTACAAGCTTGTATGAGAAACTTGTTAAATCTTCAATCTATGGGGCCCAGCAATCTATGTTTAATAAGCACCCCAGATTCTTCTGAAGTTGGCCAAGGTTACATTTTGAAAAACAAAGCTCTGGCCTCAAAGGACCACCCAATCTCTAAGGTATCCTGTGAGTTCAGTGGTAACAATGAAGATAAAGGGTTAAACAATAGCCATTAACTCACTTAATTCAACCTGTTCAGGTTGGTCTAGACCATAGGCTAAAATAACTTAAATAACTTATTGTTTATTGGTTACTTGTCACTGGTAAAACACTACTTTTACTAGTTACCAGTAAAAGTATTTTGAGCAAAAATACTTTACATAAAGTATTTCCAATCCTTAGGATAACCCTGCATACTCTCATTTTACAGATGAGAAAACGTAGGAAGATCCTCTAACTAAAAAACCTGGGCTTCAAACTCCCAGGGCGGTGGTGGGGTGGGGTGACGCTGGCTCTAAATTCCACTGTTGCCCTTCAGTTTCTGAACTTCGGCAGTACTGACACTTTAAACCAGATAATTCTTTGTGGAAGGATATTCAGCAGCATCCCTGGGCTCTACCCAGTAGAAGCCGGTAGAAGTCCCTGAGTTGTGACAACCAAGAATGTCTCCTGACATTGCTAAACGCACCTGAGGGTGGGATGGGTAAATCATCCCATGTTGAGAACCACTGCAATGAGAAGCCCGCGCACAGCATCGAAGAGTAGACCCCGCTCGCCACAACTAGAGAAAGCCTGCATGCAGCAACAAAGACCCAACACAGCCAAAAATAAATAAATTTATTTTTTAAAAAAAAGAAAGAAAAGGGAGAAAATTTGAAAATATAGCAATAAATCTATTCAAAATAAAGCAGAGAAGAAAAAAGATTGAAAAAAAATGAACAAGGCATCAGGGACCTGTGGAACATTATCAAGTAGTCCAACATACATGGAGTCCCAGAAAACAGAGGGAGGTGAAAAATATTTGAAGAAACAAATAATTAAATAATAAAACAAAAAGAAAACCACGCACATCATAATCAAATTACTGAACACCAATAATTAAGAGGAAATATTTAAAGTAGCCACATACACCAAAAATACAAACACACATTACATACAGAGGAACAGAGAGTTAAAAGCAAACTTTTCTATGAGATGATGGATGTTCACTAAATTTACTGTGGTAATTATGTCATGGGATATGTAAGTCAAATCATTATGCTGTCACCTTAAACTTACAGTGCTGTATGTCAATTATATCTCAGTAAAACTGGAAGAAAAAAAAGACTTCTCAACAGAAGATTATGCAAACCAGAAAATAATGAAGCAACATTTTTAAGTACTGAGAGAGAGAGAAAAAAAAAAAAACCCAAACTGTTAACCTACATAGAATTCTATACCCAGCCAAAATATCTTTCAAAAACCAAAAGCAAAATAATGTATTTTCAGACAAAATTTAGAAGATTCACTGTTTAGAATGAATTCAGATTCATTCATTCTAAACAAATTTAGAAGATCTGAAATACATGACATATTAGAGGTAGTTCTTTAGGCAGAAAGATACCAGATGTAGATTAAATCCACACAAAGTAATGAAGAGTGCTAAGAATGGTACATATGCAGGTAAACATAAAAGACATTTCCCCCTCATTTTCACAGTCTTTAACAGATTGACTATTTAAAGCAAAAATAATCAGTGTATTATAGAGTTTATAATAGAAATAAAAGTCAAATGTATGACAACAAAAGCATAAATGACAGGAGGGGAGAAATGGAAGTATATTATTTTAAGGTTCTAATACTACACATGAAATGAGAGATGTATATTGAAAACCCTAAAGCAATCACAAAGAAGTACAGTTAATAAGTCAATAGTGGAGATAAAACACAGTCCTAAAAATACTCAGTTAATCCAAAAGAAGTCAGGAAAAGAAGAAAAACAGTTCAAATAATAGAGGGGACAGACTAAAAAACTAACAACAAGATGGCAGATTTGAAGTTAACCTTATTGAGAATAACACTGAATACAAATGATCTAAACACTTCAGTTGAAAGGCAGAAATTGTCATATTGGATAAAAAAGTAAGACTATATGCTGCCTACAGGAAACACACTTTAAATATAAAGACACAGATTAAAAGTAAAGAATGGAAAAAAATATACTATGCTATTGCTAATCAAATGAAAGTCTGAGCGGCTGTATTAGTATCAGACGGTAAACTTCAGATTTCAGAATAAGGAACATTGCCAGGGATAAAGAAGGATATTTCGTCATAATCAAAGGCTCAATCCATCAAGCTTGAATAGTCCTAGGCAGCACCTCACAAGGGAGCTTCAGAATACACGAAGCAAAACCTGATGGAACTGAAAAACTGAAAATAGAAAAAGACAAATCCGCAATTATTCTTTGAAGATTTCAGCATTCCTCTCTCAGTACTTGATGGAATACATAAATGATATGAAAGACCTGAGGACACTATCAACGAACTTAACCTAACTGACAGTTCTACAAACACTTCATCAAATACAGCAGAATACACATTCTTTTTAGGTGCAGAGGGATCATTCACCAAGGTAGACCATATTCGTGGCCATAAAAGAAGTCTCAAATGAAACAGTCTCAAATAAATTTTAAAAGACTGAACTACGAGGAAACAAACTGCTGGGGGTTGAAATGAGTTAATGCACGGCAAGTGCTTAGGAAGGAGCCTGGCACCTGATCAGCGCTAGCAGAGCTCCTAGCGTCTCCGCCGGCCTCCTGCTGGAGAAACCGCGTGGGGAGACATCGTCGAGGCCCTGGGGCTGTGAAGCCGGGGAAAGTAGAAAGCAGTTCACCAAGGTCATGGCTTTGGCCTGCTGGCCGGGGGCCGGACCACCTGGGTCCCATGCCCGCTCAGTCGCGTACTGGCTGTATGTCCCTGAGCAAGCGAATTAGCTTCCCTGGACCCGGCCTATCTGGAGGTTCCGGATGGGCCTGGGCCGCCGGCCGGGGGTGGGGTCCTCATTCCCAAGCTCCAGTGGGTCCCCACTCCGCGCCGGGAGGACGCCTACCTGGCAGTCCACCACCTCCACGAAGTCGGGGAAGACCGGCGGCGGCTCGCACAGGCAGCACAGAAAGAAGGTAGTCTCGAAGCGGCGGCCATGGCGCTGCATGAAAGGCGTGAGCCAGGCGCTCCAGTCGTGCAGCGCCCAGATGTCGGGAGTGCAGTCTAGGTGAGCGCACAGGCGCAGGAAGTGCTGCGGGTCTCGGCGGACGCGGGTGCGCCAGTCAGCCAGGGCCGGCGGCGGCGCGAGGGCGCGGCCCGGCTCGGACGCGACGGGCCCGGGGACCCTGGGCCGCAGCAACAGCACGCCAGCCTCCTCGAAGGCCTCGCGGATGGCGCAGATGCGGAAGGCAACGTCATCCGGCAGCGCCGCCTCGTCCCCGTCGGCGGCTCCGGGCCTGGCATCTGGCAGCACCGGGAAGGTGGCGCGTCTGGGCGGCGCCGGGCCCAGGCCGAAGCGGGGCGGCCGGTGGTGCGGCGCGAAGAGGCTCAGCCAGTCGGCGGAGCGGTCTGCCGCGTCCAGCACCCCACCCGGGAAGACGTGCGCCCCGGGCAAGAAGCCTTGGCGCGCGGAGCGCAGCAGCAGCAGCAGCCGGAAGGCCTCGGCGGGCGGCGGGGGCCGCGGCGGGGCGGCGACCACCGGGAGCGTCCAGCCCGCAGCCAGCACCACGGTGGCCGCCCGCCGCCAACTGCTTGGGCCCGGCCGCAGGGGGCCGCTCATGGCGTGTGGCGGCGCGCGACTTCCGGGCTCAGCTTCTGGTGAGGCTGGAGTTTTCCCCGGGCCTGAGGACGGAGGCCGGCGTCTCGCTGGGTGAACTCCCGGCAAGGTGCGCGCTGGGCGATCGGTGAACCCGGGCTGTTTGGCCTCACCCGCGCCTGCCTGTAAGGGGGAGAAGCAGGCGTGTGCCAGTGCGGTGAAGCTCCGCCTCGAGTGCCGTTGTTCCCAGCCAGGTCACTCTCGCGGGGCAAGGGCTGTCACAGCCGCTTGCTAGGAGGGCCTCAACACCCTCACTCCGGACACATGGACCAAGAGCAGGAATGCTTATGATTGCACAATGACCTGTCGAGGTAAAAGTGCGATGCAAACCTAAGTCTGGTGACACCAAAACCCGAGAACTAGGACTTTCTCGATTAAACAAAGAGGGTTTGTTTCCTTTGGCGGGGGGTGGGGTAGGGGTGGATGGGGGGGGCGTCCAAGGGCTAGGTGTCCGAGCTTTGCAGGCTCACATGAACCCCAGCAATGAAAAACTGATGCATGAACCAGATACCAAATTACAAATTTCACACTGCACAGTCTGAGGGTGAAAGGTCCTCCTTGAATCCCCAGACAAGCTCCCATCTTGTGATCTGGACACCTTTTATTGTCAGGGCACCTGGGACCACCTTAAGCATCTTAGGTCACTGGATAATTTCCACTTTCATGGGAGAATTTTAATCCAAGCCTAGAGATGGAAATTTTGCTCTGCTCCACCTTTAGAAAGAGCCTGTTAAAGCAGTCTTCTCTTTTATAGCTCCTTATTCGTTACTAACGGTTTCTCCACAATTGCTATTATAGTTGATCACCCATTTGTTATGTGTCCGGATGTGCATATAGACTATTGTTGAGCCTCATTTTCAAACTATCATTTTAATGTGGGATATTCCCTGGGGGAGGATCCAGAGAGGGCAACAGTAGTATTTAGGTTGATTTTTGTTGGCATCATTTTCTAAAGATGCAGATCCCTGTGTACTGACCGCATCCCAGAAACAGGAAACAAGACCACATGTTTAGAAAAACACACAGAGGCCAAGGGAGAACACATGTACTGGCAGGTTGGGGGAGGGGCGTGGAGTCTGCCAAATTTCATCCATCTTGAGTCTCTGCATAATCCACAGTTAGGGACCCCTCCCTTACCTGCTTTCCCACTGATGGCTCTCTGCTCTGAGACAATCATTTCACAATCTATTGTGGAGTCTAGGATGGCACCCTGGAGCCTGTGTTTTTAACAATCCCCCAACTTCTCCAGGTGATTTCAGTGCTTTAAGCCATGGGAAGCCATAAAAGGTGGTGACATGATTAAGTTCATATCTTCAAAGGTCACCCTGACAACAGCCTGATGACTCAATTGGATGGGGCTGTTCTGGAGGCCCGTGGAACGTGCTGGGGAAGAAATGGTGAGGGTCTAAACTAGGAGAGTGGCTGTGAAGAGGGGGTGAGGGAGGTGGGAAGAAGGGAATGATTCACCAGAGAGTATTTAGGAGGTAGACTTGAGGTAATGTGGTAATTGGTTGAATATGCAGAGCAAGGGAAAAGAAGGAATTAAAGTTTTAGCTTGGGAGGTTGAAAACTCGGTGGCTTCAAACAATGAACATTTATTATCTCACAGTTTCTGTGGTTCAAGATTTCAAGAGCATCTTAGATGGGTTGTTCTGTCTCAGTATTTCACATGAGACTGGTGAGCATGTCAGCTGGGGCTTGGTTAGGGGCTGAGGGATCCATTTCTACAATGTCTCACTCATATGGCCGTTGGCCAGAGGCCTCAGTTCCTCACCATATTGGCCTCTCCATAGTGCTGCTTGGATGTCTTTGAGACATGGTAGTTAATGATCCAAGAGAGTGGAAGGAAGAAGTCATGATGCATTTCCTGACTTAGCCTCAGGAGTCACATTCCATCACTTCCACAGTATCCTATTGTTACACTGGTCAGCCCTATGCCGTGTGAGAGGGGACTACATGAAAACACCAGGTGGTAGGGATCATTGGTGGTCATCTTGGAGGCTGGCTACCACAGTGGATAAAAAAAACCATCGAAGCATTAGGAGAAAACAGGTAAATTCCTCTATAGTCTTTGACTCAAAATCTAGAAGCATAAGGGAAAAGATTGATCAATTTGACACACTGTACATATTTATAACTTTATTATGACAGAAGACACCATAAGAAAGTCCAAGATATAATAAACTGAGAAAATATCTCTAATGCCTATCACAAAGGACTGAGAAGAAAAAACCTCCAATTGTGTAGAAAATGGGCAAGAGATATGGAAAGACAGTTGGTTGTGATTTATGTAAGGTCACACGTGCAGCAAGTGTTGTTTGGAATCTGTCTCCAGACCTATTGGCGTGTCCTCCAAGTGTCCTGCTCCGCCCTGTTCTGCCAGGGGCACAGTGCCAGCTACTCCAGGCCTGACAGTAAGTGCACACAACCATCCCCTACTAGGGCTAGCAGTTACCATGTGCCACTTGATCACAAGAGTCATTTTGTTTATGACAACAGTTGCTTACTTCAGAGAAGGACACTTGACTCTTGGTTCTCATGTTCCACTGGTCTGGTCTTCCCCAGCTATCTTTACAATAACAAATGTTCTTATTTGATTAGAACATGCATGATCCTGAAAGAAAAAAAAACAACTTTCCAAACGTCATATTGTTTCTTACCCATAGCTCCAAGTGGACTTTTATTTCAACCTCTACTTCATTGAGCCCAAATTCATTTCTGTTATCCATTATTTATCACGTTTTTCAGTGGAAAAAGAAAGGAAGAGAATGCGGGGGCTAGCCATGGAGAAATGACTTCAGCTTGGAGAATCCACAGTAGCAGGAGAGTTTGTTCAGCCTGCCTAGAAACGAAGGCATGTCACTGCAGTTAAATGGAATTCACCTATGAATGACCAGCAACATCCAGTGCACCAAGAATCATCACATAAAAATGATTTCTCAAAATGTTTTTTGAAAAGGGTTTAAAAAAGGTTCACAATATGTTTTCTCAAAAATGCATAGATTCCACTTAGGTGACATTCTGGAAAAGGCAACACTGTAGGGACAGAAATCAGATCATGGGGTGAGAGCAAAGGATTGCCTACAAATCCTTCCCATGGGGGAGTTCCCATGGGGGAACTCTCGGGTGGTGATGAAGACATTCTATATCTTGATTGCAGCGGTGGATACATGGTTGTACACATTTGTCAAAACTCAAATCTGCACACCTAAGAAGGGTGAATGTTACTGTATTTAAATTATACCTCAATGAGTTTGACTTTAAAAATGTACAGATTCCAACTTCTCGATCAACCTGAATTTCCCTCTGTAACCTTGACCTTTTTATTACATACCTTCTTTCATTGACAAGTTTATCTAGTTTTAATCTTCAAAATGATTTCCAGCCGATTTTACCTAAGTTATAGAAAGTTAATGTTTTCATATATATTGCTTCTTTTGTCCAACCGTCCCATTTTAGGCAGCCAACATTTATTGAGCCCTGTGCCTGCAAAAAGTCTTACCTCAATATCCCTATGAAGTATATCCTATTATTACTCCCATTGTAAGGATAAGGAAATTGAGGTCAGGGAAATTAATGAAAATCTTCAATGAGAATGGATCTGGGGCTTCCCTGGTGGCACAGTGGTTGAAAGTCCACCTGCCGATGCAGGGGACACGGGTTCGTGCCCCGGTCCGGGAAGATCCCACATGCCACGGAGCGGCTGGGCCCGTGAGCCATGGCCGCTGAGCCTGCGCATCCGGAGCCTGTGCTCCGCAACGGGAGGGGCCACAACAGTGAGAGGCCCACGTAACACACACACACACACAAAAAAAAGAATGGATCTGAACTCAGGGGTACCCTATTCCATAGTCAGTGCTCCTAACCTCGATGCTATTCTGTCTTGATGCTGCATTTCAAAACGTGCTTCTGATTCCCTGCAGGTAAGATTCCAAAAGTTTTGCTTTGCCTGTTTGTGGCACCTGGCGGGGTGGGGGAGGGGATGTGTGTTCTGAAATTGTTTCTCATTATAAATGAGACCCTGTTAAAATTTATATTTTAATAACTACTATTTTCTGGATGATAAGAGCATTCAAACTTTTATTGTAAAAACAATATAACAATATTAAATATATATTGAAAAAATACCATTCATAATTCCACCACCTTTACGTTTTCATTTCTGTATATTTCCTCTTAGATCTTCTCTATGTGCCTAACACATACCTACAGACAAAGGACGTTCAAATTTGCTTTCTGACAACAGCATGTTAGAAGGACTCTTGAAAATCATTTTGCCAACAGGAGTTCTCATTTGGCTTGTTTATGTTTGTCATATAAGCCTTAAGGTTATAACATTCTAAACTGAAACACCAAAGAAGCAGGATGCCCAAGATCTCACAGTACTGCAATGAAAACACCCACAATCCTCTGTGTAATGAGATGAAAATAAGTAAATTAAAGAGAGGAATGCTTTTCCAGAAATCCATCTTGTGCTCATGGACAGAGAGCTGCAGCATGTGGTCAGTTCCTGCACCTTCGGTCAGTTCCTAAGAGCCAAAGAAACAGTATTTGAACATGACTTTGATCTACATTGACCACAGCCAAAGATCGTTTATGTGGAGACCTACTATTCTTCCTGGATTCCATCCTGCATTAAAAGATGAGTATAATTGTATTGTAGAAAAGCACCTGGAGATATACAATCCTGGAGTCTTTCTGAATATCTCTTTATGTAATGAAATCTGTGAAGGGTAAATATGTTGATCAGGATATTCACTTCAATTTAAATGTGCATGAAGAAGATTAAGAATATCTTAAAAACTCATAAGAGTTGGGCTTCCCCGGAGGCGCAGTGGTTGAGCGTCCGCCTGCCGATGCAGGGAACGCGGGTTCGTGCCTCGGTCTGGGAGGATCCCACATGCCGCGGTAGCGGCTGGGCCCGTGAGCCATGGCCGCTGAGCCTGCGCGTCCGGAGCCTGTGCTCCGCAACGGGAGAGGCTGCAACAGTGAGAAGCCCGCATACCGAAAAAAAAAAAAAAAAAAAGGAGTTGATAGCTGAATCATTTGAGGGTGCCTTTTTCAACTAAGTTATAAATGCTGCACGTTATCTTTAATTTTTAATTATTAATAGCCATTTAGTTAGACGTGTCATTCAAACAGTAGACACGGAGCATTTAATTCCAACTAAGATCTGTTGCCATATACAAAACAGCCCATGCTGTGCTAATTTCCCAAAATCAGGCAGCCAATGCAATTATACTTCTGAGGGCACCAGGTCAGTTACAGAACAGGATTCTCTTAGACTCCATGACAAATGATGGGATTTCACATCTCTAATTTACCAGAATCAGTTTAGATTGCTGGGTAAAACAAACTGTTTAATAAACACTAGGCTTTCTTGGACTCAGAGTCTGAATTTAAATTCCTAATCTAATTTAAACACTATAAATAAGTAGCTATAAATCTAATTTAAACACTATAAATAAGTAGCATTTATACACATTTGCTTTTAAGTCCAGACACTAATCCTGATGTGGACTAAAATCGCAGTAAGCTTCTGATTTTTAAAATTCATATGGAATTTTACCAACAGACTAATTTTGGACAAACTAAGATTCCATTTCCATACACACCAAAACCAACAATTACAACCCCCTCCCCACCAAAACCCCCCAAAAAAACCCTTTTTCGTTTAACTGCATTCTATTAAATGTTTTAAGCCCTGGAAGGGAACTTTGAGTTAATCAGTTGTCCCCCCCCCCCCACCCCACCCCCCCCCACCCCCCCCCACCCCCCCCCCTCCCCCCCCCCCCCCCCCCCCCCCCCCCCCCCCGCCATTTCAAAGATGAGGGAAGTGAGGCACAGGGAAGTCAGTGACTTGCCTGAGGTACTCAGAGAGAAAGGCAGAGCCCTGCCCATCACAGCTGGTCCCACGTTGCAGGAGGAGGCATTCCCCAAAGGAAGGCAGAGGCCACTCCTACAGCACTTTTGTTTCTTAGCCTGCCTTGCAGGATCACACTTTGGGGCTTGTACCCTTCACAAACATTCATTACAGAACAGAGAACTGCATTCTGAGAAGTAACTGTGTAGCTAAAAATGTATCGATGTGTACATTGAAAAGGAAAATGCAGCACGATCAGGGTCCTCATGCAAACTAGAACTCTCTTCAACCCAAACTGCTTTTTAGTCATTGGACAGCACACATCTCTTATGTAGCTTATTGTAAACCTTAGGTAAATTGTGAAGTTTATGCTCTAATTTGACTTACCAAAAATATTTTCCCTTGTGGCATTTAAAAGCATACATTCTTAGAGAACAGGAAAAAAGAATTTGCCAGGCATATTTTTCTTCTACAAACATTATCATGTTTTCTGTTTTTTTCTAATAGGAATAGTTGAAAGTTCCTGTGATAAGTGCCTTGGCATTCCAAGTTCTTGTTTTCTCAGTATCAGATAAAGCTGTGCTATTTTCCTAAAAGAGAAGCCAGGCATGTTTTCTCTTACAGGTATTAACTTTACAAGAGATTTATAATAGCACTTAACTTTTGAGGTAAAGATCTATCCTTTAACTTGTACCTTTAATTTAGGAAAGTAGACTCTAACACTGACCATTATCATATATACCCTATATTAAATATTTGTAATTTTTTAATCACTTGTATCATGGTATAAGATCATAACAACTATTTTTAGAAAATTAATGACTTTGATATCCAACATCTACATTGAATCAGGCTTCTACCAGAAAGCAACCTCTTGAATTATACATAGAAATGAGAGCAGGGAGATATTGCTGTTATTGAGCAGCCTATTGCTCAAGCAGAAAGTGATTTTGCTTACATCATATAGCAAAAGTCCTGTCAGGCAATGTTATAACTCCAAATAATGCCAAATATTACAAATGCTTAACATTTTCAAAGAGTTGTATAGGTTAACATGTCCATAGGATAAATACGTTTATTGTAATTCAGCTTTTTTGGTGTGTGTGCAATACTTTACCACTAGATTCAGTGAGCAGAGGATTCTCAGAATCAGGTACACATCTGATTGCACATATAAGTAAATACTCAAGGATCTGCCAAGTGGGTGGAAAGAGCGAAAACAAAAAAATTTTGCTTGTCCCAATTGATCTCTATGGATTACACAACTTCTACGCTTGATCTTAGCCAAAAGGCAGAGAAGCAATGGATTACACAACTTCTGATGGGTTGTTTCTTTAATAGATTCTGATGAATCATGACCCAAAACTCGTTGATAAGGACAAAGAATCACAGTTTTAGAGACAACAGAATATATGTAGGGATATTTTCCAACACTGGGTCACAATATGCCCCAGCCTCTTTTTTTTTTTTTAAAGATTTAATTTAATTTATTTTTGGTTGCATTGGGTCTTCGTTGTGGTGCGCAGGCTTCTCATTGTGGTGGCTACTCTTGTTGCGGAGCACGGGCTCTAGGCACGAGGGCTTCAGTGGTTGCAGCACTCGGGCTCAGTAGTTGTGGTCCACAGGCTCTAGAGCACAGGCTCACTAGTTGTGGCGCACGGGCTTAGTTGCTCCACAGCACATGGGATCTTCCTGCCCCAGGGATCGAACCCGTGTCCCCTGCAATGGCAGGTGGATTCTTATCCACTGAGCCACCAGGGAAGTCCCCCCAGCCTCCCCTTACCTGAAAGAAATGAGACTTTGGGGAAGGTGACAGAGATTCTGTGTTGTGTTGCATGTGGGATGAGGAAGAGGGGAGTTAGAAAACTTTCTATGTCAATTCGGAAGGCAGGTGTAAAAAGAATTTGACATGGCCCAATTCAGTCACCCAGATCGGATGAAGCAGAAGGAGTTCCTTTTATTAGTTATTGTTATAGAACTCTTAATCGGCTTAAGACTTCTGGGTCTTTTAAAACCATTATCACAGAAACACACAAACAGATCCTCTGCTTTCACTATCTACAGTACTGGAATCTGTGTGCTCAGGAGGAGTGGGAGTGGGAGTGGGTGATCAAGGCTGGGAGGGTGGCCCGTCGGACTGGGTGCCCAGACAGCACTACTGCTGCTATTTGCTTCTGACCCTTGACCCTCCAAACTGCCCTTGTGAAAACTTGCCAATTCCCTCCTTTTAGTCCCCTTTCTCACTTCTGGGGTGAAAAAGAGAGAGAAAAAAAATCCGTGTCACTTTTCAGCCAAACCAATCTCTGGGTTTTATTCCAAACTACCTTCAGAGTTAAACGCATCTGTTTTCTCAGCCTTACTTCCCCAACAAGGCTCTCTCTGATCCACAGGTGGGAGCTCTGTGCAGGCAAATTCAGGCAGTGCTCAGGCAAATTCCAGCCTGGGACCTAAGGTGTTTACCACATTTCCTTATTTACTGCCACAAAGAGGCTAGGGCCACCTAACTTCTGTCATCTACATCTGTGGTTCCAGTAGTTTATGCTATGATCTCCTGCCTTAAGAAGATAGATTTTAAAAATAGGTGGAGATGTATGTTTAGCAATCTAAGTATATAAGTAAAGACACTGTGTATGACTCATTGGCACCCGTATGAATTCGTGGCCAAATGTCCTTTATAAAAAAAAAAACAGCTTTGACAGTACACAATGTGGCTACAGGATTTTTCTAACAAATGATTTTTGTTTTAATCTCCTTAAATTTGAAGTTAAAGCTGTTACGTTCTAACCCAGTCTCAGGGCTAATTGGCTCAAGACCTCTGTGCCCAGTGATGCCCCACTTGACCCTCTCAGGGGGCAGTGTCCAGGTCAGGGAGCTGTGCAGCTCCCTCCAAAGCCAGCTCTCCTACTGGCCAGCAAGCAAATTCCAAGGGATAGATAGGATTAAGGGCTCCAAAGAGGATTCCCCAGCCCTCCCCCAAAGGAGGATAAAAACTCTAGTCTAGTTCTGGAACAAAAATAAGCCCCAGCTAAGGAGAAAGTGCCTGTTTAGATAGCCGGTGGCCCTTCCCAAAGCTTGCACCCCTTCCAGACTGACTGGGCAGAGCCCTTTTCAATAGGCAAGGGTGTGCAGAAGTGTGTAATCGTGTGCTAAAAGAAAGCACGTTGCATGAACTTCTATTTGCACACTCTCCTAAGCTTAGGCCCCAAAGGATTAAGGTAATAAAAACTGCTTACCTCTTATTGCAATTTGTTTTCTCGTCTAGAAAACAAACCCAACACACACCGGCCAAAACACACTTCATTTCACCTCACCCTCTTTCCAAACTGCCCCACTCGGAGAATGGGAATCACCGGCAGGGGTGGGGACACCAAGCTCAGACTCAGTGTAAACACGCCCCTGCAGCACAGGCGGTAACCTATTAACTCGGAGGAATCTCCGCTCACTACGAACGGTTTTCTATTAATAGGGGATAAAGCTCCTGCATACATTAGCGGTAATGACCCGGTGGCCCGCGCAAAATTAACTGCTCCCGGGCCATCAAGAGGAAGCCATGTTCTGCCCAGGCAGATGTGTGCTTGAAACGCGCGTATAAACATACACGTACACACGCAGGGTTTTAGAACCGCTCCCCTTAAACATGCCAGATCCCACTCTCATCCCTAGTCCTGGCGGTTGCAGATGTTCTCCGAGGGGTGTCTCCGGGTAGCGAGTAGTGGCGGCGGAGGTCGTTCGCGTATGGGTCAACTCAGCTTCGCCACACACACGGCCAAGGCCACAGCCGCCAGCAGCACGGCGCTGAAGATGGTGGCGGCCAGGGCCTTGCTCAGGTCGCAGGGCCCCGTGCGCTGCTCTACGGACACACCGCGCATCGAGGAGACGCCGGCGCTGGGCCTGGCCAGGAGCTCGGCGCCTGCCGCCTGCCGGGCCTGCACCGTCCAGCGGGGCACGTTGACCTTCATCTCCATGTCGTGGATCATCTCGCCCACCTGAAGGATCTCCCGCTCCAGCTGGTGAAGGTCTTCCACGTCGAAGCCGCGCTCCGCCTCGTGCCGCAGGCTGCGGGCGCTCAGGGCGCGCGCCGCTACGTTCGCTGCGCCGCCTTCCACCCCGGTACGCACGAGCGGCCGCAGCGGCTTATTCAGCGGGAACTCGGTGCCCAAGGTCAGCGCACGCCGCATGTCCGCTTCCAGCAGGTCCAGGCAGCCAGAGAAGGCCACCCAGAGGCGCTCGAACTCGGCACGTTCCTCAGCGCCCAGGCCCCGGTCGCGCAGCGGAGCGGTCAGTCGGGCGCGGATGACCACCGCCAGCTCTTGCGCCTTCTGCCGCGTCTTCTGCAGCTCCTCTCGCAGGTTCTGCGAGTCCGCGGAGCCGCCGATGGTCAGTGCCAGGTGGTGGTAGCATGCAGTCGCCTTATTGAGCGCGTCCAGTAGTGCCTTGCACTCCTCCTTCGCCATGGCGCTGCTCTCCGGCGCAGCCCGGCCGCCTGCGCCCCTCTCAGCCTCACGCCCTCAGCACAGCAGGACACAGCCAGCCCCGACGGCGTCCCCTGGCCAGGCGGCCCGAGCACTCCTCATGGCCTGAGAGGAGCTAGCCACTGCCGCTGCTGTCTACAGAGCCGCTCAGGATCCACGACGTGCGCTTCCGCGGACTCGGCGCGGAGAGAGAGCCCCGTTAGCTGTTTCCCGTCCCCTCGTCCATCCTCCCCAGGTGCGCTCCTAGTCACACGCCGAATCTCTGCGCAGTCCTCGCCTCCACGGTAGCCACCCGCGAAGCCCGGGTTGCGGTCGCCATCCTCCTCCGGTGCAGTCGCCAGGGCTAGCGGGGCGCGGAGCCGCGCCCTCCGCCTTAGCTGCTGCCAAGGGCGGCCGGGTAGGGTTTCTTAGGATCCGCCCACCCCCTCCCGTCCTCGCTGGGCGCTTTCATCCCCTGGACCAGGGATAGGCGGGGCCCCACGCGGGAGGTCACGTGTAGGTCCCCCATCTCCCCCTCCGCACCCCATTACGGTCTGCAATATTAGCGCTCGTCAGATCCAATCCTCTGTTTTACGGAAGGGGAAACTGAGGCTCGATTAAAAAAAAGGGGGGCTAAGATCACGCCACGTCCATGCAAGTGAAGAGGCTAGAACCCAGGTACCCTGACTCTTAGACCCTGCCAGCGACGGGAGTGGTATGCCTCGTAGGATTGGGCACCTCCGTCTCCCAAAACGAGCAGTAAAGGGCGATCTGCGAGGCGGGACGGCTCCCAAAATCTCCCCTTCCTAGTCCAGCCCGCTTTCCAGCAACAGAGCTTGGACCCCACCCCTTGGATCAGATCTGCTCTCGGCCCCGCCCCCTCCCGTTCCGGGCACGCGCAGTCGGTGGCTCTGGGCTGGTCCAGCCTGAGTAGGAAGTGCTGTGTGCCTCCTGAGCCAGTGCTGTGTGCCTCCTGAGCCCCACCCCCGGCTGGGCGGACTCAGTGATTGCTCTGCGCACGCGTCACTCTGAATAAAAACGACCTCTCATTGGGCTGACCAGAGATCTTGAGGCGCGGCTCCGCCCGACGGGGGTGGGCGGTGGAGCAGATCTACGGCGTTGGGGTGGTGGGCCTGAGGTCTGAACCGAGGGGCCGGGAGGGGGTCGGCGCCGCTCTGGGAAGAGCGGGGAGTGAAACTATGTAGCCTTTTAAGTAAGTGTCCTCCCTCCTGTCTCCTCCCGCGCCTTCCTTCCCTCGGGACTGCTGCGCCTCGGGGCCCAGAGGCCGGGCGGGGCCCCGGAGCTGGAAGGGGGAGGGGCTCTTTCCTTTCCTCAGCCGGCGCCCCAAGCTGGGCTGGCGGCCTCCGGGCGGCCTCCAGGGCCCCGGCCCATCGCCGGGTGGACTGCCCCGCCCGGGCTCTCCGGCTCCTGTCCTCAGCCGGGCTCGCTCTGCCCCTCTGGTGTATTTGCGGGGCTAGGGGTGGGGTTGGCGAAGAATGTGCCCTCTGACTCCCGCGGCTCCAGGACAGGTCAGCAGGTCCGGGATCCCGGGAGCTCAGACTTGGGGCAGCACTGTCGTTCACGGGCTGGGTGGCCTCCGCGGTTTAAGGGAGGCCTAGCGGGGCGGGTGGAGGGGAGGGTGGGGGTGGGGGTCCGGAGCATCGGGTCGAGCTGTCGTGGTCCCCGCGGTAATAAAAGCGCGGGGGAGAGAGGAGGGAATCCCTGCTAGCCTGCCTCTCATGGGGCGGGGTCTCGTCTTCCTGCTGGGTAAAGATTTCTCCAGGAAAACTATGAAGCACCAAGAGGTGTTCCGGACTCTGGGTCTGTTCACTTCTTTTCGTTGAAAATGGACTGCCCGTAGGCTCGAGAGGAAGGCCGTGCCGCTCTGGCCGACTCTGGAGGTGCTGGGGACGTGGGCACTCGCGGCCCGTGCAGGGCCACGGGAGCAAGTGGCGCGTCTTCATTGAGGATTTAGGACATTGAGGGAATGAGGGGCAGGGGAGACTGTAGGGACTACTAGTTTGCCATGCGAGCTGGAATTTTCCAAGTCTGTGGGTTTTAGGGAGAGAGGCCCCTATTTTGATTAAGTAATGTACCCTCCCACCAGCCCTAGAGAAGAGCGGCAGATATTAGCGGGATATTTACATTTCCAGGCCGCCTTGCCGGGCCTGATGTTGAGGCAGCCCCCCGGCGTCCAGAGCGCTAGGTTCAGGGCTCGTTCTCACTCAGCAGTCTGTCCTTTGTGGCCGGGGTTGGGTGGTACTCTGGCCCTGGGCCATTCTCTGAGTTGGAGGGTCCCAGCCACCTATGGGCCAAATGGGGCCTTGACAGAGGAAGAGTAGTTTTTAGGACAAAATCGGTAAAAGAAGGGAGAGCGCATCTCTGGGGAGCTCTGGGGACAGCAGAGGGAGATGAAGCTGCAGAGGTGGGCAGGAGGCCAGGAGTGAGAGGCCCTCCATGCCATGCAGAGAAGTTGAGAGTTCATCTGGTAGGGAGTGGAGGGGAAGTCATTGAAGAATCCTGCACAGACTTCAGTATTGGAAAGATCACTTTGTGTCTTTCAGGTGGACAGGTCTGTGGTGAATCAAGAGGCAGGGCCTGTTGGCCTCAGAGGGAGAAGTGCAGGATGGGAGGAGACACAGGTACTTCTCAGGAGCCCTAGTGTCAGGAAAGCAGTTGGGCCACTGAAGCTGGGTGGACACCTTGGGTGAGTTCTCCTCACCTTGGCTTGTCACCCGAAATAATCCCACCTGGTAGCACTGCCGGGAGAGCAGCAGCAAGTGTCTGCATAGAGCCTTGGGTCAAGGTCTTGATTGTGCCTCCTTGTGGCTCTTGGACTGTGTTGCCCTCATGAGGGCGGCTGCTGGGGCTTTGCTCTTCACATGTCTGTCTCTGTTAGTGTTTCTGTCAGGGCTGTCCCTCTGTTTATGAAGTGCCAGGATTAGGTGGGTGTCCAGTAACTTCCTCCTTTCCTAGGGGAGCAGGGGAATGTGACCATGCGATGATAGGTACCAGATCTAGAAAGGATTCAGACCCAAACAAGTGGACATGATTTGTCCTGAGGTTGCTTCCACATCCGAGAGACACTGAGCAGTGGTCCTTGGAGTTCCTGCCCTCCTGCCCAAAATACTGGCAGGGATGTGGGTGCTGGTGGCTCCCCTGCAATTCTAGGAGCAGGGTGATGGAGTGGCATTCCAAGGGGCGGTTATGCTCCTCCAGACTTCCCCCGCTCCCGTGAGTGGTCACAGCCCTCTTCCAGCCCTGAGGCCTTCTCTCCTACCGTGATCCTACACATTCCAGCAGTCATTGTGTTTAGCCAGCTCTGAGCATGTTCGTTTTTCTGGCTTTTGGCCAGTGCCTGCAGGACTGCCTGGGGCCAGCCCCTCACCCTCCCCTGCGTCTGGGCGGTGGATTTCCAGCTTCTGTGACAGATGATCCCTTCCTGGGAGCTTGATCTTTTTCTAACACGTCACTATCATTTTGTTCAAGTGGGGTCAACAGTTACTGCATGCCTGCAGTGAGCCAGGCAGCGAGGCTGCATAGTGCTTTGAAGAAGAGCTTTGAGAGACATATGGGCAGGAGCCATAGACATTACAGGCCAGAAGGACACAAGTGACGGTAGTACCACACGTTACATCATAAAATTGCTTCCATTTGGTATTAAACATAGATGGATAAAAAGTTTTCCCTTTAGGCCTTTTCCTTCTGAGTCACAAATTAAGCCAGTTGGAGAATATGCCTGGTCGGAGTCTTTGGTCAGAGCCCTGGCAGGGCAGGAGAAACCACAGCAGTGAGATTTCAGCAGGGAGTGCATCTCTGGGAGGTGCAGACTTTCCTGGGCTGGATTCTGCTGAGCCAGGCTGCACGCTGTCACCAGATGGTCCCTGACAACCCAGACTCATCCGGGCTGGCAGGACGGTTGAAGACCACAAAACCACGAGTGCACACTGCCTCCTAAAATGCCCAGAACCGGTCTGAGGCCTCACTTGGCAGTCTTGTTCAGAGTAACCTCAGATAACTCACGTGCAGGGTTATTTGGTATCTCTGACTGACTTCACTGCATTTTCTATAAATCATCCCATCATTTGCACTTAGGAAGGGGTGGAATTTTTTTTTTAAGGAGTTTTATATATGAGGATTCACATGTCTTTCCAGTTTTACAAGGAAAAGTCAGTTTACTTTACATGTTATTCAATATTTTAAAATATAAAACCAATTCTTGCAAGTAAACTTGTCAGATTATTTTAAAGCACCTACCCCTATATAAGAATTCAACTCTGGCATTAAGCATTATTACATATTTTTAACACTGGGACAGAAAGGTCGAGAACAGTGCTGGACAGAGGTCTCTGAATCCCTACTCCTGGACAGAGGATCCAGTCATTGGCATCCAGGAGACTGATGCCCAAGAGAGAGCAGATGACTTGGATTGAAAACCAGCCAGCACCATCTCATTCACGAGCAATGCTTGCTGAGAGTCTTGTGTGTTTACACCATTCATGCATTTGAACTGAATGTTTTAATGTGGCATTCAGGGCCCTTCCCTTCCCATGCTGCCCCTCTCTGACCTGCTCTGTTTGGATTCTTATTATTTCTCAGAACTCATTTTCACATCTAGTCAAAAAAAGTTTATTCTTGAGTTTTCTTTGCTCACCAGGAACCTGTTCCCACCTCCTGACCCTTTGGCCCTGCTCTGGTCCCTGCCAAGGATGCCTCCCACACTCCCCACCCCAAACCCTTCCCTGTTGCTCCCTTCTCTATCTCGTCCTTACCTCTCCTGGCACTGTTCTGTTTTTGTTTTGTTTTATTATTATTATTTTTTAACTCTTCTTGCTTCCCAGTTAGGTGGTTAGTTCCTCCATGAAAGCCCATCTTGGGGGCAGGGGTGTTGCTGCTCTGCCAGCATCTTGTCTGAGGAGCAAGGAGGAGTGTCCCTTCCCATCTTTAGTCTGACCTTGTCGCATCCTGTTTCTCATGTGGTTTTTATGTAAGGCATCTTTACTTTTGTGCTCCGCCATGTAGAACCAGCTGTGTCAGGAACTAGGAAGAATTTTGTTTTCTTGTGACTCTGTCCTAGCAAAATTATATTATCCACTTGTTCTGGTAGAGACTCATAAAAGGATTATCTGGGTTCCAGTAATAATTGAATTCAACAATTCAAATACCTGAATGGTTGCAGAGCTGGGGCCTGTGAAGGGATTATACGTAGCCATTTTCATGCTAGGCTCTTCTCCCTAAGAGGATCTGCAGGGAGCTCAGGGGCCTTCTTTAGGCAGCCCCCAGGATGGCCTGCAGCTAAGACAGCTCAGGCTGGACCAGACCGAGGGAATTTGATGCTGAGCCTGTGTGGCTGTCATGGGGACTTTTCCTTTAGGAGAAATGAAGTGTGGAGTCTGTGCATCTGTGGCTCATGAAATAACCCCTAATCCAGGCATAATTATTTTACATGATGAATGTAGTGGTTAAAGGGATGGGTGTTAGAATAAATTCTGACATCTGTCTAACCTGGAGTTGGCCAGCTGACCCTCAGTTTCTTCATCTGTGACATGGAGCTAATGATACCTATGGTTATTGTGAGCATTAGTTATAGTTAATTATCTATAGTTATTGTGAACATTAAAATGGGATGAGGATGTATAGATGTCATCACGGTGCCTGACCAAGGGTGCTCTCAAATGGTGGCTGTTTAATGGTGGCATTAGCTCTAAGGAATAGAATTCATAATGCACTTATGCATACTGTTCTGGTGTTTTCCCAAAGAGGTGTTTGGGAATACTGTTACATAATGAGAAAGTAATTCAGTTTTTCACTCATATTTCATTCATCTGATTGTATCAAGGGTAAGTTTACTTGATGCTCTTTAATAGTTGCTAATTTTCTTCTTTTAATGAAGAGAAGAGGCCTCAGGCTCAAGTTCAGAACCTTTGGCAGGCAGTGGTATGTAGCCAGATTTTAAATGATGTCAATTGGATATATAATTTTAAATTTTAAGACGATCTTAATGGGAAGTGATACAATTTTTCCATTTAAAGTAGTAATAAGAGTTCTTTTACAAATAAATTTTAAATGGGAGTAGGTGTTTGAAGGAAAATGTCAAACTTTAACAATAGGGCCATTGTGTTCAAGTGTACAGGTTATTTATTGCACAGGTGTCCTGCCCGGGGGAGGAGAGGTGTTGGCAAACTAGGCTGATATATATAGCCTATGAATTGCTTACTAAGCCATGTGCCGTGGCACAGGACTGTACCTACTGGGAAGGTGGGGTGCCTTTTTGTCATCCTCACAAAGGCACCATGTGGGCTAGCAGAAAGTGGCAGTACATTGGTGTGCAGTGTAGCAAAAATAGTGAAGGTAGCATGTAAATGGGAATCCTGCAAGACAGGTATTCATATTCTCCATTGTACAGACTAAGATGGAGGCTCGGAGAGGTGAAGTGACATGGCTAAAACTCTGACTTCTTTTCTGTGCCCATTTTTCATATTCCTCTCTCACAGTTCAGTAAAACCACACTGATGTATGGTAAGGGGAGCAGACCAGGGGCATTGGAGGCCCCATTCACAACAGGAGCAAATCTATACAGAATATATAAATAATGTCTAATAAAAGTTTTATATGATCTGTGATCTTTAATGAAGAAAATTTAATTGGAGGACATAAAAGAGGATGAAGGTGGAAAGATATACCATGTTCATGGATGATAAGATTCATTATTATAAAGACGTTGGCTCTCCAGTCCATAAATTTAGTACAGTTCCGATAAAAATCCCAATAGGAATTTTCATGGAATTGATAAGCTGACTCTAGTTCATGTGATATCATAAAGAATTAGGAATAACCAAGTAATTTTGGAGAACAAGGGGAGAGGCCTTCCTCTGTGAGATGTCAAGGCTTATTATGAAGCTGTAGTCATGTAAATGAATGTGGTCTAGCCCTTCCCCATCCAATGTAATAGCTACTAGCCACATGAGGCTATTAAGCACTTGAAATGAGGCTAGTATGAATTGAGGAGTAAAATACACATCAAATTTTGAAGAGTTAGTAGAAGTAAAAAGAATGTAAAATATGTAAATAATTTTAAAGTATTGATCACATGTTGGAAATGTATTTTGGCTGTATTAGGGTAAATAAAATATATAATTTAATTTCACCTTTTTAAAATATGGCTACTAGAAAATTTTAAATAACGTGTAATTATGCATAATGTATATGTAATTACCTTTCTCACATAAATTTGTTGGATGGCGCTGGTCAAGACCATTGAAACAGAATAGAGCCCAGAAATAGGCCAAACATATATGGGAACTTGGAGTATGACAAAGGCAGCATTATCAGCTAGTGTGAAAGGGGTAAAATATATAAAAGATGATAATGGGAGAGTTGGCTTATGCTATGGACTGAATGTGTCCCCCAAGCCCCAACCCAAATTCATATGTTGAAGCCCTAATCCTTAATGTGATGGTATTCGGAGATGGGGCTTTGGGTTCTAACTGGGGTTAGATTAGGTCATGAAGATGGGGCCCTAATGATGGAATTAGTCACCTTACAAAAAGAGGAAGAGACGGGAGAACTCTTTCTCTGCCATGAGGATACAGTGAGAAGGTGGCCATCTACGGTACAGGAAGTGGGCCCTTACCAAGAACCAAATCTACTAGCACCTTGATTTTGGACTTCCCAGTTTCCAGAACTGTGAGGAATAAATGTTTGTTGTTTGAACCCCCCAGTCTATTGTATTTAGTTATCAGAGCCTAAGCAGACTAAGATAGCTTACCTTCAGAAAAAAATTAAATTAGATGCCCAATTTATAGCATATATAAAAATAAAGATGACTTGAAGACCTAAAAATGAAAACCTTTAAGATTCTTAGAAATTACAGGGACTCTTTTTGTGGCCTTGGAGTTGAAAAGGATGTGGTTTCAGGTAGCCTTTGCTGCATAACCAGCCAGCCCCCAAATTAGTGACTTAAAACTGCTACAATTTGTTATGTCCTATTAATCTGTGGGCTGGCAAGGTGGTTCTTCTGCTAGTCTCACCTGGGCTCCCTCATGTGGTTGCATTCAGCTGGTGGGTTGGCTGTCCTCACTGGACTACCTGGGCCTCTCTCTCCCCACATGGATTTTCATCCCATGGGCTTCTCCATTGCATGGTGGTCTCAGGGTGCCGAACGAAAGAGAGTGAAATTTGCAAGGCCTCTTGAGGTTGATACTCAGAAATCACAGAGCGTCAATTCTGTCTGTCGGTTAGTTAAAGCAAATCACAGGGATGGCTTAAATTCAAGGGGTGGGGAAATAGACCTCACCTTCTCAGAGGGGGAATAGTGAAGTCAGTTTAGAAAGGGGCATGCCGAGATGATAGATAGGCTTTCCTTAGATCCCCAAAGCACCGACCAGTAAAGGCAAAGATGGACAGGTTCAATCACGTTAAAATCAAGCACTTTTTGAGAGAGTGGCATTGACATATGTACACTACCAAAAGTAAAATAGCTAGCTAGTGGGAAGCAGCCGCATAGCACAGGGAGATCAGCTGGGTGCTTTGTGACCACCTAGAGGGGTGGGATAGGGAGGGTGGGAGGGAGACGCAAGAGGGAGGGGATATGGGGATGTATGTATATGTATAGCTGATTCACTTTGTTATACAGCAGAAACTAACAACAATGTAGAGCAATTATACTCCAATAAAGATGTTAAAAAAAAAAAATCAAGCACTTTTATTTCTGAAAACACCCAGTAGGAAAAATGAAGAAACAAGTCACAGATTGCGAGAAGATATTTGCAACATCTTTTGGTGTCCAGATATGTAAAGAACTACCAATCATAAGAAAAAGGCCAAGAACCCATTAGAAGAGTGGTCAAAAGACATGATAAGGTAATTTATAGAATGTAAGGAAATGATGTTCCACTTCATTAGAGAAATGAAAATTAGAAACAGTGAAATACTATTGTATACTCAGACTGGCAGAAATGAGCTAGCCTGACGTTACTAAGAAGCGTTGGCTAGGATGTGACATGAAGAAGGGAAATACTCATGGACTTTGCATGGAGGTTGGAAGTGGTCCAGCGTTGTCAGCATCTGGGGAAGGTGCAGCATGCTGCAGTGTCTCTCCTAGCAACATTCCTGGATGTGTGCTCCAGGAACACATAAGGGTATAAGAACGTTCATTTTAGCATTGTTTTTAATTCTGAAAATGTGGAAGCAACTTAAGTATAGGATGTTAGATAAATAAATTATGTCATGTTCACTTAATACTGTACAGCAGAAATTAGTGAATGAGTGGGAGCTGTATGGATCAGCACGGCTAGAACTTGAAAGCATAATGGTGATTGAAAAGCGTATGTTCCAAACTACTTGTAGTGTGATACCATTTATGTAGATTTTGGAGCCCATAAAACAAGACTTTAGGACTTCTCTGGTGGCGCAGTGGTTAAGAATCCGCCTGCCAATGCAGGGGACATGGGTTCGAGCCCAGGTCCGGGAAGATCCCACATGCCGTGGAGCAACTAAGCCCGTGTGCCACAACTAATTAGCCTGCGCTCTAGAGCCGCAAGCCACAACTACTGAGCCTGCGTGCCACAACTACTGAAGCCCACACACTTAGAGCCCATGCTCCGCAACTAGAGAAGCCACACAATGCGAAGCCCGTGCACCACAACAAAGAGTAGGCCCCGCCCGCCACAACTAGAGAAAGCCTGTGCACAGCAACAAAGACCCAACACAGCCAAAAACTAAATATTTTAGAAAACAAGATTTTATATTATTTGTGAATACATGAGTTTAAAAAGGAGTACAAACATGAGCAAGAAGGGTACAGAAACCACTTCAGGATAGTGGTTGCCTCTGAAAGGGGAGGAGAGAATGGGATGGGGAGGGGCACATGGGGGATCCAGTCTACTCTGATATACTTTATTTCTGAAAAGAAAATCTGAGGCAAATATGGCAAAGTGGTAAGATTCGGTAATTCTGGGTGGTAGATTAGCATTATTACTCTATGGTAAAAATATTTCATTAAAAATATGCATATCTTTAAGATGTTATTATTTGGGTCATGAATGATGTTCTAAAAACAGCCATTTTTTACTTTTGCAGTGACTTGGAGTCAAGAAGATTTTCTGAGCATAATTTATACATTTAACCTGTAAAAAAAGTCATCTTGGAATTGGTGGGTTATCTTTGATCTTTCCTGATGGCGTGTTAGGTCTGTAGTGTAGAGTAATATGTGTCAGGGATGCTTTTTAGAAATTGTTAGATCAGGACTTTTATGTGTTAGGTCATTCTGAAAGTGGTCATTTACTGCTTTTTCCTCTCTCATCCCAGGAGACTCTTTTTGCCCCATCTGAAGTCCATATGGCTCTGTATGATGAGGACCTCCTGAAAAATCCCTTCTATCTGGCTCTTCAAAAGTGGCGTCCTGACTTGTGCAACAAGGTGGCCCAAACCCGTGGCATTGTAAGTGCATCGATTCCGAGGGTGGTCCTTCTCCACTAGGCTTGGACCGAGCAATGCTGACAAGGCCACAAATATGGTAGACTTCAGTTAAGTTTAGAGGGAGTCAGGTACAGGCCTGCTAAGTGCACCAAGCCCCAGACCATGCTCGGTATGTGAATGAGCAGAGAGGGACCGCCCCAAGCTGCTTCCTCCAGGCAGCCTCCTGGGACTGCACCAGCCCAGGGTGTAATCCTTTCTCTGAACTCTCAGCCCCTGTTGTCACTGGTCTCACGGAATTCACCTCTGTTTCTCTTGTTTCCATGGGGACCAGGAGGGCTTCTCCAGTGCAGAAATCATATTCCTCCTCGTCTATGAGATGGGTGCTCACTCCCATAGGATAAGGGAACGTGTATACACACACATGTATGTCGCCTTCAAAGGCATTTCCTAAAGAGAAAGAACCAAGAGAACTTTTGTAATAGAGGCCACAACCTCAGAAGCCTACAGGAGCAGCCAGGGAACAGGAGCAAGAGAAGAGAGAAACCATAGTCTGCTGCCTGGAGGGAGGGCAGGCCCTGTGCTGCAGGTCTTTCTGGCTCCCAGATTGGTGAACTTGGCAGGCATCTTACCTACACACCGTGGGACACAGCGAGCTGGGTGCCTTTGTGCCACCCATCTGCCTTGGGCCCTCTTTTCCTGCGTTGTCCTCTTTTCTTCTCCTACTTCTGTTCCTGCTTCTCTTGCCATGTGATACGATCTTAGGTGTGTCAGGCGGCTGAGGATTTGAACCAATGGAGAAATCCGTTAACTCGGGTTTCTCTGCAAGCTTGGAACTGGCTTTTCCCCTACCCAGTCCAACTCTCTGCCTTCAGAAGCCTGATTTTTTTTCAAGTCCCTTCTTGTTTTTTATGATTGGTTTTGTGATTAATATCTTTTACCCAGAATTTTTTTACTTTGGATTTTAGAAGTCATAAACTTCGTTATAAAAAAAATTAGAGAGTAGAGCTGTTTTCGGAGAAGAAAATAAAAATCTCATAAAGCTCACCAAAGGCATTCACTGTCATCCATTCATTTCACAGTAGCTATTAAATGCTGCTGTATGCAAGGCACTATGTTTGATGTGGGGATTCAGCCAAAACCATGAATAGGCATCATGATCTTTACCCTCACGGAGCTGAAATTCTAGTGGGAGAGATGGTCACACTGTGGATACATATTGAGTAATTATGGTAAGTGTCACAGAGAAAAAGTAGACGAAGCCAAGCCATCATGTTAAATGGGAGGGCCTGACCCAACTTGGGAAATACTTCCTTCCCATCTTTGTTGTATGATATTTAAAAAAAATATTGTCTAGATAAGAGTGTGTCATCATATGTAACTTTCTCTTTTTAAAATGCTACACTGCGAACCCCGCAGTTCTTTCTCAGGAAGCCCTGGGGGACCTGTCTGTCTTGTTCATCATTGTGTTGCCAGCCCGACACCGGGCGGGGGGTGGGGTGGGGTGGGGTGGGGGTGGGTGTCGAATGGTATGTGATCAGCTTGTACACAGTTCTCCGATTGGCTGATGGCGAGGCAGCAGGGTGGTGTCACAGGGGTTATCAGTCCTTAGGCTTCAAGAGGCCTGGGCTATGTGCTCATGGTCCTCTAGTAGTTCTTCCATTTGTGGGGTGGGGGTGGGGGTGGGTGGTGGTGGTGGTTCACATCTGCAAAACAGCTCAGTAGATTTGCAGAAAGATGCTTCTTAAGCTGTGTCATCCTGCATTCCAGTGGTGCCCTAGGCCCCTTACTGCAGCCCCCACTGAGATCCATGAGGGGCTGCTTGGGGCCCACACTGGGCAGCACTAGATTTCGGGCCTTCCTTGGCCTCGTTCGGTGGACTCGAGAATCAGCAAGGCCAACTCCTCAGCACAGGTCAGCTGTGGGAAGGGGCTAGCTCTCGCCATCCTGCTCAGCCTGGGCAGGTATTGGTGACTAGCCCCTGCCAACTGTTGGCCGTGTGATGGAGCCCCAGCTCATCCCGTCTAATCTGTTGGAGTGCTCCTTCCGTGTCCGTTCGTTCAGTGAAACAGTAGAGTATCCCAGTGGCCTCTAGAAGAGCGCTCATCCTTTCTGCCACCGCTGAAGGACCCACGTGGCCTCAGCAGGTGCATGCTGAATTTCCTTCCATGGGGCTTGGCCTTTGGGCCAACTTTGGCGGCCCCTGAATCTTCCCTGGGGAGTAGAGTCCTTTAGTGGGCTCTAAAAATGTGAAGTCACGACTTTTGAATGTGTGTATCCCCAGGGTTAACTGCCTTCCCCCTTCCCCCTGCGAGCTGAGTTTGGGCCCTGCCCTCACAGGCCGGCTGAGGGTGGAGGTTGGCGGGCCCCTCACCTGCCCCAGCCCCTCCCCGGGTTTGGCCGCCTTTGATGGGACTGCCTCCACGTCCTCCACCGTCCGCTCTCTGACTGATCCATGGAGGCTCCTCTCCCAACGTCCCCCCATTCCAAGCCCAGAGGCCTGTGACACCCATACACTGCTTCTCATGGTCACCTGTTCTTGTAACCATCCAGCTATTATGCACCGTGGCTTTTGCAGAGCCAGCTGGGCAGGCCTGCTGTACCCCTGGGTCTCTTGTCCATGGAGCTATGGCAGATGTTCTCTAGGTTTCCCTGGTGGACTGCAGGTGGGTCCATTTGCCTGTAGGAAAAACAAAAATGACAAAAGGGGATTAAATTTGGTCCTTTTATTGTGGCCCTCTAATTATGGGGTACTCAGGCTTCTGAGGGCTAGCCTAAGAACCCAGCAGCAATGGCTTCCACGTTCCAGAGAACTGACTTTCCAGTAAATACCCATACAGCTGAGCTAAGGGTGCTGAGGTCCATATTCCAGTTCTCAGGATTTGTTTAGTATAGATTGAGGTGACAGACATTGAACATCTAGGCACTGTGCTGGGTTTGCAGGGTTACACGGATGAAAGGGGAATGCAGCATGCCTTCAGGGAATCCCAGAAACAGGCCATTTGCAGCACAGAGGAATGAGTATTAGGACAGAAGTGGTCATGTGTTCCTGTGGAGTAGCTGACCCAGCCTGGGGAGGAGTCAGGAGGGCACCCTGGGGTGATAAGACTAATGCTGCTTCTTGCTTTTATTCTTTCTTTTCTTTAATGACGATTACTTATTTAAAAAATTTTATAAAGGGGCTATAATAAAAAGCTTTATTGTTAAGCTCTGAACTGAGTAGGTCCCTAACTTATGGTCTGCTTGGTCACTGTAAAGTTTGTGTCCTCCACACCGGCTGTTAAAACTCCATGACCTCGGGACTTCCCTGGTGGCACAGTGGTTAAGAATCTGCCTGCAATGCAGGGGACATGGGTTCAAGCCCTGGTCTGGGAAGATCCCACGTGCCGCAGAGCAACTAAGCCTGTGCACCACAACTACCGAGCCTGTGCTCTAGAGCCCGCGAGCCACAACTACTGAGCCCATGAGCCACAACTACTGAAGCTCACGTGCCTAGAGCCCGTGCTCCGCAACAAGAGAAGCCACCGCAATGAGAAGCCCACACACTGCAACGAAGAGTAGCCCCCACTCGCCGCAACTAGAGAAAGCCTGCGCGCAACAACCAAGACCCAGTGCAGACAAATAAACAAACAAACAAAAACCAACTCCATGACCTCTGTTCCAGAGGTAGTCTGAACCTCCATCTTACGAGAGCCCCCAGGCACCTGGCCCTGTCTCCGGAGGGTGGCTTCATAGCTGTTCCACCCTACTCCTCCGTGGCTGGCTTCCTCACCCCGGTCTCAGCAGGATCCTGGTGGAGATGGATGGGGCCACAGAGAGCCAGCCCTGGCTTGTGCTTGCAATGAAGTGCCCCGGGCAGCATTGTCTGCCTGAAAACTTTGGGGGAGTCCCTGAAATTGGAGGCCCCCAGTGCACTCAACAGATATTGATTGGCACCTACCGTATGGTGAGCAGTGTGCTTGGTGATGGGGATTCAGTGAAGTAGGAGCTGGTCATGCCTTATTCAAGCTAAGGAGGCGGAGAAGATGTGTGTAAACAGGCTCACAGAATGCAGTCACAGGTGTGGGGACAGGGGTGGGGTGTCTCTGAAGCACCTCAGAAGTTGCTGGTCCCTCGGAGACCCTCCCTTAGATGGGACTATGTGACTCTTTGATCCATTGAGCTGGAGTGGGGCAATCACTTGGCCTGCGTAAACATCCCCTAGACCCGGTTCATGCTGTCCCCTGGCCTGGGGCCAACCCTTGGGTTTCCAAGATCTTTCTGTGTTCACGGCTGCCTTGAGGCCACCTAGGAACCTTGAGGCCGTTTCTCAGTTCTGGCTCATACCTGAGGGCCTCCCGTTTCTTTCTTTAAGTTGCACTTTCATTAACATTTAAAATTTTTATGTTTTTCTCCCCCATTTCTCATTCCACGTCTGCTACCACCAAGCCCATTCAGGACCTTTGCACATGCTTTCTTCTGACAAAAATGTTCTTCCCTTAGATCTTTAGTTGGTGGTTCCTTCTCTTCATCCATTCCTTGCTCAAAAGCTACTATCTCAGAGACCTCCCTAACCACTCTACCTGAGTTAGCGAACCCTTGCCCCACTCCAGTCATTCTCTGTCCTGATATTCTGCTTTATTTTCTGCATAGAACTTACTGATATATGGAATATGTGTTTTATTATTCAGAAATCTCTATCCTCCACTTAGCATGTAATGTCCATGGGGACAAAACACCGTTATCTCCAACAGTGCCCAGTGTCATGAATATTGAATGAAGAAAAAACAGAAAAAACAAACTCAAATTTTAATAATTAGTTGAATAAAGTTGGCTATCTGAAAAATTTTTTTTAAACTTACTATGTTTAATTTCAAACGTACAAGTGGAACAAAATCATGGAATGCACCCCACGCCCCCATCACTCAGCTTCCGCAGTGCCCAGCTCAGATGCCAGCACATCTCACTTCTAACCCTGCTGCCCTCTCCCCTTAGCCAGGGGACCATTTTGAAGCAAATTCCAGAAAATTATATAAGGTAGTCATGTGATTTCATCTGTAAATATGTAGGAATGTAGTTTTAAATGATAAGGACTTAAAAAAGTAATCACATACCATTATCACAGCTAAAAAATTCTTCAGTATCTCCTTACTGTTGTGAAATGTCTAGTCACTGTTCAAATTTCCCAGATCGTCTCATAATTTTTTGTTTGTTTTCCAGTTGGTTTGTTTAAATCAGAATCCAAAGGTGATCCACACATTATTCTGGATTGGTAGGCCTTTTTTTAAAAAATTGAAGTATAGTTGATTTACAGTATTATGTTACTTTTAGGTGTATAGCAAAGTGATTGAGTTATATATATATATTTTTCAGATTCTTTTCCATTATAGGTTATTACAAGATATTGAATATAGTTCCCTGTGCTATACAGTAAATTCTTATTGCTTGGTATGCCTTTTAAATTTCTTTTCCTCCTAACTTTCTTGAGCTAAACTTTGAAAAGAACAACTAAACTGTACCTACTCAGTGTGTAAAACTGGATCCATTTTGACATGTGTGTAGACTTGTGAAATCATCACCACAGTCTGTTTTTTTAACTATAAGCCCCACTTTCCTCGCTTTCCTTCTTTCCTCACAATTCAAGTATCAAGGTCATTCATCCTGTAGAGTTTCCTGCCTTCTGGCTTTTGCTGGTTGCAGTCCTGTGGTGGTATTTACCATGGTCCTCTGGTCTCTGTATTTCCTGAACTTGGTAGTTAAGTCTAGCTCTGGGTCTGATTCAGTCTTGATTTTTTGCAGAGAGGCAAGCCCACTTCATAGACAGTTGTGGTCTTCCATCAACGAGGGCCTCCCTTTTCTGCCGTGAGCAATTGGCGTATCCCTCGTGGGGAGAGAAGCTCTTTCTGACCTGCCTGAGGAAGCTCCTAACGACAGCTGCTCTTGAAGGCCCCAGAATTTCGTGGTGTCTTCACAGAGGAAACTCCAGCAGATGCTGGGCTGTGCTCCCTGCTCCCAGCACTGGCCTCCAGGAGGCCACAGGACTGGGCTGTGGTGAGGTGGGGAACAGGAGGTTGAGTCCTGGCTCTGTCACTCACTGGCTGCGTGCCCCTGGACAAGTTGCTGAACTTCCTTGAGCCTCAGTTTCCTTGTCTGTACAGTGGGGATAGTGCATAAGCTGCTTTTCTTGCGCCAGGCTGCTTTAGGAGCTGGGGCTCTGAGGGACTTCACCACTTTGGTCGTCGTCTTCCAGGTGCACTTGAATCTGAGAGATTCCTCTTAAACGTGAGTCCCTGGGCCAAGCACAGATCCACCTGTGGTTGCCAGGGCAGCTCCTTGCCTTTGCTGCGTTGAGCAAAGAAGCTGGTGCCCAGTCAGCATGGTGGCCACGGTGGGACCAAAATTCATGTTTCAGGTTGAGCCTGCCCCAGAGACACAGTCTGGCACCTGAGACATCTCTGGTGGAGGTGGCAGCCTGCAATAGGAAACTATTTCTGTGGCTGGTAAAACAAACTGTGATCACAGTTCAGCTTAAAAAAGCATAGAAAGAAGATGGGAAGGAAACTGTCTTCATTGTGCTGCGTTTATCATTCAGGTGGTGGGATTCCGTGTGATTTTTTAGTTTCACTTTTCTGTACTTTCCAAACTATCGTTTCTTCATCTGGAATCATTCCTGAGCCTGCTGAGGACAGAGGGGGCCCCTGGGGTAGCTGCAGGGAGGGCCCAGCAGGGGGAGAGTGAGCCCTCCAGTCTGAGGCCCCGGGATGGGAGAGGCGTGTGCTTCCTCCCTCGGCTGGGTGGGGGCCTCAGCTTCCATCACAGTGACAACAGATCAGCTGCTGCCCCTTTGGCCAGTGACCCCAGAGGTTCTCTCTGCCAGCAGGTCCCCGTGACAGTTCTGCTGGAGCATCTTTGGACGCCTCGTGTTCTGCTGAAGTTGTAAATGACACGTCTATTGAGTATTCACCCTAATTTTTTTTTTCCAGGTGTTAGTACCCTGCAAAGGAAGCCTGTCAGGCAGTGTTCAGTCTACTTGTCAATTTGAGTCCTATATTTTGATCCCAGTGGAAGAACACTTTCAGACCTTAAATGGAAAGGTATTCTTTTGTTTCTTGTGGGTCAACCAGGGCCACTCACTCAGCGTTTGGGAGTGGGGGAGGGGAGAGAATCCTGCTTCTCACCCTTTCACGTCTGTGTTACATGATGGCTTTGACACCACAGCAGCCCTGCTACCTTTGAGAGCGGAGGAGCTGGCTGCAGCCAGGAGGTGAGGCGGGGCTGGGCACCTCTCCCTCAGCCCGTGGGTCTTCTGCCGGGGAGTCGGGGAGTGGCTGGGACACCTCCCCAGAAAGGCCCTGTCAGAACAAGCTGTTTATCCCCAGTGCCCTTGGGATCAGGGATGAATTTCTAATTTAAGAATTTTTTGTTTTGAAATCATCTCAAACCTATAGAAAGTTTCAGTAAGGTACAGAGAACTCTCACATACCTTTCTGCCCAGATTGGTCAGCTGTTAGCATTTTGGCCACATCTGTTTTATTTCCTCACCCCTATCCCCATCTATCCATCTGTCTGTCTATCTGTCCGTCTACACGCACACATTATTACTTTTTCTGAACCTTTTCCAGAAAGACTAAGAGTTGCAGACACCATGTCCCTTTGCTTCAAAACAACGTGTATTTCCTATAATACAGCATAGTGATCACACAGAAAATTTAGCATTGGTAGAATACGCTTCTCCAACATACTGTCCTTTTTTTTATCTTTTTTGGTTTTTTTGGCTGCACCCCAGCATGTGGGATCTTAGTCCCTGACCAGGGATTGAACCCGCGCCCCCTGCATTGGAAGTGCAGAGCCTTAACCACTAGACCACCAGGGAAGTCCCAGCATACTGTCGTTCAACAAATTCTGCTAGTTGTAATACCCTATTATAGCAAAAAAGATCTAGTTTTTTAGATCCAGGATCACGTCTGGGATCATGCAGTGTATTCAGTGGTTAGTCTTTTTAGTTTCCTTCCATTTGGAACGGTTCCTCAGTCTGTGTCTTTCATGACATTGACATTTTTGTCTTGCTTTGTAGACTCTCCCTCAGTGTGGGTTTCTCTGATGTTTCCCATGATTAGATCGCAGTTATGCCTTTTCAGTAGGAACGCCTCGGAAGGGTGTTTTATCTCTCTCAGTGCATCGTGTCAGGAGGCACGTGACGTCAGTCTGTCTCATTGTTGATGTTAACTTTGGGGTAGGCATTCTCTTATTTTTTTTAAACGGAAGCATATAGGTTCCGAGAGGGGGAGGTTCCATCCCTGGTCAGGACTGGCCGTGGTCCCCAGCCTACCCGCAGTCAGGAGTGGGGGCCCACACTGGTGTAGCCGGGGCCGTGGGCACTGGGGGTGGGGTCGAGGAGGGATGGGTCCAGGGGGGTGGGTACCAGTACGCCAGTCTGGGGTGAGGGGTGGTCTGCAGCCCTGTGGCTCCCAAGCATGCTGCCATTTTCCTGCCAGGGATCTGCTCACCACAGCTGCCCGTCAGTTTACTTGTTCTCTTCCTGGTACCCAAATCTACCAAGAGAACAGAGGCACTGGGCTCATCGTGGCTGGTCTTCCTGGGCACCTTGGCCAAGGCCAGAGTGATGAGCCATGGAGGGGATGCAGCGCGCATCCTTTGGTGCTTCTGGGTTGCAGCGTCGGGTCATTCCGATCTCTTATTCAGAGAGGAGAACCTTCTTACTTTTTCCTTTTGTGGAGGGTACAGTGCTTTTGGGTTGCAACATGTGAAAAGGATCAGGGTACTATGTAGCTGGAGTGACAGGGTGAACAAAGAGGGAAGAAACCATGTTAGTATCAGAAAGCAAGCTGGAAGAGTATTGGTGCCCCCCCAAACCCACACTGGAGCAGAGGCAGGCGGGTGGGGTGAAGTGCCGGATCGGGACCAGGCTGAGGGGTCGGCAGTCACACGGGCTGCTGGTGCAGTGACGGCTCTCTTGTTCCAGGATGTCTTTATCCAAGGAAACAGGATTAAACTAGGAGCTGGTTTCGCCTGTCTTCTCTCAGTGCCCATTCTCTTTGAAGAAACTTTCTACAATGAAAAAGAAGAAAGTTTCAGCATACTGTGCATAGCCCATCCTTTGGAAAAGAGAGAGAGTTCAGGTATTCTGGGAGAAAACCCCTTTCTCCTGATTGGGAGAAATATGCTTGTTGAACTTCCTCCTGACGCAGCTGTTGTAAACATCCCATAAAATATTCAAGAGCCCGCTAGAAACCTGCATAACTGTTTACAATAATTCCCCCTAAAACTTAATCAGAAAGTCATCCTGAGCCGAGGTGACGTGGATTAGGCTGCTGTGTGTGGGTTGCACATGTTGGGTGTTACACACATAGCCCTTAGTGGGAATGGCGCCCCCTGGCGTTGTGCAAAGTGGCAGCCCTGGCTTTGTCTCTGGGCCTCGGCTTTAGGGCTACCTCTTACAGCATTATTACCCACCCAGCCCCACTGCTGTGCCTCTTTGAGGTCTCATTATTTTTTAAATTTATATATATTTTTTGCAGTACGCGGGCCTCTCACCGTTGTGGCCTCTCCTGTTGCGGAGCACAGGCTCCGGACGTGCAGGCCCAGCGGCCATGGCTCACGGTCCCAGCCGCTCCATGGCATGTGGAATCTTCCCAGACCGGGGCACAAACCCGTGTCCCCCACACCGGCAGGGGGACTCTCAACCACTGTGCCACCACGGAAGCCCTAGATCTCATTATTTTTAACAGATAATAATTCTTTGGTGCTCCACGAAGTTGAGATAACAATTAATATGCCAAACACTCCTATCTGAGGCTCTTATTGTCAGGAATCAGGGCTTCCTCACCACAGCCTCACAGGTCATGCCTAGGGTTCCAGATAATTCAGGTTTGGTCCCAGGAAAGGGCTTCAAGAGGGCCAGGCTCTCTGGACCCCCAACTGGGCTGCTCTTGGGCGATATCTTGAAATAAGGTCATCCCTCTCCTCCTGTGGAAGATGGAGCGTCAGATCCTGGAGGAGCAGGACAAAGGGTTGTGGGACTTGCCCTGTTAGGAAACAGTGAAGCCTTCAGCCAGCCTGACCCTCTGTCTCTGTTTCAGAAGAGCCTTCAACACCCTCAGATCCCTTTTCCCTGAAAACCATCGAAGACGTGAGAGAGTTTTTGGGAAGACATGCAGAGAGATTTGACAGGAACATCGCTTCTTTCCAGCGAACGTTCAGAGAGTGTGAAAGAAAGAGCCTCCGTCATCACATAGTCAGTAGCCGTGTCTTGCTTTGCTAGGCGTGCCTTGTCTCAGGCCAGTTCAGAGCACCAGGATCCCTCTCAGTTCACTCTGTAACTTTGCTGCCTCCATCGTTGGAAGTTTTGTTTAAATGTTTCTTTTTACCTATAAAAGTACTACAGACCACTGTAGAAAACTTGAAAATCACAGAGAAGTATAAAAATGAATATTGTTATCATCTATGTTAACCCTAAGGGGAATTTTTTTTCCTACTTTTAATGCATGTACCTAAAAAAAGTTGAAAAACAAATCACACGCTTGATTTGATAAGCTTGCTTTAGGATTTAGAGCTTGTCACCCACCCAGGAAATCCATTTTGTGAAATGTGCTCTTTGCCCCAGGACACGTTACATGTCCGGGGTTTTGTGTCGTGGCCTCGGATCATGAGGGTGACCTCTCTCTGCTCTGTGTTGCACAGGACTCCGTGAATGCTCTCTACACCAGATGCCTCCAGCAGCTGCTGAGGGACTCCCACCTGGTAAGCAGCACGCCGTTCAAAAGAGACACCTGCCAGAAAGAGAGAGACACATAGCATATATCACTTCCGCGTGGAATCCAAAATATGCCACAAGTGAACCTATCTACGAAACAGAAACAGTCTCACGGACGTAGAGGACAGACTGGTGGTTGCCGAGGAGGAGAGGGTTGGAGGAGGGATGGAGTGGCAGTTTGGGGTTAGCAGATATAAACTATTACATATAGGATGGACAAACCACAAGGTCCTACTGTATAGCACGGGGAACTATATTCAACGTCCTGTGATAAACCATAATGGAAAAGAATATGAAAAAGAATATATATGTATAACTGAGTCACTTTGCTGTACAGCAGAAATTAACACAACTTTGTGAATCAACTAAATAAACCAAAAAAGAAAAGAGAGAGAGACTTACAGTTTGCCCACATGCTAGTCCATGCTCTGTAACTGTACTCGTCTTGTCCTCCAGAAAGTGCTCGCCAAGCAGGAGGCCCAGATGAACCTGATGAAACAGGCTGTAGAGGTAAGGGGCCAGGGCAGCGAGGGGAGAGAAGACCGCAGTGCCGGGGGCTCCTTTGTTGCCCACCCCCCACTCACATGCCTTGAACTGGGTCCTGCTGATTTCACAGATGTATGTCCAGCACGATATTTACGACCTGATCTTTAAATATGTGGGGACCATGGAGGCAAGTGAGGTAGGTTCTCCATCATCATTATCCAGGATGGAAGCCCTGTTCTAAGCCTTTTAAGACATTTGAAGCTTCATTAAAATCTCTTGTTAGGATGCTGCCTTTAACAAAATCACAAGGAGCCTTCAAGATCTTCAGCAGAAGGATATTGGTGTGAAACCTGAGTTCAGGTAAGGGTTTGCACTGCTGTGGCCGTGTCCTCAGGGGCCGGGGCACCGTTGGCCTCCCCCGCCCCTCCCGAAGCAGCAGTGGTGGCACTGATTTGACATGGTTCAGACCGTGGAGCAGGGCAGTTATTTGTGACCAAAGATAAAGGGGCTGAGGTTGGCAGCTGACTGTTTCGGAGCTGGCATGCACCCGCCTGCTAGCATCCGCTGAGTGGGAGCCAGAAGGGGTGGAGTCATACACAGCTGGTCTCTGGGCAGGCACGCAGCTCACCCACGTGGGCCCTGCACACAGATGTCTCTCCTCACCTGCCAGTCTGAGGGAGACCTGCTTTAGGGGCATCTCCTTTTGGATTAAGTTTCATTTTATTACAAAAATGTCTAGGGACTTCCTTGGTGGTCCAGCGGTTAAGACTTTGTGCTTCCCTGCAGGGGGCACGGGTTCGATCCCTGGTTGGGGAACTAAGATCCCGCATGCCGTGCAGCTCAGCCAAAAAGTAAAAAAAAAAAAAAAAAGAATCTAAATTGTTTAAGTCTAAACTCCCCCCCCCACCCCCGCCGCCCACTGGCCTATTTCATTCTGGGGCTAAGGCTTGCTGATTTTTTTTCCTAATTTTCTGGTGCAGCTACATCACCTGGCAGCTTGATTGGCACCTTGAAAGCTGCTGGGTTTTGCCAGTGACCCGAGTCAGATTACTTCTGAGTTTCTAGTTTTGTTTGTCTTTACTTACGGTTTGCTGTAAGAAATGTGAATCTGAGGTATGGGATTAGATCCGAGAAGGAGGGCCCTCACACCGTGGTCTTATGTGGTCACTTTCCAAATTATTTTGCAGCTTCAACATACCTCGTGCCAAGAGGGAGCTGGCTCAGCTGAACAGGTGCACGTCCCCACAGCAGAAGCTGGCTTGTTTGTGGAAGGTGGTGCAGCTGATCACCCAGTCTCCCAGCCAGAGAGGTGTGTGCTCGGTGAAGGGGCCTGCAGTGGGGTGGCTGCATACATCCAGCTGCAAACATCTGTTGAGAAGCAGTGCCATCTTAAAGGGTCATAGAGATGGGTGGATGGGCAACAGAGCATTTCTGTGTGAGTGCCCTGGCGTCTGATCTGAGGAGTGGGTGCCTAGTAATGGGGGTCGGGGGGCAGGGTAGGTGAGGCATCTTTAGGGTGAGAAAATGCTGGTGGAGAAGCAGCGGCCTCAAAAACGAGCCAAACTGGTGATGGAAACATGGGGGTTCAACTGTTAAGTTGTTCTCTCTAATTTTGTATACATTTAAAATTTTCCATTATAAAAAGTAAAAACAAAATAAGCTAAGAAAAAAATAATGAGAAGGCAGATCTGTGTGGGCAGATAGGGGGTGATCTTTGAAGCGTATTATCAATGAATGAAATGGACAGGAGTGTGTATGGTACCCTTCCAGCAGTATTGCAGAAAGGGGGCGACTCTGTATCCATATATACAATGGGGAGATCATAGACTGTCTGTGGACAGGTACGTGGGAAGCAACAGCAGTGGCCTCTGGGAAAGAAGTCTGGGTGGCAGGGATGGGAGAGATGTGCACGGTTTGCTCTTTTGTACTTTTTGAAATTTTAAATGTGTGAATGGATTACTTAAACAAAATTTTAATGAAAACAACAGAGTCAAGCTGCAGATCGGCATTAGACTCTGAGGTGTATAAAAGAGCAATGATCCCAGGAGGAAAGAGGCTTTTGGCAGCGGCTCTGGCACGCCTTCAAGTTGTATCCACCATTGCTGACTTCCTCAGGCTCTTTATCCGTCCCGGGAGGTAGCGAGGGGTGGTCTGCTTGCAGTTTGCTTCTTCTGCACGTGTTCTGAGGATGCTAAGCATTCATGTTCCCCTGGAGTCTGACATCTATTCAGGACACTAGAAAGGAAATTGTGCGATTGAATTTCTCCCTGATGTGTCATCTTCCTGGATTGTGGTTTTGTGGGTTGGATGGTGGGGGGGGAGTTGATAACACTTGTCGGTCCATTTGAGTCCCAGGATGGCTTTGAACATGTGTTTCCCCCTTGCAGTTAACTTGGAGACCATGTGTGCTGATGATCTGCTATCAGTCCTGTTGTATTTGCTTGTGAAAACGGAGATCCCTAATTGGTAATACTTTTTGTTAAAATGCTTTTTCAAAATGGCATCACTGTACTGGGGTGGTTTTAGTGTCACTCTAGGAGACTGAGCGCCCCTTATGAGCCAGGTACTGCCCTGCTTTCGTCCTGCGAGGGGTGGCTGTCATTCCATGTACAGATGGGGAAACTGAGCCAGCGAGCTTACGTTGCTCATTCTGGAGCGTGTGGCTAGGCAGTGGCTGAGCGGGAAGCCGACTCCAATTCTGTCTGGCTCTAAAGCCCGTCCTTTTCCCACAGAAATGCCAGTTCCCTGTATAACTACCAGCTTTCTAAAAACTAGCCCATTCCAGGAAAGTCGCAAGTAGCTTCACTTATTTTCCTAATTGTGCTCCCTCTAAATAAAGATCCAGGGACAAGCAGCCCTAGCTCCCAGGAGCTAACCGACTTGCTGATGAAGCCAATAGCATTGTTTCTGCCAAAGTGTTAATTGGGTATACAGCAATAAAACTTTTTTCTTCCTTTTATTAGGATGGCAAATTTGAGTTATATCAAAAACTTCCGATTTAGCAGCTCAGCAAAAGATGAACTGGGATACTGCCTGACCTCAGTTGAGGCTGCAATTGAATATATTCGGCAGGGAAGCCTCTCCATTAAGCCACCGGTAAGACCTCCCTCCTTCTCTGCCCGTTTTTTGTGGGTGTCACAGCGTGTGTGATGGGATTCTCAGGGTGGTGTGGGGGAGGGGCAGTCAGAGATGCTCTCCTGAGAGAATGGGGCCTCAGCCCAGTGAGTGAACACTAGCCCCCCGTAGGTTGTGAAAGTTTGCACGTTATCTTGTCCTTCACATTGTTGATCTGCTTCATTAATCCTTGTCATCCTCAAAAGCACACGGGCAGAAGGGGAAGCTAGAAGCGGTGAATTGGGGTATCCTGATCATGATGGGCAGGAGATGAGATTACTAACGTCTGCAGTTTTCAGGGCTCGGTGGCCCTATTCTTATTTTCTTGGTTGGTTGGTGAGCTTTGGCTAGTGGAGGCGATGATGTTCCCATGAGAACTGTGAGACTCTTGAACCAAGATTGCACTGCTGGCTTATTTCACTGCCATACCAACCAGCAAAACACGACAGTGCTCACAGAAATTGCAAAGTTGAAATCAATCGAATGAAGAGATTTCTGTATTAAAAACCAAGAGTCCTGGGGCTTCCCTGGTGGCGCAGTGGTTAAGAATCTGCCTGCCAGTGCAGGGGACACGGGTTCGAGCCCTGGTCCAGGAATATCCCACATGCTGCGGAGCAGCTAAGCCCGTGCGCCACAACTACTGAGCCTGTGCTCTAGAGCCCGCGAGCCACAACTCCTGAGCCCACATGCTGCAACTACTGAAGCCTGCGCGCCTAGAGCCTGTGCTCGGCAACAAGAGAAGCCACTGCCCCGCATCGAAGAGTAGTCCCCGCTCGCCACAATTAGAGAAAGCCCGCATGCAGCAACAAAGACCCAAGGCAGCCAAAAAAAAAAAAAAAAACCAAAAAAGCACTAAGAGTCCTGAGGATTGAACTTCGATCTTAATTTTCCCCTGATGTTAGAAGCTCCCAAAGTAATAAGTTGAAACACGTGGAAAAGAACATAGGCCTGTTCAGACAGGACCACTCGGGTACAAGCAGTTCCCTGAATTCATTTATTGTTAACATGTTTATGTATTTTCTAGTCTTTTTCCTTGCCATGTATACTTTACATAATTGAAATTGTAATGTAGATAGCCTTGTATACTTTTTCCCCAAAATGAATAGTTCTATTTTTTTCTGATTAGAAAACTATTTGCTTATAAATAATATGTGAAATATAAGAAGTAGCAGTGAAGACAACAAAAGCCTCCCAGAAACACACTAGTTGAGGATGACTTATTAACATTTTGGTATATGTCTTTTTTCTGCACTTATACAATTATATTTTTAACCAGAATTTGAGCTTATGCTGCACTTGCTGGCACATAGCCTGACAGTATCATGGTGCTTGCTGAAGAATTAAGTTCTGCTCTGATTTGATTGCCCACACACATACGCAGGTGAAATTAGAGGCTGTGCATCTCATCTCAGATGTGGCTGGCTGTGACTCCCGTGAAAAGTTGTTTCTAATTTAGGGGGAAATCATTAACATTCTAGAATGCACACGTGTGTGTTCACGGGCGCCTCTGCATACACACAGGTCTGCAGAGTCAGAAATGTCACTCGGGGCTTGTCACTGGTGGCGCAGTGGTTAAGAATCCACCTGCCAAGGCAGGGGACATGTGTTCGAGCCCTGGTCCGGGAAGATCCCACATGCCGTGGAGCAACTAAGCCCGTGCGCCACAACTACTGAGCCTGCACTCTAGAGCCCACGAGCCGCAGCTACTGAGCCTTGCGTGCATACTGCAACTACTGAAGCCGGCACGCCTAGAGCCCATGCTCCGCAACAAGAGAAGCCACAGCAATGAGAAGCCTGTGCACCGCAACGAAGAGTGGCCCCCGCAACTAGAGAAAGCCCGTGCCTAGCAACAAAGACCCAGTGCAGCCAAAAATAAAATAATAAATAGATAAATTTATATATATATTAAAAAAAGAGATGCCGCTCACTTCCAGAGTTGGGCAGCAAGATTTCTTAGTTTGAATTGTCTTCTGTGAGGTTCTAGGAACACGTGTTGTTCCCATGGTGCCTGCGGAGGTTTTCCATCATGGCCCTGCCCTTCTGGTTCTTTCCCTCTGATGGGTCTCCCCTCCTGGACCCACTACCCTGCAGAGGACTTGCCTGATGCTCCTTGCTGGGGCCAGGGGTGCCCCTTGTCACCTGGAGGGAGGTGCCCACCTCTTGAAGGTGCTCCTGTCCCCTTGCTGCACCCATCCTGTACCACAACCATCCTGCTTTCTTACTTTCGGTGGCATGTAGGCAGGAAGTCCAACACTTGAAGGCCTTTGGCCGGAGAGTAAAGAGGTGGTTGACCAAACACTAACAGTCAGCTTCTCACACATACTTTTCCTTCAGAAAATATTCCAAGTGGGATTGTGGCAGTGTTTGAGGGGTGGCCCCTCTTGTGCTGGTGTTGGTTTGAGTCCAGCCCTTGGGCAAGTCAGTTTGTCTCTCTGAGCCTCTGTCCCTCCTGTCTATACTGGGGATCGTGTTATGTATTTCACCCTTGCCAGGTGGTTGCGAGGATCAAATGGCATATTTGAAAGTGCCTTTTCGAAGTGTGACGTGATACTGATGCCCTTCCTTGATCTGGCAACACCGGCATCTGGATGTCTCTGTTTCCTGGCTGTCTGGTGCATCCTGCGTGGATAGCCCCAAGGATGGCCGTTAGCTTGGGTGGGCAAGGGGGGAACACAGCCCAGTGCGCCCGTCTTGTCTGGGCTGTCAGACCCTGGTCCTGCCCTCCCACTGGAGGGTGATTGGTCCCCCTGGACTTGTGACAAGGTTGCATCATCCTCTCGGCTGGCCACGGAGCCCGAGCCTTGGGTCTTGAGCGGGTCAGGCCTGAGAGATGTCCTTTTACCTTTATGGACAGAGCAGGTGCTGTGGCTTCCTTGTCTTTCGTGATGCCAGCGTTGGGATTCCGTCTGTGGCATTGCCTGTGCCTTAGTGCAGTTCCATCTAGGAAAGTGCGAGGCCACGGCTGCTTGTTGGTATTGATAGAATTTCCCGGGGAAAGAGCCCAAGTGTATCTCCACACAGCAGGTGAGGTTTCTGAAAAGCCTTAAGGACTAAGTGTTAGGAAATCAAATAATGTTTTACTGTTGACTCTTTATATACTATAATGTAGTTTCACAGAAATTTTCTCCCCAAGACATAATCATACTTGAGATGACCGTAAACATTCTTTGAGCATGTTCATTAATGAAGACTTGAGCTTTTTGGAAAATAACCATTACTGGGATGACTCTAGATTTACCTCTGTGGACAGAAAAAAATGGAGGAGAGCCTTGAAAGGAACTCTACCCTTCTCTGCTCGAGCTTTGCAGGTCTTTTTCACATTACTGGGCTTCCAATAAATAGTATTTACCTTTTCCTGAATTGGTCTTAGCTGATATGCTCTCTCTTCTGGTTGTTCATTCTTCCCTGACCAGTCAGTCCTGGAAGACCTGCCTCTTTTCATCAGTGCCCTTCAAACAGTCACCTAAATGGAGGAGAGAGCCCCAAATTTACCTGAACAATAAGGTCTTTGATGTTTCTCTGATTTACAGCTCAGCTGTAAATCCCTGAATAAAACAGGTCGATCAAGCCTTACACAGCATATACCGACGGGGAGCAAAGGTAGCTCTACGTCTGAGGGTTGGTGTCTGTCTGCCAAGACAACCCCATGAGGGCGGCTGGCATGAGGGGCCCTGCTTGGCAGTGGGCCCCAGAAATGCTGCCACCTCCGTCTTTAACTGGACCTCTTCGTCAGAACCTAGGGGGCCACAGAGAGAAATGTTCCCATAATTTTCTCAGGGTTTGGTGAGTTCTTCTGGCAGCAGCTGGCTGGAAACAATTCCATCTGTCTCCCACCAAGATTCTTTTCGAGGAAGTTAATTTGTTACCAGTTTAGTCACAGGTGCTCAAGTGAGCATTGAAGTGTCTCACTAGAAATGATTTCATAGAGAAAGGATACATTTTTAGATTTCTATATCCAGGTAAAAATTACCTGCACTGTGAAGACCTGAGTTTATTCTCGGGGTGGACCCCATATTTTATTGGCCTTTGGGCCAGTGGCCGTGTTGTCTGATGTTTTAGTAAGTATGTTCAAAAAGCAGGACCCTTCTCTCTCTTGCTGGTTCACACTGGGAAGGGTAGACCAGCCTGTCACATGGTTCCCCTGTCTGTGGACCCAGGTAACATGCAGCGGACAGGGCTCTGCAGGCATTAGGACAGATATTTTGAGAGGAGGGGGAGGCCGGGACAATCCAGGTTTCCACGTGGGGGATGGTGCTGTGTGCATGCCACATTTCACACTTAGAGATGCCACATTCCACACACACACACACACACACACACACACACACACACACACACACATACGGAGCCATCATGCTGCCCCCTCCCAGATTCCTGCCGGGAAGCTGTCATCAGAGCCCCACTTCCTGGAGAGGCAGACAGGGAGCCCCTCTCCCAGCCTGATGAGGGTCTGTTGTGCGGCTCCCTGGGGGCGGGGAGAGGCACTGCCGGTCCTGTTTTGTGGGAAACAGCAGGGATCATTCCTGGGTCCTCTGTTTTCAAGGATCTGCACTGACAGCTCACGACGTGTGTGATAAAACGGATTGTCGGCTTTTCTTGCAGGAGTCCGAGGGATTTGGCGACAGACTGTTCCTTAAGCAGAGAATGAGCTTGCTGTCTCAGCTGACCTCAACTCCCATTGACTGCTTGTTTCAGGTAAGACACACAGAGGTCCTGCGGGCACAGATATGTGAGGGGCTCTCCATCCTCCCACACCTCTGTAGAATCCATCAGGGTGGTCTGTGTAGCTCAGTGCAGGGGTTCATTTTGTGCTCGAGGGAGTGATACGGATGCTGGATCAGCTCGGCTGCCCGTCTCCCCCGACGTGAGCTGTGCTGCAGCCCCACTGGGCAGCACAGCGAGGGCACCGGGCCCTGCGTGTGGAACCCTCTGCCCGGCTGTCCTCCTCTCTCCATTTGGCGAAACATGGCTGGTCCTTCGCAGTCAGCTCAGTGGCACCTCACTGGCAGCTCTGCCAGAACTGATGCCTCTTCTTGGCTCCGGGAGCCCCAGTTACAGATGTTTGTGTGAGTGTGCTGGGCTGGGAGCAAGGCACCTGGTGGTGGTCTGATCCTCAGGCACAGGCAGGCGGTTCCTTCCTCAGATCTGATCTACCGCTGGGAGGCTGGCGAGGTTCCCTATGAGGCAGCCGTCAGAGGGCCACCCGGGGCCAGAGTGGGTTCCATGGAGGACCCAGAGCTATGCACCCCTCAGAACATCTCACTCCCTGTGGGGAATGCATCCAGGCCTCACAGGGGTGAGCCCTGCAGGTTTGCTTGTTGATGGGGTCTTGTGATAATTACAGCTGTCCTGCAAACCAAGGCTCTATTAGATTCCTAGACGATTTGACCCTTTAATGGGGGTCGAAGTCTACTCCAAGGCTCAGGACATATTGCCCCCCTACTCCTGTGGCTCTGGGAATTTTGTCATGTCGTTGTTTCTTTAGTTTTGGAAAAACCCTAACATTTATAAGAATAAAAGAGAGTAGTGCAATTAAGGAACTCCCGTGTAGCCATCTCCCAATCCTGTTTCATTTCTATCCCCTGCCCCACTTTTCCCCATCCACCCAAGTTATTTTGAAACAAGTCCCAGAGAGCAAATTGTTTCATCCATCCATACGTAGATGTGTGTTTCAGTAAGGATGCTCAGAAAATTCACACCTTAGAGAGCGAATAGTTCCTTCATATCAATAGTGCTTTTGATGTCACCTTTTAGCACATCGCATCAGGTAACCAGAAAGAAGTGGAAAGACTTCTGAGCCAGGAAGACCGAGATAAAGATGCCGTCCAAAAGATGTGTCACCCTCTGTGCTTCTGTGATGACTGTGAGAAACTCGTCTCAGGGTACGAGGGTCCTATGTGGGCTCAGCGCTAGGAATGGGGAGACTCGGGGCCTGGGCGGAACTTTCCCACTTGTTTGCTGTGAGATTTGGAAAAAGGAACTTATCCTCGCTGCACTCTGCTTCCTCTGCTGTGAAGTGGAGAGAGTAACGTCTGTCCCTTTGGAGAATCAGGTGGAATAAAGATTGTAAACATACCTGGCACCCTGCTCGGCTGCTTTACCAGGGGAGGTGGGCAGAGGGCGTGCCCCAGGCTCGGAAAGTGGATTTTAGGATGGGAGGACTGTCGGCTCCTGCCTGTAACCTTTCTGGTTTCCCCTTATCCTTATTGGGCTCTTTTGCTGGTTGTCAAGGCCTGGAGGGGTGGGTGGGGAGAGAGGCCCTGCGGAAGTCGGGGCTTCTGCTCTCTGGGACACGGTAGAGGAGACCCAGCTTGGATCATACCTGGAGATCTGTCTTCTTGTCCCAGGACCCTGGTGTATTTCTCTGTATCCTCTTTCTCTTTTAGGAGGCTGAATGACCCCTCCATTGTCACTCCATTCTCCAGAGACGACAGGGGTCATACACCGCTCCATGTGGCTGCCCTCTGCGGTACGTGGGCAACGGGATGGGGCCGAGGGTGGCCCTGCAGAGAGTGGGTGGCTGCTGGGTCTTACCGTGTGGATGCTTGGTACTGCCCCTGGGCTGGTGGTCCAGCCAGGGAAGGCTTGAATCTGAACTATGAGAATGGCCTCAGAATTGGGGTTCTTATATTCCTCCTTTAAAAAATATAACTTTACTGTCTTTAATTTATTTTTTTATTCTTTTTTTTAAACATTCTTTTCCAGTATGGTTCATCATAGGATACTGAATATAGCTCTCTGTGCTATACTGTCTTTTAAAGTACACATGCAAAAAAAAATGTGCACTTTCAAGGTAGAAAACACAAACATCTGTAGTATCACCCGCCATCCTTCTGCCTCCCAGAGATCATTTTGATTCATGACTGTCTGAAATGTCAGCATGCCTGTGAGTGTGTGTGTATAAAATAGATGATGCTGTGAGGATCATACTTTTCTGTACGGTGCTTTTTTCACTCGACGACACGTAAGAACATTTCTCCATGTCAGTATTTTTTTTACTGGTTGCACAATATTCCATCCTGTAGATTGATGCACCATGGACTCTTCTGTGGACGTCTAAGGCTCTTTTCTCCTACCTTCTGTGGCTGGGGGCTGGACTGCAGCCGAGTCCCCTCCAGGGGCTACCCCAGAGTGTTTGGAATCTGCAGAGTCTGACTTCACGTTAGCACTGGTTCCCCCCAAGCAGAAAAATGCCTCCCGGCGTGTCTCGTGCCAGGGGATGAGAGGGTGAAATAATGCCATGGCTTCCCTTGCAGGGTTTGGAAAGCCCGCTCTCTTCCCTTCTGTTCTGTAGGGCAGGCATCCCTCATCGACTTTCTGGTTTCCAAGGGCGCGGTGGTGAACGCTACAGACTACCATGGCTCCACCCCGCTGCATCTTGCGTGTCAGAAGGGCTGTCAGAGCGTGACGGTGAGCATCTGGGCTCGGACGGGCTGGCTCTGCATGTGGCTTTGCAGGGCTAGCCCCTCTTGTGTTCCACACTGGCTCGGTCGGGCCGCAGGGAGGGCTGGGGTCTCAGGCACCTCACGGAGGGTCTGCTGGGCAAAAGCTATTAGGTGTAGATTTGAAATGTCACGGTAATATGGGGGAGGAAGGGTGGGGCTGTAGATTTTTTTTAATCTCTAAACTTTTTTTTTTTTGTATCATACTTTTTAATAATGAGATAGGATTTTCCTTCACCCACCCCCAAGATACTAGAAATATTTTAAATAGGGCCGCAAGATGGACTTTCCCGTAGACTTAACATCTGCTGATGAGAAGACGGGCCAGAAACTAGAAAGGCAAAATTATTTTGCCAGTCAGTGATGTTTCAATTTCAGCTTAAGTTGCTTGGTACATAAAGTGCCTCAGTTACTGCTAGTGATTGATGGAGGTTGTTTTTCTTTCTTTCTTTTTTTCTATTTTTAACTTTTATTGGAGTAGAGTTCATTTACAATGTTGTGTTAGTTTCACGTGTTCAGCAAAGTGAATCAGTTATACATAAACATATATCCACTCTTTTTTTTTTTTTTTTAGTAATCTCTAAACTTTTTATCAGGAAGGATGAGAGTGATGATAATATTTTTTGCTTTGGTTTTTTAAAATTAAAAAAAATTTTTGGGACTTCCCTGGTGGCGCAGTGGTTGAGAGTCTGCCTGCCGATGCAGGCGACACGGGTTTGTGCCCCGGTCCGGGAGGAGCCCACATGCCGCGGAGCGGCTAGGCCTGTGAGCCATGGCCCTGAGCCTGCGCGTCCGGAACCTGTGCTCCGCGATGGGAGAGGCCACAGCAGTGAGAGGCCCGCATACCGCAAAAAAAAAAAAAAAATCAAAAATTTTTGTTTAAAAGTATAGTTGATTTACAGTGTGTTAGTTTCAGGAGTATAGCAAAGTGATTCAGATATATATGTGTGCGTGTATATATATATATATAATGTATTTCTCTCTATATATAATATATATTCCTTTTCAGATTATTTTCCATTATAGGGTTGATATAATTTTAATTGTAGTGTAAGTAGATAAGGTCCCGCTGTGAGGCTCCAGGCCGTGCTCCTGAGGAAGCGCGCCTGCACTGCCCGGCTTGCTGGTGCTCACTGCTCTCCCCTCTCCTTTGGAAGCTGCTGCTGCTGCACTACAAAGCCAGCGCCGAAGTGCAAGACAACAACGGCAACACCCCTCTGCACCTGGCCTGCACCTACGGCCACGAAGACGTAAGTGGTCCTTGCTGCGCCGAGGGCGGCCGTGTTTACCCTTTCTCACAGAGAAAAGTGAATTTCCGGTCGGTTGAATGTCGTATTTTATGTTGACAGTTATTGGAACATTTGGCATGTGATTTTTTTAATTAAAAAACACATTACAGATGCTGTATTGAAATAACAGAAATCTAAAACATAATTGTCTTTTCCTGAAATGAAGTAATGTGCATTCATCTCCGCTACCATCTGCTTCTTACCTTTCTTCATACTCAATTTTTACGTTTTATATTTTTAAAGAAATATCAAGGAATTTCATCATTTCCGTGTTTGCTTAATATTTAACTCTGTGTGTGTGTGTGTGTGTGTGTGTGTGTGTGTGTGTGTGTGTGTGTTATTTTTTTCCTAACCACCCTCTCTCACTTCTCTCCATGCTAATATCCAGGTAGATTTATACAGATGTGGGTTGAGCCTGGGTTAGGTGGTTGATGAGCGAAAACGAGATCATACCCTACACAATTTTTTGCAGCTTATTTTCCTAACTTAATCATGGACATCCCATAGGTCAATAAATGTAGATCTAACCCGTTCTGTAATCGCTACACATAGTCTATGACGTGTGTTGTGTCAGGCTCCTTAAGACCACTCCCCAGTTCAGTGGTTCGCTAGGAGGGCTCACAGGACGAGCATATGGTTGTATGCACAGCTGTGATTTACTGCAGTAAAGTGACACAGAGCAAAATCAGCCAAAGGGAGGGTCCAAGGATGAAGTCCGGAGGAAACTAGGTGCAGGCTTCCAAACGCATCTCCCTGCGGAGTCACTCAGGACAGCTTATTCCTCCAGTAACGAGTCCTTAACAACACGTGCAAAGTGTTTTCCTTCGGGGAAGCTCATTAGGGACTCAGTGCCCAAGATTTTGGTTGGAGGCTGGTCGTGTGAACACCCTTTTGCCTAGAACATTTCAACATTCCAGACTCCCAGAAGGACAGCAGGTGTTCAGCATAAACCACTGTTGGGCAAACTAGGCCCAGTGAGCCCCTCTCATCAGTCAGGGGACTGTGAGAACACTCCCCAAATCCAAGCTCCCAAGGAATATCGCAAGTCAAGGGGGCCAGCCTTGCAAGCAGGCCTTTCCGGGGGTGGCGGTCTCAGCCCTGCTCTGGTGACTCCTTTCGGCACATGATGTGTGACAATTTATTCAGCCATTTCTTATTGATTGGCAGCTGGGTTCTTTAAAAACAAAAACAAAAACGATGTGTCCTGATCAGGTGATCTGGAACCCTGAAGGTCTAATGTTCTGTTACTGTATGTTTGCTTGGCAGATGGTGCCTTGATCGAATTGGGACGTGGGCCGAGGCTGCGGGCTGCACAGATCTGCCCAAGGCCGGGCCTGTGACTTCACAGTGGCCTTTCCCATTCTGTTTGCAGTGTGTGAAGGCTCTGGTCTACTATGACGTGCAGTCCTGCAGACTAGATATTGGTAACGAGAAAGGAGACACTCCCCTGCACATTGCTGCCCGCTGGGGTTACCAAAGCATCATAGAGACGTTGCTACAGAACGGAGCGTCCACAGAGATCCAGAACAGGCTGAAGGAAACGCCCCTCAAGTGTGCGTTAAACTCAAAGGTAGCCTTTTTCATCTCGGAGCAGCAGTATGACTTTAAACGATAACAGCATCGCACCTTAGGTCTTGGCCGAGCTGTTCAAACCGTGCATTAGTCCCCAAGGCTAGAGCTTGGCCGCATCTTCTCTGCTGCACTCGGGACCTGGTCGTTCATGGGTTTTACCTATTCATCTTATTTTCCATCTTAGTAGGCGATTTTCGCAGTGTCATGCCAAGAGCTGCTCCCAGCAGAGTCTGCCCCGGCCTCTGAGTGCTGTTGGTTTCTGGGCAAGTGGAGTGAGAGTAAATGGGACAGTGGCTCCGGCCGGGAAGAGCGGGGACGGGGTGTTGGAAGCAGCAAGCATCGGCTCTGTTTTCCTGTTCCTTCACCCTCAGCGCCTGAAACTTTATTCTGATTTGGCCAGCCTCGAACGTCGTTGGGTGTAATTTCCTTCATAAATGATTCATTAATAAACTACTAGCCCATCCTGCTGGTAATTTCTGGAAGCACATAGTTTGGGGCCACATGTCATGCACTGCTTGCTCATGAGCAGGTGGGGAGCGATGGGAGCTTCCAGAGGCCAGGCCTTCCCAGCAGCAGCTCTGTTGCTGGGAACAGCTTCCAGAGGTCTCGCCTCCCAGCAGCAGCTCTGTTGAAGGGGTGTCCTCAGAGAAACGTGTTTGGCCAACTAGCCAGAGGAAGCCAGGGCCACGTGCGACGGCCATCCGAGGTCCTGATGCCCAGAGCATCCCGGCTAGTGGCTCACATAGGTGATGTCGTTTTAATACAGGTCTCCAAGTGTCTCCCTTTGCACAGGCCCTACTTTCTGCCTCTTGATGTTTTATAATTTCCAGTCCTCTTCTAGGGAGTTCTTTTAGTTTGTTCATGTCTTCTTCTAGGAGTAGAACAGTTTTTGTTTTTAAACCACTTTATTGAGGGATGATTGACATACAAAAAGCTGTACGTATTTAGTATATACAACTTGTTGAGCTTGGAGACAAGTCCACACCCATGAGACCAACACCACAATCTGTGCCATAAATACATCCATCACCTCCAGAAGTTTCCTCCCGCCCTCTTTATTTATGGATTATTATTATTATTTTGTGTGTGTGATAAGAACACAACATAAGACCTGTAGGAGGGTGGGGTTTTTTTTTTTTTTTTTTTTTTGCCGTACGCAGGCCTCTCACTGTTGTGGCCTCTCCCATTGTGGAGCACAGGCTCCGGACGCACAAGCTCAGCGGCCATGGCTTACGGGCCCAGCTGCTCTGCGACATGTGGGATCTTCCCGGACTGGGACACGAACCCGTGTCCCCTGCATCAGCAGGCGGACTCTCAACCACTGTTCCACCAGGGAAGCCCAGGAGTGTGGTTTTTGAAGGTTTAAATCCCTGCTCCTGACCCGGGGGCCTCAGCTGCCCATGCCCTCACGGGGTCTCAGCTTTGTAGCAGCCAGAGCCACGGGACTGGGTGATACCACCCTTGGCCTGAGATGCCCATGAGGGGCTGAGGGCACCTCTGCACTGGAGCTTCTCCAAAGGCCTTTCCAGAGGGAGTTCTGCGGACACAAGGAACAGATGGCTTTCTGGGCTCAGCTCCGAGCTGGTCCCACTTAAGGCCCGTGGCTGCCAGTGGAAAGGTCACACTTCAGGCCTGTGGACCATCAGCCCAGGCTGGATGAGGCAGCCTTTGGGGCCCCTCTGTGCCTGGGCTTCCCTTGTCCGCTGAGCCCATTCGTGGGGAGCACTGGCTCCTGCTGTTGAACTTAGCGTGGTCCTGAGTAGGTTCCCGCCTGCTCTGGGCCTTGGTGTCCCCCCGTCTCTCCGAGGGCCTGGCTGGGCCATGCGGCTTTCCAAGGAGGTGGGCGCAGTGGGGCCGTAGGGGTGATGAGACCTTGGCGACCCATCTCAGTACTTCTCGCGTCCCCTTTGGCCTCCTAGATTCTGTCCATGATGGAAGCCCACCATCCGTCCTTCGAGAGGGAGCAGAAGTCTTCAGAGGTAAGAGAACGGGGCTGCGCTTGCCGGCCCTACTTGAGACCAGCCTCTTGTCTGGCCCTCACCCACCCCTCACCGGGCTCCCTGGCTGCAGGTGCCCGCGCGGCCCCCTCAGTGCTCCGTGGATTCCATCAGCCAGGGCTCCTGCGCTTCCAGCTTCTCATCCGCGTCGCTGAGCTCCAGGCAAGAGGAGCCCAGAAAGTTCTACAGGGAGGTGAGGCCCCCAGACCGGAGGGCAGAGAGGGGTGGGGGGCGGCCTGTGTTCTGGGGGCCAGTTAGAGAGCCCCTGGGGCAGCGTGTCTGCTGTGGCGAAGGTCAGCGCCCTTGAGGGGAGCCCGGCCAGCCTCACCCTGCTTGTCCTTCATGGACGGACACGTGTGTGTGTGTGTGTGTGTGTGTGTGTGTGTGTGTGTGTGTGTGTGTGAGAGAGAGAGAGAGAGAGAGAGAGAGAGAGAGAGAGAGATGGGAAGGGGGGTATTCTAAGAAAAGTACAGGTAAAGTCACCTGTAGGTCCACTGCTTTAAGATCATTTTACGAAGTAAATTCTCTGCCCTTATCCCCCTCTCTGTCAGCACCCTTGTTAACCTGATGTGTCTCGTTCCTGACTTCCTGCAGAGTTTATGTAGACGTGTACATGTTCTCACACATTGCGTTTTGTAAAAGCTGACTCATAGCCTGTTTTGTTTGTCTGTGTGTTTTTTTCCATCTAACCTACCTTAGACCTTGTCCATTGTCAGCCCACAGAGCAGACCATGGCGTGGATGTACCCATCCCCTGCAGGTGGGGAGCCCTCACTGACTCCGCCCCGGGCTCCTCCTTCGCTGTCACCCCCAGGCTGTGACCTGCTCTCGGAGGGCCCAGTAAGCCTAGCTCGATGCAGAACCGCAGGAAAGAAAGCCAAGAGGCGCACTCCAGAGTCTGACAGAGGCCTGGAGTCGTTCCTGGGGGGGTGCCCTCCCTCATGGTACCTGTAGCTGGCAGATAATGAGAGCTGAATAGATGCAGTTCTGAAGGGCTGCCCTCGTAGGAAGCGCTCGTGCTCCCAGGTGGCTGTCGTCCCACCGTGCCACATGAATGGCAGGTCATCTCATAGACCTTATGCGGAAGGTGCGGGGGATGTGTTTGAAAGATACTGAATGAGATCAAGAGACACATGAAAGCTACTAGGTTTTCAGAAGGTTTTTATTATTTCTATTCTTATTGTATTATTATAGTTTTCCTTACATTCTTTTTCCTTTTATTAAGGTAGAAAAACTTTTAAGAGCCATTGCTGATGGAGACCTAGAAATGGTGAGTTTTTAGAAGTGAATTTCAAGCAGCTTGCTCTCGGCTTAAGCAGCTATGCTCATGTGTCTTGTCTCCAGGTGAGTCAGGAGCTGTCAGGGTTCTTTGTTCACGTTCACGCAGAAGGGGTGCATTTCATGAGTACTTGCTGATGGGATGTGATGTGCCCCCCGCAAGTAACGAGGCAGGTGGAATAAAGCTGCGGTGTGAGCCTATCCCTGCCCTTTAGACATTCATATTCCAGGAGGGCAGCAATGTTGGCAAGAGGACCAGCCTGTGTCCAGGGGAAAAGAGTGCGGGCTCGGGGCCAGAGTCCACTAGCTGGGAGCAGGGTGAACAGACCGGGTGGGGAAGGGTGGAGGTGGTGAAGGGGAGGCCGGAGCCCAGAGGGCGTTGGTGTGGCCCTGCAGGAGTTGTGGGCGGTGTGAATCCCTGGCTGGGAGGCTGAGTCTCAGACTTGGGGCTCCAAGGACTCACAAGCAAGTGTCCGAACGAGATGGTGCTAAGGTGTCAGGGAACATCTATGATGAGATCACTGGAGACGCCCATGGGCAGTTCCCCTGGCTTGCCTTTGGCTTCCTGAAAGGAATTTTTTTTCTGTCCTCCACTTTAAAAGGAGGGGTAAATTAGCGCTTACCAGATTAGGAGGCCTGAGTGGATCAGATTTACAAGAGTGCTTCACAGGGATGTGTATTTTAAGAGTGCTTTTTGCCAATGATGGAGCTTGAGGTGGTGGACAGCAGTTCCTGGCATCTGATCGTCACAGCCTGCGGGGTGTTAAGAATCGGAAGGTAGTTAGCAGTGTCTTAGCCTCTGCCCAGAGGCCACTGTGAATCCATCAGCCTGACGCGTGGTTACTCGGGGCGGGGGGAGGACACAGGCGTCTGGATCTGGCTGTTGCTCCCCTAGAGAGACCAGCCCCAGGGCACCCAGTGTTCTTGGGGGGAAGCAAAGAAAGAGTTTCTCAGGCTCCCTATGAGCCGCGGCGAGAGCCAGTGTGGAGAAGAGATTGTGACCATCCCTGCGTCATGATGCGTCTGCTCTGTGCCCGAAGCTGCCGCCCCTTGGCTCCCTTCCCCCCGTCTTGTTCCTTCTAATCACCGAGAGGAACTGCCCTCGGTCCGGTCCGTCCCAGCCAGTCTGTTAGGTGAGGCCCCGGTTCAGGTGAGGGCTTTGGCGTTTCTACCCTGAGGAGCATCTGTTGTCAGAAACGTGGAAGGGACCTGGAGCGGGGGATGTTTGGGATTGGACGGGGTCTTCCTGGGGCCCTTTGTCACTCCTTGCAGACTTTTGCTGACTTCCTCAGTGCTCAGAACCAGGCCTAGAAATGTATTTATATTGTTTTCTTTTCTCACGTTTAATATCCTAGAAACTTGTGTTTACTGGAACATAAATTTGACCTTTTAGGGGTCTTTTCGGTGCTTTCACCTGTGGGCTAGGGCATTAAAGTGGAAAGGACACTGGTGTGGCATCAGAGAGCCTGTGATTAGGTTCTGGCCACCACCTCCTCATCCTGTGGCCTTGAACAAGTGGCCCCCGGAGTGAGTCTTCTCCCCCGTAGGATGAGACGGACCGGTTGTTGAAAGCAGACAGTTTAGATGACGTAAGAGGAGGTGCTCACGAAATGCTCCAGGACAGGGCTCTAAAGCCATCACACTGAAGCAACACCGCTCTGCCCCTTTTTAAGACGGAAGAAGAGAATCTGCTGCAAGCTGCAGAAACGGGAGCTCAGTCTGTCTCTGTCACTACTGAAAGGATTGAGAAAGGCTTGAGCACAGATGAACCCTGGAATCCTCAAGAGGGAGCAGCCATCATTTATAAGTTACTTTGGTGGTTGAGGAAATGTATCAGTACGTCCTGATTAGAGAAGTGTGTGTGTGTGTGTGTCTGTGTGTGTGTGTGTGTCTGTGTGTGTGTGTGTGTGTCTGTGTGTGTGTGTGTGTGTGTGTCTAAGATACCATAACTTGTAAAGAAGCTGAGGATGGGTTTTAAGTCCCTATTTCTCCTTACTGCCTGGCGCCAGGTGCGTTACCTGTTGGAGTGGACAGAGGAGGACCCGGATGAAGTGGAGGATGCTGTCAGGGCGGTGGATCTTGAATTTTGTCACCCCTTGTGCCAGTGCCCCAAATGTGCTCCAGCTCAAAAGGTTTGGTTTTTCTTCTGTTGGGGGATGGGCGAATTCTTCTTTTTCCCCTTAGGAAAGTTGTCTGCTTCTCAGCCAGCTAACGGCCGAGTGGCTGGTTGTAGGTGTCCCCTGAGATACAGCTCAAGGTAGAGGAAAGTGGACACTCATGCAGGATCTGGCTCCGGCTGCCTGCTTTCTGAATGGGCAGGTCAGGGAACAGGGCCATGAACGCGGGCTTAGTGTTTCAGTGGTTTTCAGGGCCCCTGAGTCACAAGGCAGGAGCTTATGAACAGACATGCCCGGCGGTCTCCGTCCATGTGGCCGTGGTCCCCTGGGAGGATGCAGGCAAGAGCCCCTGCCCCTTGCCTTTGCTCACATTGGTGCACCCTCTGCGGGAGGACCCTCCCTCCAAGCACAGAGAGACCCCTGTGCCTTTTACCCTGTTTCCCCCATGGTAATAGCCTGAAAAAGCACAGTACAATATCCCGACCAGGATATTACCATGGATACAGTCCATCCGTCTCACTCAGAGTTCCCCGCTTTTATTTGTGCTTGTGTGTGTGTGCGCGCATGCCTGCACGTGTGTTTATTTACGTGTTCTGTCTAGTTTTGTTTTTTTCTTTAATTGTGGTATAGTTATTTTACAATGTTGTGTTAGTTTCTACTGTACAGCAAGGTGAAGTAGAGTTCCCTGTGCTATATAGCAGGTTCTCATTAGTTATCTGTTTTATACATATTAGTGTATATATGTTAATCCCAATCTCCCAATTCATCCCACTCCCCCTTTCCCCCCTTGGTGTCCATACATTTGTTCTCTACATCTGTGTCTCTATTTCTGCCTTGCAAACCGGTTCATCTCTACCATTTTTCTAGATTCCACAAATATGCGTTAATATATGATATCTGTTTTTCTCTTTCTGACTTACTTCACTGTGTATGACAGTCTCTAGGTCCATCCATGTCTCTACAAATGACCCAATTTCGTTCCTTTTCCTGGCTGAGTAGTATTCCATTGTATATATGTACCACATCATCTTTATCCATTCCTCTGTTGATGGACATTTAGGTTGTTTCCATGTCCTGGCTATTGTAAATAGTGCTGCAATGAACATTGGGGTGCATGTGTCCTTTTCTTAAATAATTTATTAATTTATTAATTTATTTATTTTTGGCTGCGTTGGGTCTTTGTCGCTGTGCGTGGGCTTTCTCTAGTTGTGGCGAGCAAGGGCTATTCTTCGTTGCGGTGCACAGGTTTCTCATTGCGGTAGCTTCTCTTGTCGTGGAGCACGGGCTCTAGGCACGCGGGCTTCAGTAGTTGTGGCACACGGGCTTAGTTGCTCTGCAGCATGTGGGATCTTCCTGGACCGGGGCTCGAACCCATGTCCCCTGCATTGGCAGGTGGATTCTTAACCACTGTGCCACCAGGGAAGCCCTGCATGTGTCTTTTTGAATTATGGTTTTCTCAGGGTATATGTCCAGTAGTGGGATTGCTGGGTCATATGGTAATTCTATATTTAATTTTTTAAGGAACCTCCATACTGTTCTCCATAGTGGCTGTATCAATTTACATTCCCACCAACAGTCAAGAGGGTTCCCTTTTCTCCACACCCTCTCCAGTACTTGTTGTTTGTAGATTTTCTGATGATGGCCATTCCGACCAGTGTGAGGTGATACCTCATTGTAGTTTTGATTTGCATTTCTCTAATGATTAGTGATGTTGAGCATCTTTTCATGCACCTCTTGGCCATCTGTATGTCTTCTTTGGAGAAATGTCTATTTAGGTCTTCCACCCTTTTTTTTGGCTGCGTTGGGTCTTCGTTGCTGTGTGCGGACTTTCTCTTTTGTCATTTCAAAAATTCTTTGCAGCGAGCGGGAGCTACTCTTGCGTTGCGGTGCGCGGGCTTCTCATTGCAGTGGCTTCTCTTGTGGTGGAGCACGGGCTCTAGGCGCGCGGGCTTCAGTAGTTGTGGCTTGTGGGCTTCAGTAGTTGTGGCAGGCAGGCACAGTAGCGTGGCGCATGGGCTTAGTTGCTCCGCAGCATGTGGGATCTTCCTGGACCAGGGTTGGAACCCATGTCCCCTGCACTGGCAGGCGGATTCTTAACCACTGCACCACCAGGGAAGTCCTTACGCCCAGTTTTTGATTGGGTTGTTTGTTTTCTTGATGTTGAGCTGCATGAGCTGTTTGTATATTTTGGAGATTAATCCTCCGTTGATTCGTTTGCAAATATTTTCTCCCATTCTGAGGGTTGTCTTCATCTTGTTTATGGTTTCCTTTGCTGTGCAAAAGCTTTTAAGTTTCATTATAGGTCCCATTTGTCTATTTTTGTTTGTATTTCCATTACTGTCCTGCATTCTGTTTAGTTTTATCACATGTGTAGGTTTGTGTGTCCACCACCACATTCAAGGTACAGAACAGTTCTCTCATCACAAGGAGAATAACTCATGTTGCCTTTTATAATCACACCCACCTCTCTCCCTGTCACCCCAGCCCACCATCCCTGACCCCTGGCAACCACTAATCTGCTCTCCAGTTCTAATATTTTGTCATTTCAAAAATGTTATATAAAAGTCATCATACAGCATGGTACCTTTGGGGATTGGCTTTGTTCACTCAGCCAGATTTCCAGGTTGTTGTGTGTAATCAGCAGTTTATTCTGCATCGCCGAGCAAACTCTAAACACACCACTGGGCTAGAAGAATAGTTTTAATTTAATCACAGCATGAAGCAATTTACTTTTGTGTCTCTTTGAGAAATTACAGAAAGAGAAAAAGATAGTAGGCTTTAAAAGAGCAAGGAACATAAATTTATCCAATAAATTCAACAGATGCTGTAGTGTGTAATTCAGTTTCTTGCTACAATTAACGAACTGTGAGGTGGGGGAGAGCAGAGTGGGTAAATGCCCAGAAGGACAGCAAAGACACAGTAACTGCTTCCAGCCATACAGTCACTGATGGGCCTGAGGGCTGTGCTACTTCTTTCACATCACATCCTTTGAAACAGCATCTGCCTTTTTAATCCCTTTGTTTTTCACAGCAGCCCACCTTGGGGAAGTCAGCTTTGGACTGTACATATCCAGCAGCATGTGGACAGCAGAAAAGTTGTACATCCCAATGTACACAATACCCTGTAGCTGAAAAAGCTACAAGTGAATGAAAAACTACAAGTCATTTCAATATTCTTAGGTTAGAGACATCCATGGTGAAGCTTTTTAAATAAGGTAGTATTATCTTGCAGTACAAGTCGAATTAATTTTCTTAGCATGGGACATACACATTGAGTTAGACAGCTAGCACATGAATGACCACATGCTATGTGTACAACGCCATCTACAACTGCTCAACAAAAAATATGAACTACTTAGGGATACACTTAACAAGACATGGACAGGATCTGTATGCTGGAAATCACAAAATGATGAAAAAAGTCAAAGAATGCGTAAATACTTAGGTATATCAGATCATGAAGACTCAACCTAATAAAGATGTTATTTCTCCCCAGATTGATCTACAGTAGTTTTTTTGTTTTTGTTTTTGTTTTTGTTTTTGTTTTTGCGGTACGCGGACCTCTCACTGCTGTGGCCTCTCCCGTCGCGGAGCACAGGCTCCGGGCGCGCAGGCTCAGAGGCCATGGCTCACGGGCCCAGCTGCTCCACGGCATGTGGGATCTTCCCGGACCAGGGCACGAACCCGTGTCCCCCGCATCGGCAGGCGGACTCTCAACCACTGCGCCACCAGGGAAGCCCTGATCTACAGTTTTAATGCAGTTCCTATCAAAATCCTAACAAAGTTTTTGTAGACATAGACAAGCTTATTTTAAAATTTATATGGAAAGGTGCAGGCCCTAAAATATCTAAAACAATCCTGGCAATGAAGAATAAATTAGGATCACTCTACCCAATATTAAGGCTAACTATGTAGCTACGGTAATCAAGACAGTGTGGCCCTGGTGGAGGGACAGACACACAGATCACTGGGACAGAACAGAGAACCCAGAAATAGACCCACACTTATATAGTCAACTGAGGTCTGACAGCAAGCCGGTTGGGGAAGGACAACCTTTTCAACAAACAGTGCTGGAGCAAGTGGACATCTTCAGGCAAAAAAATGAACCTCAACATAAACTCACACCCTGTACAAAAATTAACTCAAAATGGATCACAGACTTAACCGTAAAATGTAAAGTTATAAAACTTTTAGAAAAAAGCAGGAGGAAATCTTTGGAACCCAGGGCTAAGAAAAGAGTTCTTAGACTTGACACCCAAAGCATGATCCATAAAGAGCAAATGGATAAGTTGGACTTCTAAATTGTGAACTTGTCCTGTGGAAACCCATGCAAAGAAGCTATACAGGCAGATTACAGACTAAAAGAAAATACCTGGGCTTCCCTGGTGGCACACTGGTTGAGAGTCCGCCTGCCAATGCAGGGGGCACGGGTTCGTGCCCCGGTCTGGGAAGATCCCACATGCTGCGGAGCAGCTGGGCCCGTGAGCCATGGCCGCTGGGCCTGCGTGTCCGGAGCCTGTGCTCCGCAGCGGGAGAGGCCATGGCGGTGGGAGGCCCGCGTACCGCAAAAAAAAAAAAAAAGAAAGAAAATACCTGCAAGCCACATATCTGACAAAGGGCCAGAATCTAGAATATATAAAGAACTTTCAAAACTCGATAGTAAAGAAAGAAAACAAACCAATAAGAAAATGGGCAAAGAGAATGAACAGACATTTCATTGAGGAGCATTTAGATATGGCAGATAAGCACATGAAAGGATGTTCAAGGTCATCACCCATCAGGGAAATGCAAATTATAGCCACAGTGAGATAACACTATGCGCCTATCAGAATGGCTAAATCAAAATTAGTGAAAAGTGACACCACCAGATGCTGGTGAGGATGTGGGGAACTTGTTTCACTCATCCATTGCTGGTGGGAATATAAAAGCCACTCTGGAAAACAGTGTTTGTTGTCAGTTCCTTATAAAACTAGCCATAGAATTGCCATGTAATTACCATATGATTCAGCAATTGCATTCCTGGGCATTTATCTTAGAGGAATGGAAACTTATGTTCTCACAAAAACCTGTAAACAAATGTACACAGCAACTTTATTTGCAGTATCCCCGAACTGGAAACAACCCACGTGTCCTTCAGTGGGTGAACTGCTAAACAAAGTATGGCAGGGGCATGCCACGGGGCGCTGTTCAGCGATAAAGAATAAACCGTTGATTACATGCAACACCTGGAATCAGGACATTTGGTAGTCTCCTGTTTTTGGCTTTGTGAATAAAGCAACTGTAAACATTTGTGTACAGTTCTTTGTGTAAATATATTTTTACTTGGGTAATTACCTAGGAGTATAATTGCTGGGTTATGCAGGAGGTATATGTTAACTTGAAATGACCAGTTTTCCTCAGTGATTGTAGCATTTTTCATTCCCGCCAGCAGGGTGTGAGAATTCTAGTTGCCCCAAATCCTGGTGAACACTTGGTATTTTGACTTTTTAACTTTAGCCATTCTGGTAAGTGTGCAGTGGTATTTCCTCATGTTCTTCCCTTCTACTTCTTCATCTGCTTGTTTTTGATTTTTGAAGTATAGTTTATATACAGTAAAATTCACCCTTTAAATTTAGCATAGCTTTTTAAAGAGATAACATTTTTAATCATCGAAAAGTGAACTAGATAACCCAAGTTTTAATCCTTGATCAATCACAGAAAACATTGACATATTAATTGCACTATCAAATATATGATTCAACATCACAATTTAATGTTTGTTTTTAGTTCTATTGGTTTGTTTTGTTTGCCCTCTTAATTACTGATGGATTGTTCTTATCTCCGCATGATTAGTTTTAAAACCATTGTGAATAAAAGGGAAGTTCCATGGTAAAAATGAAGGTGGACTTCAGAGATAAGTAGCAAACAGTTTTCTGAGGTTTGACAAACGAATGTGTAACCACCAGCACAGTAAAAATATAGACTATCTCTGTCACCCCGAATATTCTTTCCTGCCCCGTTGAAGTTTGCCATATTGCATGTTGCATCCCCTGACCATCACCGACCTGCTTTCTGACCCTTTGGTTTTGTGATTCCTGATTTTGATTTGCTTTTCTCTGAAAACTACGGATGTTGTCTTATGTGCTCATTGACCGACCATTCAACCGTCTTCTTTTGTGAAGTCTTTTCACATCTTTTGCCTATTTTTTTTTTCCTTTTGCCTGTTTTTTTTTTTTAAAGTTGGATTGTCTTATTGAGTTGTAAGAGTTTGTTTTGTTTTGCTTTTAAGTTCTGGTTGGTACAAGTCCTTTGTCAGATACACATATTTGCAAACATTTTTCTGCCCTTCTATGACTTGCCTTTTCATTTTCTTACTTGCCTCATGCAAAGAGCAAACATTAAACATTTATATTAAGTCAGTTTATCAAACTTTTTTTATGGCTTTTGCTTTTTGTGTCTTGTCTAAGAAATCTTTGCGTATCCCAGTGTTGCAAAGATTTTCTTTTGTGTTTACTTCAAGAAGTTTAATAGTTGTAGCTTTTACATTTAGGTCTGTGATGCATTTTAGTGTTTGTGTTTGGTGTGAGGTGAGGGTTGATGGGCAGTTTTCCCATATGTGGATGTCCAGTTGTTCCAGCACCATCTGTCAAACAGACTTTGCCTTCCCCATTCAATTGCCATGGCATAAAACGGTATCATTGTAGGGGGCTTGCTTTCTTGAAAACAGAAGTTAATCCTTCGATGTATCATACCTTTCTAAAGAAGTAATTCACCTGTGGGCAACCCAATTCAGGATGCCGCTGTGATTCCAGATTTTACAGAGGGGCCGTGAGGGACAGATGGCTTCAGTTCCTTCAGCTGGGTTCCTTAAGTACTAACAACATTTCCGTTTCCACATTCTGCACTTATTAGAAGCTGGCAAAGATTCCTGCCAGTGGGCTTGGTGTGAATGTGACCAACCAGGATGGTTCCTCCCCACTGCACGTTGCTGCCCTGCATGGTCGGGCGGACCTCCTTCTCCTCCTCGTGAAGCACGGTGCCAGTGTGGGGGCCAGAGACGCAAAGCAGGCCGTCCCACTCCACCTGGCCTGCCAGAAGGGCCACTTCCAGGTATGGGTCCTGGCTCTTGCATAGCGTGTATAGGGTTAGAACCTCACTTGGCAGGAGTGCTGCCGAGGGAAGAGTTTGCTTGCTGGCCCAGAGGACGGGCCCATTTCCTTCCTCCCAGCGCCAAGATTCTGAGATGCACACAGTAGGACCACTCAGCAACAGAACACAGAACCCTGGGGCTTCTGGGGGTGGAGCCAACCCCCCTCCCACTGGCACCAACCCCCCTCCCACTCCCACCACAGAATCATTCTGATTCTGACCCCAGCCAGGAGCTGTCTCTCTGATTCTTGGGTGTTGGTCATCTGTGCCAAACAGTTCAGTATCTATTTATTTTTTCATTTTTCCTTATTAGTTCCACTGTAAGGTTTTTAAAGCTAGGAATCATATTTCGGGTAATGCCTAGCATTAGTTTTCTAACATGTGAAACTGGAGTAATAATTACAGCTCTCCACAGAGGAGACGGAATGATTAAATGAAAAACACGCATGCCTAGTACACCAGCTCCACACACACAAGACCCTCAGCAAATGTTAATCCCTCCCCCTTCACTGGTCTGCTTTCTCCTGAGGGTCAGACATGGACCTAAGAGTCTTCTAGATAATCTTACAGAAAAGTCAAAAGAATAGCAAGTTAGATGATCTCTCCCTGCAAATTTTAATTAAAGTTGAACACTTTTCTTCTCTGGCCTAGGTGGTGAAATGTCTACTAGATTCTAATGCAAAACCCAATAAAAAGGATATAAGTGGAAACACACCCCTCCTTTATGCTTGTTCCAGAGGCCACCACGAAGTTGCGGCACTGTTGCTGCAGGTAAGGACCCCCTCGCCCCCAGCCCAGGAGCTGCTGACACGGCTTGGTGACGGGCATCCCGCCATGCGGCGAGCCTCTGGCAGCACACTGGGGAGGGGCGGGAGAGGGAGGCCGCTTGGCTTTTGCTTTAAGCTAGCCCTGGGGTGGGGAGCTTTGCAGTAATGGGGTCTCAGCGTCTGAGCTGCATCAGGGTTGCAGAGTTAAGGACTGAGACGCTGCTTTTGCTAAGGGTTTGGATCTTGCCTCATTTAACCAGGTCAGTTGAATTGTCCCCTGCAGTGTGAGCTGAATGTCCTTTTATGTCACTGCTCCTTTTTGCCTCTCTTGATAACGGGTATATGTGTTGATTTTAGAATTTTTAAAAGTAGAGAGAAACCCAACTTTTCCATAACCCTGTTTTTCAAAGGCAACTAACTTTCTTGACTTCTTAAAAATGTGCATAGTTTAGATCACTATTGTTTTCTATCTTGCTTGTTTTAACTTAACATAGAAAACTGTTTATTTATATAATTAATTTATTTTATTATTTATTTATTTATTTATGGCTGTGTTGGGTCTTCGTTGCTGTGCGCGGGCTTTCTCTAGTTGCCGCGAGCGGGGGAGCTACTCTTCATAGTGGTGCGCAGGCTTCTCATTGCGGTGGCCTCTCCTGTTGCGGAGCACAGGCTCTAGGAGGGCAGGCTCAGTAGTTGTGGCTGGCGGGCTCTAGAGCGCAGGCTCAGTAGTTGTGGCACACGGGCTTAGTTGCTCTGTGGCATGTGGCATCTTCCTGGACCAGGGCTCAAACCCACGTCCCCTGCATTGGCAGGCAGATTCTTAACCACTGGACCACCAGGGAAGTCCGAAAATTGTTTATTAAAACCTCAGTTTTTAGTGGTTGCATAATTATGGATGTACCATGGTCTTTTTTTTTTAACTGTTTCTGCTCAATACATTTAGGTGACTTATTTTTTTTCCTGTTATAATGATAAATGCTGCCATGAATATCTTTGTACATAAATCTTTTCTCCTCAGTATTACTTTTACTCCTAACATCTTAAGAAAAATTTCCGACATACAGAAAAGTTGAAAGAATGTTATAGGGCACACCCATATAGGTACCACATCGATTCAACATTCCTTCTGATTGTGCTGTTTCTCTCTCTAGCATGGGGCCTCCATTAATGCTTCTAACAATAAGGGCAACACAGCACTGCACGAGGCTGTGATAGAAAAGCACGTCTTCGTGGTGGAGCTGCTTCTGCTTCATGGAGCATCAGTTCAGGTCTTGAACAAGAGGCAGTGCACAGCTATAGACTGTGCTGAACAGGTAGGTGGGAGCTCTTCGTTGCTGAGAGCATCCCAGGCTCCCTTACAGCTCACGGGGATCCCCTGTGTTTAAACCAGATCTGAAAGAGCAGTAGTCAGACCTCTGACTTGCCGTGCCAGGCTGAGTAGGTGTGCTGGAAGTCTGTGAGTGTAGCTGCATCCCTGGTCCTTGGTCACCTGATCAGAGGTGGCCTGCTGGGGCAGTTTTCAAAGGCCTGGTTAGAGGTGCCCCCTACCCACCACAGGCCTCGGCGCCTCTGGCACACAGTCCAGCAGTTAGGTACTCGCGGGGAAGAGCAGGTTGACACAGCATCCTGGTCTCACCCTCCCTGCACTGGGAATATGCCTGTGGTCCTAGCAGCACGAGGGAGGGAGTGTGTGCAGTTAGTGAACAAACCTTGAGTTCTGTAAGGAGAAGTATGACGTGCGGTTTACTACCCTCCCAGTGCATGGACGTGCGCCATGGAGAAATGGTGAGGAAATAGGAGGAGACTCAAGGAGGGACCTCTTTACTGTTCCTCTTTCCATGTTGAATCTTTATCTAGTTTCCTACTCGGGTAGACAACTACTAGGTTGTTAAATGACACCACTGACATATTAAAGTCACCATAAATCCAACCTACTTATAGGCTTAGTATATTAATTTCTAATTTTCAGTTGTGTTTCTTAACAGAATTGAAAAATTTTATACTTTCAATTTAGCACTTTCTCAAATGATGAATATCTTTTATTGAGCACTTACTATGTGCTGGGCGCTTGATAACCTCATGATAACTCTACAGTAATAGATCCTGTTCTTGTAAACCCAGTTGCACAGAGCAGTGAAACACGGGCCCAGAGTACCACCTAGTAGAGGGCAGAGCCAGCCCCCAAATGCAGTGCTGTTCTTCACCACTAGGCTTTATGGCCTCAAAGTTTTGTCTGTAGCTGCTTCTTAGCTTTTCTGCCCAGCCATGCCAACACTGACATTTAGATCAAAACCAGGCAATAACCTGCTAAGAAAGCATACAAAACGTTACTGTTACCTTTTTCCTTTCACATTGTAGAATTCAAAAATAATGGAATTGCTTCAGGTAGTACCAAGCTGTGTGGCCACGTTAGATGATGTTGGAGAAACAGACCACAACGAGTACGTTACTGTCAAGATCAGGAAAAAATGTAAGAACTCACATCCTTTCTGTAATTCTCAACTTGGGTTTATTTGGAAGTTCATGAGTCGTTGGTTGCTGGTTTTCACTTAATTGTAAATGTAAAACAATTATAATCATGACTGGGGGTGGGATATAGGCACCAAAGAAATGCATGTTATATCCTGTTTCATCCGTCCTGTAACATACATTTCATCCAGAAATGTATGTAATATCCTTTTTCATCCATTATTTGGATACTGGTTTTCTGCTTGACTGTGATGCTCCCTAAAGAGGTAAGATAGATACTCTGGGCATTACCCTGAAGGTCAGGCCTCCACTCGCCAACCAGGGAGGAGGAACCACCTCTGGTAGTTTCTTTCATGTCTCATGTTCTGAATCCAGGCCTTTTTCTCAGCACTTCCTGGACACCTGGGGTAAATGCTACCTTTAAAGAATTCTTTTTTAATCTGCAGGTGTACGGAGGTAGATGGTCATTAGAACAGCAGCTGCCAAACAGGGGTGGGGCTGAAGTATTTTCCTCTTTTTTAAAAAGTTGTTACAGTTTAGATGGGGTCCTTGTTCAACTTTTTAAAAAATTGCAGTTGTAGTTTGCAATGCAGTAATGTGAATAAGCCCGTTCACACACCTGGATAAGCCTGAGGCTGTCTCACCCCAGTTGGCTGTGCCTGGGGAATATCAGTGTATTAAGGATTTATCTTTGTTTCATGGGGGTTCACACAGTAATAAAGAGGTATCTACTAATACGTTTCTGTAATCAGATGCAGTGCTTAATTGCCTAAATTTTGTTGGACTTTAACAAAAAGAAGGTTGAAAGTTTGCATCTGTGCTATAATTTTTAAACAATTCTGAAACTAGTTTGGAAGTTTTCAGATGTTTATCCTTTTATCTACAGGGAACTCCAAAATGTATGATCTACCAGATGAACCTTTTACAAGACAGTTTTACTTTGTCCACTCAGTTGGTCAGTTTAAGTGAGTATAAGGTTCGAGTTGATTTCTGTGCTTTTGACCTTAGCTTTACTTACAACTCAAGCAGGTTATATGCAGCTTTAATGGGTTATAAATAAATCTGCACTCATCAAATGCTGCCGCCTCGTGGCCAACCAGAGTATTTCGCACCACTATCCCTAACGTTTATTTTAGTTTGTTTTGGGTTTCAGGGGAAGGACCTCAAGGGAGATTATGGCAAGAGATAGAAGTGTCCCTAATTTTGCTGAAGATTCTTTGCGTGAGGTGAGTTATTAAACACTGGCTTATAATCTTACTTTTTCAAGCCTGAATTTTTCAAAACTAATCCATGATAAACACATTTCTCATTTCATTATTCCCTTCACTGATAAGAGTTACTAACAATTAAAATGAGTTCCTTAGTGGCATGGTCACTTATTGTTGTATTTAATAATGCGTTTCTGAGCTGAGAAAGGAAAGTGAAGAAGAAGTGGGGACTAGTTGTACTGCATGGAAAGGTGCTACAGTTTACAGCGTGCACACTAGATGAACTCTCACATTTTACTGTGGAAGCCAGTTCACTAATGTGTCAATCACTAATGTAAGGAAGAAAACACATCTGTATATAGATGGGTAAAAAACTTCAAGTATGGTATAAAGTTGCTCGTATAGACAATTCTGTATGTGGCCATCTTCCTATAGCACTATTTAATTCTCCTGCTTTACATTCTGTGGTGTTTTTAGGTGGCTCTTCTCTGAACACATGGCTTGGCTTTTTTTTTTAATTGAAGTATAGCTGATTTACACTGTTGTGTTAGTTTCTAGTGTACAGCAAAGTGATTCAGTTATGTATTCTTTTTCACGTTTTTTCCACTATAGTTTATTACAAGATATTGAATATAGTTCCCTGTGCTATACAGCAGGACCGTGTTGAAACACGGCTTTTCTTATTGCTGCTTGCCAATAGAATATATGCCTTACTTATGAGAAATCGAACTTATAGTATGTGTGGCATAGGCTTGTTGGAACAAATACACTGAAGTTCTAAATCTTTTAGAGAATTAGTGATTTTTGTTAAGATGACTCATTTTGATTTCATAGTTACTCTTCCATGGCTTTGCTAATAGACCTGCTGCTGGCTGGGAAACCTGCACACTTTGAAATCTGCCTGGGTTCAGTCAAGTGTTAGCGTTTCCCTTGATAGCTGGGGGACTTAAGGCAGATTGCTTAACTTGTGCTGATCCTGTTTCCTCAGCTGTATGTAAAATGGGGATAACAATAGTACACACTTGTTAGAGTTGTAAAGATTAATCGTGAAAACATGTAAAGCGTTTACATTGTGTCTGATACATGGAGTGCGCAAATGTCATACTTTCACCGCAGGGATGTTAAGAGTTGAAATTACGCCTGGAAAGTACTGAGCACATTGGATGGCACATAGAAGCACTCTATGGGAGCTGTTATCGTGTGGGTTGTTTCAAGTGTAGCACAAATGTGAACTGTTTGAATCATACCTTTTCTTTAGCCAGGGAGGCAAAGAGTCACTCGGAAGCAGAATAACCTGGCAGACCAGAGCAGCTCTCAGACAGCTGACAAAGGAAACGATGGTCAGCCGGAGAGGCCTGGACCGAGACAAACTGCTCCTGGACAAAGGCGAATGCTCCGTAGACACATAGTCAATGATGCCGTTGTACCCAAGGGCCCAGAGACTGCTGGCAACCTGACCACTCCCCAAGAGGCTAGCATTTCCCAATCTTAATAGTAATAAGGAATTCTACTGCCAAGAAGTGAGTCCTCAACAAGAAGATGCCAAGCATGAGTACAGCTTAGAACTGAACAAACTTACTGTTTGTCTTGAGAGAAAAGCAGAAAGGTCCTGAAAGCTTTTCTGTGGCAGATGGAAAGAATGCAACAACAAAAAGCTATCACCATCTCTTTCCTCTTCAAAGCTAATGGATACACTTGAAAATGAATGGACAAAAGTTCCAGTAGTGTCCAGATCCTTAAGACGCTTCTTCTTACGTATTAGGGTTCCTTGGTTACAGTGAGGTTTCATCACCAGATTCTGACCTCCTTCTACTGAAAGGTGCTAGACCTCTGGGATGTGTATAAACTTGCAAACCACAGCTAAAAGAATTCCTCCCTCTGCGATAAGCTGAAGAAAAGCAATTTAGGTTTCATGGTACCGTGGAGGCCGGGCGGAAATGTTGCACTGGAATGAAGGAAATAGGACCTGAAAAATGTCCCTTTGCAAGCAACACTTGAACCCAAAGATGCCTAAATGCCATTTTGATGCTCATTTTAGTTGAAAGGACATATATGACATGTTCTACACTATGTATGTGGGGAAAGTTGGGTATAATTTTTCTTCTAAAAAATTAAGTACAGATAATTGATCACTGCACTTATACACCTGTAGCAGTGTCTCTGGAAAAATCCCTTTCCGTTAAGAGCCTCCCTTAAATGTCACACCTGATGGATGGTTCCTGAACTAGACAGCAGACTTGGCACACATTTTCTTAGTCTTTTGATTCAAAAGATTCAAAACTTACAGCACAAACCAGGTCAAAGTTACCTTAAATTAGAATTTATTACCATTTATTCCTTTTTATAAATTTCTATAGCTTATACTCATTTTTTTTGTTATCAGTTGGTCTAGAGCTGCAAACATGGGTTTGTCCAGAGTACATTTTCAAACAACTTTGTAATAGGAAAATGGTTCTGTGCATGTTCTTGGAAACACTTGCGTATGTACAGAAGGGAGGGGCTGATTATTTTTCTACAAAGTAATTTATGATTTTTAATTTTCTAATGTGCCTTGGACATGTGCCAAATGATGGAAAAGAAACAGTAAACTTTATGATTCTTGAGCGTGTCATGGTGTACTTTTTTGAGTTTTGCTAGGGAGATGTTTCTCAGCCTTTCTGCTATAAACATGTGCTTTGTATATGGAAAAATCTTCCCCCATTGGATGGAGATACATTTTATTTTTCAGTTGTAGATATAAGTACGACTGAAGCATGTAAACTGGATCATCTGGAGAGCATTACCCATGTACCCTGAGTAGGGCTGACCTAATCCGGTAAGCTAGGTGTCTAGGGCCCCCACAAGGATGTCTGAATTTCCTTTAATATCAGAAGAGCAAAACCGAATATAATACAGCTTCTTAGCCCAAACAAACAGGAAACAAGCACTGCTGCTTTGCAAGTTTCTTTGTTCTATTTTTACTCCTTTCCCCCACTTTTAAACAAAACCACCTCATTGACTTAAGTTGCTGTGCTTCTCTACCATCCTAATTAAGAAACTTGACCCTATGCAGTTTATCAGCACGGCCATTTCCAAGATGCAAACACATATATTTGACACCACCTAATTTTGGGGGTGGTGCAATATAATATTGAAAACTTTCACATATACCCCCAATTAATTTCTAACAATTGTCCTGCCTGGTAGAATTGTCAAATGAGGAGCCAGGTTCATGGAAATAATAAGGGGGCTAATTTGTTTGCACCGCCAGAGCTGGGGTCAGGCCCTGGCTGGCAGTGTCACCTGAATTGGCAGATTCCAGCTCAGTGTGCCCTTCATCTGGAGATGTAAATGCCATGAATGGGACTGTCAATCTTAGGGGAGAAGATTCCTCTTGAGCTACTTTGGTAATCAGCAGGGTGAGCAGTCTGAAGTGATTACCTCAATTACTTTTAAAAACACTTGTGTTTTTCTCCAATTACTTTCCCACTTAAAAATAAATTTGACAATTCAGACATTGGTAATGCCCAAATTTCTGTTTTGTGTAAGAATGTTCTGAATTCAAAGTTAAATTAGAAAGTTGAGAATAACCAACCCCCCACCCCGTGGACGGAAACGTACTCCACCCCCTTGATGCAATCAAGAACCTCTATCCTGGGCTTCCCTGGTGGCGCAGTGGTTGAGAGTCCGCCTGCCGATGCAGGGGACACGGGTTTGTGCCCTGGTCTGGGAGGATCCCACGTGCCGCAGAGCGGCTGGGCCCGTGAGCCATGGCTGCTGAGCCTGCGCGTCCGGAGCCTGTGCTCCGCAACAGGAGAGGCCACAACAGCGAGAGGCCCGCATACCGCGAAAAAAAAAAAAAGAACCTCTATCCTTGTACACCGAGTCATTTTCCATTCTCGCGTATCTCTGAAGGATGGGAGGTTGACAATCTTTAAACACATTCACATTGGCAGCTCCATCAGGACAGTGGTTATTCTGCAAGAGAAAGTGTGTAGCAAACTTGCTGAGAATTGTCTAGTCTCCCTCCAGCATTTCTATGTAAATGAGACATAAAACAAGATGTACCTGTAACTGGGATTTTTTTTTCAAAATCCTTGATCAGATTTTACTTTTGATGATTTACTCTGATACTGTGAAAAAATTCTGATGTTCTTAATGGTTCTACTCATTCGTTTATTCAGGAATACTAGACACTTTATTCTAACACTGACTTTCTTCAGCATCTATGGTTACAAATTTCAAGTCTCAAACACAGTAAAATCTCAAATACAGTTTAAACATATATCAGCAGTGTGCTAGCTAAAGCAGAGATTGGGATTGTAAACCACATTTCCCATGACTTTCCTGCTACTAATCCTATCCATCTCATTAAATGTTATGAACTTCCTCCAGGGCTAGGCCTCCCAGGACTAAGACATCTATCTACAAGGTTACACCAAACAGCTCACTTGAGAGTTCAGTTTATTTATTTTTGGCTGTGCTGTGCGGCTTGCGGGATCTTAGTTCCCTGACCAGGGATTGAACCCGGGCCACCGCACTGAAAGTGCCGAGTCCTAAGCACTGGACCGCCAGGGAACTTCCTAAAGTTTACGATTTAAATTTATGAGCACAGTTTTTCATAACCTGGTGGGAGTAAAGCACAATATAAGAGATGACATTTTTTAAAAATATATTTATTTGGTTGCGCTGGGTCTTAGTTGCAGCAGGCGGGCTCCTTAGTTGTGGCAGGCGAACTCTTAGTTGCAGCATGCATGTGGGACCTAGTTTCCTGACCAGGGATTGAACCCGGGCCCCCTGCATTGGGAGCACGGAGTCTTAACCACTGCGCCACCAGGGAAGTCCCAAGAGGTGACATTTAAGTTACCTGCAACCTTATCAGTGAAGACCCAGAATATTTCTACCAAAACGTTTAACCACTAAACTGTCTCAACTGGATTGGAATCATTTTAAATCATTTCTTTTACAAACATGTTTACTAGTGTTGAAGTATATTACCAGCATGTCTCAGTTATTTTGGTAATTTTTTTCCAATGGATGTATCCTCTAGTTACAGAGGTTGTTTGGATAGGGGTCATATTTGTTAGATAATTTAGTCTCAATGCCTTTGAAAAGCATATTATAAATGAAACCGAAGCTAGGAATTTTCCCACATTAAATGTAAGTACTATCTTCAGGAAGAAAAATAGCTTACCTGCTTTCAGGACCTATGTCTTGGAAATATTAAAGTTGACTCAGCTTAATCCATGCGTCTTAAATCCCATGATGTTACTGGACACTGCTATCTCCTTTTTACTGAAGATGATCGAGCAGCTTCTATTTCTGCTAAGGCCACTTTCCCACCTAACACTAATGTCACAATTACAAAGGATATATTCATGCTGCTACACATGTTCAAAAGCTTTTGATAGGAAAGGAAAAAATTGAAAATGCAGGTCTTCTGTTCATTCTGCTATGGTTTTAAAACAAGTCTGTCCAAATTGTTTTATTTTGCGTAACAAGTTTATTTTTAAAAGGCATATAGACAGTAAACAAAGTAAACATCCCATCGAGATCTGAACTTCAGCCAAGTGTTATCTGTCCTAGAATTGCTCCATTAAGTTCCAGTCTCTAGACGTCTTAAATTCAATAATCGTCATCTTCATCAGAGTCCATTACTTTTCTTCTGCTGAACTGGGGGGAAAATTAAATGAGTATCATAACATGTTTCACAAAGCATAACTCAGATTTTCTGAGAACACAAATTTCTACCTACTACAGGGAGACATTTCTGTCTGTCTTTAAAACAACTTAGTGTTTCAAAACAATAGAAGAGCCTTGAAAATTAGGCCCTCAGTATATGCAGCCTTTCTCCCCAAACTTCCCTGTGTTATAAAATGAAAATGTCCATGGGCTGAAACGTGTTTGATACAGTACATGCAGATGCAATGCTTATTTAAAATATCAATCTTTCTTTTGCCGTGTGCATTTGGGGAAACTTACTTTAACTGTTGTTTTCTTTTCTGTTTGTTGGCTTACTTTTTCGAGGATTTCTATTAAACCTTGTTCTGATACCTAGGATAACCATAGAGAAAAACAGTATTTTTTTAAAACAAAGAATTGACCTCAGCAGACTGAATGGTTTTAGTCCTTCTGGGGTGCGGGGTAGAGGTCAAGAGGGAAGGAGAGTGGGACAGTGGGCTGAAGCCACTGGCTATAACTCTTGGTTTAAGTTCCACATAAAATCTGCTCTGCTAGTGTTCATTTGAGGGAGGAAAAGTATCCATCAGTTAGCTTCCTCGAAAAATACAAAATTAACAGGTACCTAAGAACACCTTCATCACCACTGGCAGACAATGACAACCACCTACACCACTGTGTTAAGTGTCAGGGACAGAGATACACCATCTCTGCCCCTGAAACCTTGAGAAGCTTAAAAGCAGGAGACGAGTCACTCAAAAAAGGTGAAGCAGTCGTTGTCTCTTCCACACACATTCTCAGTGTAAGGGGTTCAGGGCGGGCTGACCCCTGTAGGCTGTGGTGGCAGCAGAGAGGGCTTCCCAGTGCAGGTGGGGCTCATCTGGGTCTTGAAGCAAGGTCAGGGATGCAGAATATACCCATCATGGCATTACAGCAACGCACATAATAACCAGGAGTTTTAGCACCTCTTCATTTGCAAAACAAGCGTAACTTTACCCGTTTTAATTAGTATTACTGACAAACCTTGTTTCCAATGTAGAAGCAATTTAGGCTAGCTGCCCCTAATAGTCACTGGTTCCATAGCAATGTCAGAAAAGGAAAGAAGCAGAGGATTTTAGAAAAGACGATGAGTTATCTTTTAGGAAGGATGGTAGATACAACTATTCTCTCCTTTAAAAATTGCTTCAACAAGAATTCTGCAACCAGAAAGAGATAAAACTGACCTTCTGAAAATGTTTTGATAAAGTAGGTAACAACAGTTTAAAACTGCCTCAAGGCAGTCCAAGCTTACCTTCCCACTTAGTTGTCCATACCGTGCCATCTGTATAAGGTAATTCTCTACTGCTTTAGTTTTCTCAGGCTTTACAAGTGCTAAGTTACTTACTAAAAAGGAAAAAAAAAAAAAAAATCTACATACACACGTACACAAAGAAGTCAGAACTAAATGCACTTATATTATACCTTGAAACTAAGCACTGACATTTCCAAAGCCCTTCGGACTTATTCACGTCTTGAGACTAGCAAGGTAGATAAGGCAGATGCTATTGTTACTCCTCTTAAAAACGAGGAAAACTTGAGTTCAGCTGTGTCAATCTCAGTCAAGACCACACAGACGTCGTGGCAGAGCCAAGATTAAACTTGGGTCCTCAGATTCTAAGCTCCATGCTTAAAAAAATAAAAAAATGCACTATTGCCCTCTGAAAAGCAATTTATATATTACTACACATATATAATCATAGTGATTCATCTAAGCCTGCCTCTTCTAAGCTGGGCTTCAAGTTACAGTACAGAAGATACTGGTTCATTCTGATGGATCATTTAATATGTTTTTCTACATGGTTTTTATGAAAAATTTTATTATGAAAAAACATACACTAAAATGGAGAATACAGGCGTATCTCATTTTATTGAGCTTCACAGATACTGTGTTTTTCACAAATGAAGGTTTGTGGCAACCCAGCTTGGAGCACGTCTATTGGCATCGTTTTTCCAATAGCATTTGCTCACTTCATGTCTTTGTGTCACATTTTGGTAATTCTCACAATATTTTTGAACTATTATTATTCTTATATATGTTATGGTGATCTGTGATCAGTGATTTCTGATGTTATTGCAAAAAGATCATGACTTGCTGAAGGCTCAGAGGATGACGAACATGTTTTAGCAATAAGGTTTTTTTTTTTTGCAATAAGGTATTTTTAAATTAAGGTATGTACACTGTTTTTTTAGACATAAGGCTATTGCACACTTAATAGACTACAGTATAGTATAAACCTAACTTTTATATGCATTGGGAAACTAAAAAATTTGTGTGACTCGCTATACTGTGGTGCTCAGGAACCAAAGCTGCAATATCCCCCAGGGGCTGCCTGTAGAATAAACCAGAGCCCCCAGTCACCCGTGTCAACTACCAGCAACACTCTGTGACTGACTCGATTTAAGAGTTGTTTCCCATAAATTTTACCTAATACAGTCGTCCCTTCGTACCTGCAAGGACCCCCGAGGATGCCAAAATCCGAGGATGCTCAAGCCCTTATATGAAATGGTGTAGTACTATCAGCCCTCTGTATCTGTGGATTCTGACTCCACGGATACAGAGGGCCGACTGTATGCACTTGGAGATCATCTCACTGGTAGGAGAGAATGGAGCTGGTACTTCTAATAATGATTTAAGTACATTTCTTTAGGTTTATAAACTTAACATTTCTTACAAATAATCTGTATCTCACGTTTTAAGGTTAAACAAATATTTAATCTAGAGATAGCAACAATTTCATATGTATCTCCCCATTCAAATAACTCAAGCCAATTTTATGGAAATAAAGAAAACTGAAGATGCTTACATCGGGCCCGGGCTGACTGATCCAGAACTTGGGCTAAGATACTGTTCCTCATTTCTGCTTCCCTACAAGAAAAACAGGTCAAGCAAAATTAGAACTAAGCTGTCAGCATTCCTATTGAACATAGAAAAATGTAATGAATCCACTCTTACACTCAAAGGCCAGCATTATATTTTGTGAGTGTATATCTTGGTATTTTGAGGTTGAAAGGTAAAACTTCACATTTTCCTAATCAGAGTGGAGTTTCAGTTCAACCACGATTATAAACATTTATTAAGTACCTCGTGAGAGGTGCTAGAAATTTATAGTGAGATTTCAGGCAATTACAAGGACCAAGTGATTAATCCCTGTAATTTTCTTAGAGATAAAGAAGCTGCGGTCCACGGAGGAAATGTTAAGGAGACAGAGGTAACTGTGGCCAAGGTAGGACCAGATCCCATATTTCCAGACTGTCAGTTCTAGTTTTTGGGTTGGGAGGGGAGTTAAATTACAACTCTGCTTCTATCCTTACATCTTCCTACCTATCCAAGTAGGAACTATTTCAAGTTCACAGGATAGTGGTTTCACTTTTTTTAAGCAGAAATTGTTTTTCAAATGAAGCTCTTCAAGGAACTTAATACGTAACACAGACAAAAGCAGAGATTCTTCGGCTGAATTCGAAGGGGAGCTCGGGCTGGCTGTGCCTACTAATTGCCCCCATCTGAGGAGCTCTGGGGTTCACGGAACACAGACTGAAGCCCACTTCCATAGGCCATTTCCTTATCACTCCTGAGTACTGCAACCCTGCCACGAACTATTACTACATTTCACTAAATCTAAGAGGCCAGAGTAGAAAACACACCATAGTTTTCTGTATCTCCAAGAATGAAAAACACCCTAGATGAGGTGTCTAATAGGAGACCCTCACTCAAAGCTGGGGTATCATCACAGAGCAACATCCTCAATACACGGTAAACAAGAAATAAACCCGCTATGCAGAAAGGAACAGCAAGGAAGTGTGCGTGCAATGACCTTGGCCCTGAGTGGAGGAAGAAAAAAGTGTCTCTGAGAATTTGAACTTCAAGCTGTAGTCTTGCAGGTTTGCTGTTTGAATTCACAGCACCAGTGTGGAGAAAGCAGGAACCTCAAGCAGTGAATTTTTTTTTTTTCTTTTTTTGCGGTACGCGGGCCTCTCACTGTTGCGGCCTCTCCCGTTGCGGAGCACAGGCTCCAGACGCGCAGGCTCAGCGGCCATGGCTCACAGGCCCAGCCACTCCACGGCATGAGCGATCTTCCCGGACCGGGGCACGAACCCATGTCCCCTGCATCGGCAGGCGGACTCTCAACCACTGTGCCATCAGGGAAGCCCTCAAGCAGTGAATCTTAAGAGGTCTCAGGTTAGAAATGACCCACGTGATGGCAGAAGCAAAAGTAAATCCTCTTTGGAAGAATCCAGGACAAGAGCAATCAATTATTAGACACTTGAATGTCAGATATGTTAGAATGTGAAAAAAAATGCACATCTTATAATCAGTGAAATTCACGCAGTAGTTTTATTTTCTTCTTAGCACTATCCCAGGTGCTTACCAGCTGTCCTCTCCCTCTAATGTAAGCTACGCAAGGGCAGGAAGCTTCTCCACCTTGCCTATCTCTGTAGACACAACAGTGCCTGACCGAGAGCAGGTGCTCAGTATTTGCTGGATGAATGAATGAGTTAAAAGGTAGCCCTGGGAGGTATGGGGCGGGGCATGGGGAGTTTAATAGGCATAGTTTCAGATTTGCAAGATGAAAAAGTTCTAGAGATCTGTGGCACAACAATGAGAATATAGTTCATATGACTGAATTATACTCTTAAAAAGAGTTAAGATGGTAAATTTTATCTTATGTGGGTTTTTTTTAATCAGTTATTAAAAAAAGGTAGCATGATGGGGTAACTAGGCATTCATTCAATAAACCTGCCAAGTGTGAGGTGCTCTGTGATATTCTGGGATAAAATAACATTGAGAATAGAATGATAGTTAGTACTATTGAGCACTTACTAAATGTGAAGCGCTGTACCCCTGCAATCCTCACCACACACCTGTGAGGTAGTCTTATGATTATGTTGGTTTTAAGGTAATCACAGTTTAGCAGAGAAACATCTATCAGTAATTGCAATACAAAGTAATAAGTAATGTGGGATTCCATACATGTTTACTTAACAAACATAATAACAGTGATGATGATTTCTGGAAAAATCACTATGCCAGGAAGATCTTTAAGAGTCACACACCTATTAAGGTGACTAAAATTAAAAAAAAAAAAATTGGGTGAAACCATCCTTCAAAAAGTTCAGAGTTCCCACAGACACAGAGAACAGACCAAGAGATCGGTGTTGGGAGGTGGGCCAAATGAGTGCAGATTATCAGAAAAGTATAAACTTCCAGTTATACGTAAGTCATGGGGATGAATGTCCAGCATGGTGACTACAGTTAATAATACTATATTGCATGTCTGAAAGTTGCCAACAGAGTAGATCTTAAAAGTTCTCATCACGAGAAAAAAAGTTTGCAAGTACGTGTGGTAATGGATGTTAACTAGACCTACTGTGGGGATCATTTCACAATATGTACAAATCTGGAATAATTATGCTGTACACCTGAAACTTACGTTGTATGTCAAGTACTCCCTAATTTAAAAAAAAAGAGCCACTACATTAAAAACAAAAAACAGTTCAGAGTTCCAGCCCGTACCTTTGCTTCGCTTCCTGTTGTGCTACATCGCCAGGGTCCTGAAAAAACAATTTTATCTTTTAGTAATTTCACAGAGGAAAAAAACAGGAACTCCTATTTTCTTTCTGATACCTAACAGGCTCCTGCAGTGGGAGAGACGGCTTACCAAATAATTCAAAGCCGGGCCTCACAAAAGTCAAACTGAATAGTTTCCACTTACTACAACGTTTTGATAAGCTTCTAACACCACAATCTAAGAGAATGTTTTAGAATACAAACAACCATTAGGGAGAAGAGTCCTTGCTCTACGAAACCGTGTTTTACGTGGTAAGAATAATTTCTGTAAAAGAAAATGTGCTTCGGTATTGGGGACGCTGAAGATTCAAACAGCCCTTCCTTCCAGACCATCCCACTCCACCCCTAACACATTACTCCCCTCCTCTTTGCAGTAGAGCCCTTACTTGGGCGTTTTAGCTACGGGATTAGTTTAGTGCCTGGCCGTCCCCGGGACTGTCAACTCCATCAGGCGATGTTCCCCGCTGTACCCTCAGCACCTGGCACACAGCAGACCCTTGGGTCGGAACAATTAAATTCTAGTAAACATTCGGCAGGAATGCTAGTCGAAGCAAGCTAGATCCACGAGCTAAAGGCACCGAGAGACCCGAGAGGCTGAGAATTCTGTTTGGGACCAATGCCTGCCCAGACGAGAACCAGCCCCTGCCCAGGAGAGGCCCGCGCCCGACCCGCCCAGGGCAGCACATGGTCCGCTGGCCGCCCGAGACCCCGCGCAGCGGGGAGAGGGGCCGAGCCTGCTCAGAAGCGACCAGAAGGCCACCGGCGGCGGAGGCGGGGTCCTCGGCCGCGGGGAGAGCTGGGGCGTCGGCGCCTGGAGCCTCCGCCCGGGGTCGCGCCTTCCACCTCGGGTGACGGCGGCGCCCCTCAGGGGACGGGCCTGGCGGTGGGGTGGGCGCGCTCACCCCGTGCTTGGCCTGCAGCTCGGCCAACCTGTGCTTCCTCAGCGCCTCGAGCTCCTCCTCCGCCATGGTGCGGCAGTCCGGAGCCAGCAGCCGCGGCCACGCTCTAGCCCACTCGAGAGACCGCTAGCAGCCCCTCAGCGCGCGCGCCACCCTCCCCACTGCGCAGGCGCCCGCAGCTCCCAGGCATCACCAATCCAGCCCGGAGCCGCGCCGCGCGCCCCAGTCAGGGTGCGGGGAGAGGCCCGATTCCGCGATCGCTGGCCGCGGCTTGCGGGGAAGAACCGCTGCGCGGAGCCTTCCGGACTTCGGTTCCACCTCCCCGCTGCAAATCTGTGCTCTGCGCGCGCGGTCGCCAGCCGGGCAAAGATCTGGCTGCGTGTGGGAAAAGATAGTAACCTGGAAACAGGCCATCCTCAACAAGTATAATAATAGGTAAAATTTGTTGGTGGCCTGTAATGTGCTGGTCTCCTGTTGTCTTCATTTACAGATGAGGATCCGGGCGCTTAGAAACGCTAAGCGGAGTGATGGAAATGTTCTAAAACTGGGTGGTGGTGATAGTTGCACAATTTTAAAATTTGTTCAGAAATATTACATTGTACCCTTAAAGTGGGTTGGGGGTGGGGCTGGAGCAAATAGAGACTCTCTGGTCATCCTGCCGTTACGAAGCCAAGTTAAAACAAATTTGGAGGCTGAGAGTCGGAAGCAGATGGGCCTTTCCTCAGAGGTTGGCTTGGGGGCTGTGGGATGTGGTGTGAACTCCGGGACACTACACACACACACACACACACGCTGTCCTGGGGTGAATTCCGGGACACTACACACACACACACACACACACACACACACACGCTGTCCTGGGGTGAATTCCGGGACACCACACACACACACACACACACACACGCTGTCCTGGGGTGAATTCCGGGACACTACACACACACACACACACACACACACACACACACGCTGTCCTGGGGTGAATTCCGGGACACCACACACACACACACACACACACGCTGTCCTGGGGTGAATTCCGGGACACCACACACACACACACACACACACACACACACACACACACGCTGTCCTAGGGTGAATTCCCTGGCGGTAAAAGCGCGCCTTTGGAGTGGGGACATTGGTGTGTGTTGGCCGGAATGTCAGCTCCCTAACCCTGTGTCATGCATGTGCTGACTTTTCAGTTGTGACAAAATATAAAATTTACCACTTTAACCATTTTAAGTTCACAGTTAAGTAGTTTTAAATGCGTTCACCTTGTGCAATCTCTAGGACACTTTTCATCTTGTAAAACTAAAACTGTGCCCTATTCCCCCTTCCCCCCAGCCCTTGAACCATTCTACTTTGTGTCTCTGAATTTGCCTGTTATAGGTACCTGTACAAGTGGAATCATACAACATTTGTCCTTTTGTGACTAGCCTACTTCACTTAGCATAATGTCTTCAAGATTCATCCGTGTGACACCGACCAGGGTTCTTGGCCTTCCCCAATCAATAGAAATTGATCAGAGGTGAGACAAGAAATTCAGGCAAGGCTTTATTGGGGCCCCTGTGCAGCAGGAGGGAGAGAGAACAAGTAACAGTTTCCCTTGTTCACTCCCTGGGGCTGATGAGCTTGTTCCTAATATGGGGTGAGGGTAGGGGTGTGTCCAGGGGTCGGGCCAGAGGGGAGGCTTAGGTGTTTTGCCCACCCCTTTGGTGGTGTTGACTGCAGGAGGCATGCGCAGCACCCTGCTTATGCTCCCGACACCCTGTTTTTGCACCCAGCTCTTCAGAAGTGGCAGTTGGGCTTTTTGGTCTCTTTGTACCTTGTCCAGAATTTGTCCCAAATGCACATGTGCACAGTTATTTTTAGTCCCTATAGCTTCTTTGTATTTTGTTGCTTGAGGAGAGGTTTGTCCAGGTGCAAGCACTGCAGCAAAGGGTCCCAGGTCCCAGCCTGTCTCACATACTGTTGCGTGTGTCAGAATTTCTTTCCTATTTAATAACATTTTTCTCTCATATATATATATAATATATAATATATATAACCACATTTTGTTTATCCATTCATCACTTGGGTTGTTTCCTCTTCTTTAAAAAAAATTAATTTATTTTTTTATTTATTTTTGGCTGCTTTGGGTCTTTATTGCTGCGCGCAGGCTTTCTCTAGTTGTGGGGTGCAGGGACTACTCTTCACTGCAGTGTGCGGGCTTCGCATTGCGGTGGCTTCTCTTGTCACAGAGCACAGGCTCTAGGCGCGCGGGCTTCAATAGTTGTGGCACACAGGCTCAGTAGTTGTGGCTCGCGGGGTCTAGAGCGCAGGCTCAGTAGTTGTGGCACACGGGCTTAGTTGCTCCACGGCATGTGGGATCTTCCCAGGCCAGGGCTCGAACCCGTGTCCCCTGCATTGGCGGGCAGTTTGTTAACCACTGCGCCACCAGGGCAGCCCCGGGTTGTTTTCTCTTTTTGGCTCTCCTGAATAATGCTGCTATGAATATTGATGTATAAATATCTCTTTCAATTCTTGGGTATAGAGAATCCATGTGTTTTGAATTTAACATTCTTAAACGTTAAGGATGCTTTTTCTCTAATATGTAAACAGGCAAGATTTTGCGGGCAGAGATGATAAAAATGGCAGTCTGGAGTCGACTTCTATTTCCGGGTGTCACGTTTTGAGACCCTTTGTGGACAGGCTGTATAATGGGCCATGTGATGGGTCATGTGACTTCCACTCACAGGGGAAGATGCAGCCCTACCTGGCTGATGATGCCTGAGTGGCACACACCCATGAAGAGGGAAGGAAACCAGATAAGCAGAGACGGGGCTTCTCACCTCATTCCTTAAATAAAAAATACATTCCCAATAGATTAACTATTTAAAGGTTTAAAAAATAAGTCACAAAACAAAGATAAATTCTTTATGTAGTTGTGTGACTATTTTAGGGCAGATATGAAAGGACTCTCTGTCAGACCATTTGGGTTTCTTCATCAGCCTGTTCAGGTTTTCTGTTTCTTCTCAAGATAATTTTAATTGCTAGAGAACCATTCATTTCATTCAGGGTTTCACATTTTAGAAACATCTGCCTATCACATCTGTATCTGTGGTCATATCCCTTTTAGGGATTGTTGACTTGATTGTTTATTTGGGCTATTGTTTCTTTGTGTTTCTTGATTATGCTTTCCAGCTATTTTAATATGTTGCTCTTTTTCTTTTTTCCCCAAGGACTGAAATTTATCAGTACTGATTACTTTCTTCTTTATCTATTTATTTCTACCTCCTTTTCATATTTCCACTGTTAATTTCTTTCTGGTTCCTTCAGATGAATATTTGTTTGTTTTTATTCTTTCTTGTTTAATAATGAAAATATTTAAGGAATGAATTTACTTGTGAGTACAAGTGTGTGTGTGTATAGTGTTTTCAATTGTCTTATTTTTTTCTCTTTCACAATGTCTTAAAACATTTTCCTATTTTGTAAAGGTAATAATAATTTCTTTAAACCCTGGTCAAAATAATATGGTTAAAAAAAGTCAGTTGTACGTGAGGAAAAGCAGCTATTCCTGGCCCACTCTTACCCAACCCAGTCTTAGTTCCCCGAAGGTAAAACTTGACCTCCAGCTTGCTCTATAGTTATTCCTTCATTTAGTCTTTTATTAACTATGTATTGAGTGCCTGCCTTCTATGTGCCTAAGCAACTGTTTTAGGTACCAGTGTATATAGAGTGAATAAAAACAGGGAAGCATCACTGCATTTCCCCCTACATAGTACTGGTGGAGTGGAGATATAGTATAAATATAGAAATAAAGGACAGAATATGTATATTAGTTGTGATAAGTCAGGTTCTACAGAGGAAAAAAAGTCAGGTAGTGGGTATAGAGAGCGGTGGATCAGGGAAGTGTTCACTGAGATGGTGACTTTTGAAAAAAGACCTGAAGGAGGAGAGACAGAGAGTCACAGAGACATCATATGGAAGAGAATTCCAGGCAGAAGGAACAGAAGGACCCTGAAGTAGGAGCCTGCCTGAAATGTTTAAGGAACTACAAGAGAGCCATTGAGGCTGGACTGTAAACTGCGTGTGTGAGGAGAAGGCAAATGCAGCATCAGGAAATGAGTTAAGAGGCTATTTATTTATTTTTAAAATTTTTGGCTGCGTTGGGTCTTTGTTGCTGCGCGCGGGCTTTCTCTAGTTGCGTCGAGTGGGGGCTACTCGTCGTTGCGGTGCGCAGGCTTCTCATTGTGGTGGCTTCTCTTGTTGAGGAGCACGGGCTCTAGGCACGCAGGCTTCAGTAGTTGTGGCATGTGGGCTCAGTAGTTGTGGCACACGGGTGGCTTATTTGCTCCGTGCCATGTGGGATCTTCCCAGACCAGGGCTTGAACTCGTGTCCCCTGCATTGGCAGGTGGATTCTAAACCGCTGTGCCACCAGGGAAGCCCCAAGAAGCTATGTATTTAAATAACATACCTATGCTATGATGTCTTCATTTATACAGTTTAGACATTTTCTAATCCCCTGATGGATAGGGATTTGACACACTCCACAACTCCTACTTTTCTTCCTTAGTTTCCTAATACACATATTACTATTTTCAGTTCCAAAGTTGTATATTGTTTAAGCAACACACTTACACCTTCTCTTTCTTATTCCATCAGGTATAGACAGTGTCTCTTGACTCCCAGCTTTAAAAGATGAAGATGCCAGCATCTCTAACCTTCCAGTAAGTTTGCATCCTTTTTTCTACATTCTCAGCTCCTATTATCTGTGCTACATCTTATTCATGTTCCAATCTGTAATCATAATTCGGTCTTTTTTTCCTTCCTTTTCATTGAGATATAATTGACCTACAGCCCTGTATAAGTTTAAGGTGACCAGCATAATGATTTGACTTAGATACATCGTGAAATGATTACCACAGTAAGTTTAGTGAACATCCATCATCTCCTATAGATACAAAAAAAAAAAAGAAAAAAAGAAAAAGGAAGAAAAGAAAAAAGATTTTTTCCTTGTGATGAGAACTCAGGATTTACTCTCTTAACGATTTACATACGTAACATAAAGCAAAGTATAATATAATTATATGAATCATGTTGTACATTACATCCCTAGGACTTCTTTACCTTATAACTGGCAGTCTAACTTCTGACCACCTTCATCCAATTCCTCCTCCCCTCAAACCCCCTTCCCCCTGCCTCTGGTAACCACAAATCTGATCTCTTTTTCTACGAGTTTGTTTGTTTGAAGTATAATTGACCCACAGCACTATGTTAGTGCCTGGTTCACAACATAGTGATTCAACATTTCTATACATTACAAAATGATCACCACGATAAGTCTAGTTACCGTCTGCCACCATACAAAGATATTACATTATTATGGACGATATGCCCTATGCAGTACATTTTGTCCTGTGACTCATTTATTTTGTAACTGGAAGTTTGTACCTCTTGAGCTCCCTCAACCCATTTCACTCCTCTCTCCACCCCAGCTCTCCTCTGGCAACCACTTGTTTGTTCTCTGTATCTGTGACTCTGTTTCGGTTTTATCTATAACTGCTTTTCAGTTCACTTGTTTTGTTTTAGATTCCACATATAAGTGAAATCATATGGTATTTGTCTTTCCCTGTCTGACTTATTTCGCGGAGCATAATACCCTCTAAGTCCATCCATGTTGTCGCAAATGGCAGGATTTCCTTCTTTTTTATGGCTGCACGATATTCTGTTGTATACATATGCCTCATTTTCTTTATCCATTCATCCATTGATGGACACTCAGGTTGTTTCCATGACCTGGCTCTTGTGTATAATGCTGCAATGAAATTGGGGTGCCTTGTTTTTCTTTATCAAAGAAAACTGAACATTTCCAAACTCTCCATCATATCATGTATTCTGACAGACTCTTCTTATCAGAAACCTGTCTTCCTCCTCTCTCTTTAATCTGGATAGGTTCCTCTCTAGGCCTGTTGCATTCCTGTCGTTCTGGATTTCCCTTTGTTGCTATTTTAGGTTGTATCCTGTTTTTTGGATTCCCTGTTTTCTTTCCTGGTTTAACCCCTCATCTTTTTTTTTTTTTTTTTTTTAACCCCTCATCTTTTTGAAGCACATCTTCAAGTAGTTTTCTAAGAAAAAGAGCTAGTAGGTAAAATTTCTATGTTCTTGCATGTCTGAATATTTAATCTTATAATCAATTTTTAATCTTTAATCAATTTATTTCAGCATCATATTTTCATTCTGTAAGAGCCCTTTCTTGTTCTCTGATTGTGCTGTTTACTTAGCATCTTGTTTTTGATTTTGAATGCAATAACTTCCTGAATATAGTTATGATTATAATTAGAAAAAAATTTTTAATTCTCTTCTATTTCCTGAATTAGTTCTCTTTCCTTTGAGGTTGTTTTTTTCCTGTTTGTGGTACTTTTTTAAGGCAGCCCTTAGCAAATGAATACAAATTTCTGTCTCTCTTTCTTTCCCTCCCTTCCCTCCTTCTTCCTCCCTCCCTCCCTCCCTTCCTTCTCTCCTTCCTTCTTCCTTCTTTCTCCTCCTCTTCCTCCTCCTCCCTTTTCTTCTTTGTTATTTAATGGAAGCACTCTCAGGTGTTTCACTTGGAGAGTTGATCTTTCGAGGCCCTGCATTCTGAACGAGGGGAGGAGCTAAGGACTGGACTGTTTAAGACAGAGCCTTTGGAGTAATCCCAGTGTTTTCGGCCTGGTCTCACTTGCATACTCTGTCTTATGCATCTCTGGAATTCTGTAGGGAAGATCAGCAACCTCCTCTGCGGTATGTCATCTGTCATTACTTCTGTATCAGCTTGACACAGTCTCACAATTTTTTAAAAAACTTTCTTCCACTGAGGGACAACTTCCTGTTCTCTTTGTCATTGTGGATTTATTCCCATTTTAGTCCTTTACTATCATTTTTGTAGGGTCTTAGGGGGAAGAAGAGAAAAATTGAGTGGCCAGCCCATCATTTTGAAAATAGCACTTATTTTCTTGTCTCCAACTTGCAGTTTTGATCTTTTTAGCTGAGAAGTTATTTAGGAGGCTTGTATCAGTCAGGATGGGCTAGGCTATGCTGTAGAACAAAACTCTCAAAATATTAATGGCTTAAAACGGCAAAAGTTTATTTCTTGCTCACCAAGGTTGGCTGGGGGCTCTGCTCCAGGTCTCCCCACTCTGAGACCCAGGCTAACAGAGAAGCTGCCATCTTGCTGTTACCAGTTGCCATGGCAGAGATAACCTAGTGAATCATGCACTGTCCCTTTAAGTTTCCACCCAGAAATGATACCCATCATTTCTCTTCATATTTCATTGGCCAAAGAAAATCATTTGACTATTCTTAACATCAAAGGGGGTGAAGAAGTACAGTCCTACCCTGTGCCTAGAAAATGGAAAGCTGGAAATGTCTGTTGAACAGTACAATAAACCACCAGAAGATTGTAAAATTTCAAGTGTTTGAATTCTAAAACCTTTTAACACTTGAATTAAAAAAAAATTGCACTGGAATCAGAGAATGTAGGGTCGTATAAAATTCCTGAGATTTTTTCATTGCATTATTTGTGACTGATTTTTTAAAATGCTTTATGGGATTGGGAAAGGTGTACCCTTTGTTGGTTGTAGACAAGTTTGACACATACACAACATGAAGCTATTTATATCTTCTATATACCTGTTAATTTTTTTATATACCAGATCTATCAAAGACTAAAGAATTATTTAAAGTTCTTATCATACTATTGTGTTTCTATAGATTTCTCCTTGTTTTTATAACAGTTTTGCACTCATATTTACCTTGTAAGAGTTCATAGTAGATATGCATTTTCTATTTTGTTTAAATAACCTTTGTCTCAATTAATAGGACTTTTATTTATTTATTTATTTATTTTAAAATTAATTAATTAATATATTTATTTTTGGCTGTGTTGGGTCTTCATTGCTGCTCACGGCTTTTTCTAGTTGTGGTGAGCGGGGGCTACTCTTCGTTGCAGTGCGTGAGCTTCTCATAGCAGTGGCTTCTCTTGTTGCAGAGCACCGGCTCGGCACGTGGGCTTCAGTAGTTGTGGCACTTGGGCTCAGTAGTTGTGGTGCACAGGCTTAGTGGCTCCACAGCATGTGGGATCTTCTCGGACCAGGGCTCGAACCCATGTTCCCTGCATTGGCAGGCAGATTCTTTTTTTTTTTTTTAAATATATATATATTTATTTATTTATTCGGTTGTGCTGAGTCTTAGTTGCAGCAGGTGGGCTCCTTAGTTGCAGCTTGCTGGCTCCTTAGTTGTGGCAATGTGAACTCTTAGTTGCGGTGTGCATGTGGGATCTAGTTCCCTGACCAGGGATCAAACCCAGGCCTCCTGCATTGGGAGCGTGGAGTCTTATCCACTGCGCCACCAGGGAAGTCCCTGGCAGGCAGATTCTTAACCACTGCGCCACCAGGGAAGTCCCCTAATGGGACTTTTAAATTCTCGTTCCATTGCCACATGTCTTCTGTACTCTCTTAGGATCTCAAAGTGCTTTTTATAATTAAAAATTTTTTTTTTAATTTTTAATTTTTTAAAAGTGATATTGAATTTGGTGATGATTTCCTGGATATGACACCAAAAGCATAGGCAACAAAAGTAAAAATAGATATATTGGACTTCATCAAAATTAAAACTTTCAGGACACTATCAACACAATGAAAAGGCAACCTACAGAATGAGAGAAAATATTTGCAAATGACATATCTGATAAGGGGTTGATGTCTAGAATATAGAGAACTCCTGCAATTCAACAATGAAACAAACAACCCAATTCAAAATGGGCAAAGGACTTGAATAGACATTTCTGCAAAGAAGATATACAAATGGCCAACAAGCACGAAAAGGTGCTCAACATCACTGATTACTAGGAAATGCAAATCAAAACCACAGTGACAGGGAACTATATCCAATATCTTATAATAACCTATAATGGAAAAGGATCTGAAAAAGTATGTGTATATATCATATATATATATTATATATATATATATATATCACTTTGCTGTACACCTGAAACTAATGCAACATTGTAAATCAACTGTACTTCAATTAAAAAAAACAAAACCACAGTGAGATACCACCTCACAACCATTAGGATGACTACTATCAAAAACACAGAAAATAGCAAGTGTTGAGGAGACTGTGGAAAAATTGGAACCTTCGTTCACTGTTGTTGGGAATGTAAAATGGTGTAGTTGCTATGGAAAGTAGTATGTTGGTTCCTCAAAAAATTAAACATAGAATTACCATATGATCTAGTAATACATTTTTGGGTATATACTCAAAGGAATTGAAATCAGGGTCTTGAAGAGATATTTGCACACCCATGTTCATAGCATCATTATTCACAATAGCCATAAGGTGGAAGCAACCCATTCACCCATTGATGAATGAATAGATAAACAAAATGTGGTATAGACATACAACGGAATATATTCAGCCTTGAAAAGGAAGGAAATTGGAACAGGTACTACAACATGGATGAACCTTGAAGTTGTTATGCTAAGTGAAATACGCCAGTTACAAAAAGGCATGTACTATATGATTTTACTTATATGAAGCACTTAGATGCTGTGGACTGAATTGTGTCCACCCTAAATTCATATGTTGACGCCCTAACTCCCAACGTGGCTGCATTTGGAGACAGGTTCTTTAAAGAGGGAATTATGGGTGGGGCCCAATATTGCTAGTGTCTTTATAAGAAGAGACCAGGGATACATGCACACAGAGAAAAGGCCATGTGAGGACACAGTGAGAAGATGGCCATCTCCAAGCCAAGGAGAGAGATCTGAGGAGAAACCAAACCTGTCAATACTTGATCTTGGACTTGTAGGCTTCAGGACTGTGAAAAAATAAATTTCTGTATTTTAAGCCACCCAGCCTGTGGTAATTTGTTATGGCAACCTTAGCAGATTAATATACCAGAGTAGTCAAATTCATAGAGACAGAAAGTAGGATGGCGGTTTCCAGGGTCTGGGAGGAGAAGGGACTGGAGAGTTATGTAATGGGTACAGGGTTCAAGTTTGGCAAGATAAATTCTGGAGATTGGTTGCGCGACAATGTGAATGTGCTTAACGGCTGAACTGGACGTTTAAAAATGGTTAAGATGGTAAATTTTATATTATGTATATTTTATCACAGTTAAAAATAAACATGTTTTAAATTGTGATAAAATATACATAATATAAAATTTACCTTCTACCATAGCCCTATTTTTCTCCTCTCCTTTATAGCAAAACTGAAAGAAGTAGTTTCTGTTTGCTCTCTCCACTTCCTCATGGCTCACTTTCTCTTGAACCGTTCCAATTAGGATTTTCTGAAGCTGCCTTGTTCAGGGTTACTGAGATAATTTCAATCCATCAGCAGCAATGTCGCTCTCTCGCTCCTCCTCGAGATACTTGCCCCGTGATCTCCTGGTTTTCCTCTTGCTTTTCCTTTGTAGGATAGGGCTCGCCCCTCCTCCTGACTTTATCTGCAAGTTACCCCAGGACTCTGCCCCAGGCTTTTTATACTCACCCCCTGGCAGTCTCATCCAGTGCCATCTATACACTGGTGAATTTCAGGTTCTGTCTCCAGCCCACCCTCCCTTGGAACCCAACGCAGAACATCCACCTGCCCACCCCACATCGTCACGAGGATGTCGACCAGGCATCTGAAATGCATCATGCCCCGAACAAATCCTGACTTCTCCTTCAGAACCTGTCTCCCTCCATTGTTTGCCATCTCAGTAAATAGCACCACCTTGCAACCAGACTGAAAAACAGGCACCCTCGTAACTGCGCACCAGAGATCTTGGAGTCACCTTGACCCCCCTCTTTCTGTCTCACCCCACATCCAACTCACCCGAGTATCCTGTTGTCTGTCTTCAAATCCTCTCTAGGGCCTGGCTCCTCCCCGCCTCCTCTTCTACCACCTGCCTTGGCCAGGCAAGCTCCTCTCATCTGGATGACTGCAGAGGCTTCTGAGTTAAATGAACAAATGAATAAATGCTCTGAGTGTTGAAATTAGCGATATGAAATATAAATGTGTATGCCCGAGGACGCCATCTGAAATGTAATTGAACGTTTTTCTCTGCAGGCTGCAGGTGAGAATAGGTGATCATATATCAGCATATGTAACCCAGAGATCTAGCAGTATGCCCGCACCCCTCTCACCCAGTAGCTAATGTATACCTGGTAAAAGACCGCTAGTATCACCAGGAAGTCTGCAGACACACAGACGTGCATCTCTGTTGACTAACTGAAAGTACAGTAGTATGGCCGTTAGAACTTTAAGAGAGAAATCAGAGAATCTGAGATACTGACCACGCGAATAACCAGCTTATCAGAGAATGAGCTGCTTTGCTTAGGATGGTTGATGGTTCTGAGAGGAGCAAGTGTGGTCCTAGTTTCAAAGAATATGGTGTATGACCCCCCCCACCCCACCCCCAAGCCATATCCTCTTCCCATACCTATCTTGGTAGCAGAAACAGCTGGAGTTTAATGGTCTATTTATTTATTTAGATTTGGCCAAAAGGGACACATGAAAGTTATGGCACTAAAATGTTTCTGCTCTTGGGGTGGATACTACACTAAAACATCCTGTTGCCGAGAAGAAGCAACTCTTGAAGTTGGACCGGTGGTGGGAGGCTGAGAGTGGGGTGTGACCAGGTGTCTTGAGATGAGTTGCTTACCGATAGGCAGAAGGTGTTAAACCTTCTGGGGTGATGCAGTCTCCTCGGTACCACATGAGTCAGGTGCTGGCCGTGCTAGGACGAGGCAGAACCCAGAGCAGTAGCAAAACTGTTGGGAGGGGTCTGAAACAGAACTGGAGGAGCTTCTGGCAGTGGCTGTGTGGAAGGTAAAGAGAGAGAGAAGAAGGAGAAGGGAAAGGAGAGGGAGGGAGGGGAGGGTCGCCACTCAGCGGGGAGGGCTGCCTCTCAGCATCACTTCTGTGACCTGTTTCAGGATGGACACAGGTGATGTGGACAGGTCATCGTTGTGTTTTCCATCACTTGCAGTAGGGGCACAGATAGCCCCAGTGTCACACAGAGGCAGAGCCTACAGAACAAGTCTGTCCCTGTGAATGTTCAGCCCCATCTTTCTCCTCCCAGGACAGGCCACCTGCTCTGCTCAGGTGCCCAGGGATCCCTTAGTGCATAGAGTCCTGATATGTCCTGCCAGCAGCAGAGGGAGCCCACACTCTACCGAAAGGGATTAAGTTTCTCATTAGAATACAAAGCAGGAAATACAATAACGGTGTTTTTTGCCACGCAGTATGTCCTTACAGATGAAGCTTTAATCTCCCTCATACATCTCCGTTGCTGTAAATTCCTGCTCTATTATGGTACCCTATGCCGTGATTCCCTGGGAGAAAGCCACAGTAAGCTTGGCGGCGAGCTTGGGCTTCTGAGCAGTTTGTGCCGCGTGTTGAATCACATATTATCTCACACTTTAAAGGTATGTCTCAATAAGCTCTTTTATATCAGTTTATTAGCCATGATCCTGCAGTTGATCAGTTATGTCATGGAAGGTCACCGCGGAGCTCACCGACAATTACGGGATGTAAGAGGCAGAAGGAGAAGTAGGCTTGAAACACAAGAGTGCAGTTCATCGGATGGTCTAGCAGCTGCCGATTCGCCTTCTCATCTGTTTCTAAGTAATAGATATTGATGCTTCTCTGCTCAGAGCAGACCTACCGCACATGCAGTTGCCCACAGTGCACAGAATGGCATTTTTTCAAAATCCTTTCCAGCTCACTGTTAAAGGCACAATGTCAGATGTCAGGACCCACAAGGGCTACTCTTGGAGCTAAGCCACACCATCATTTTTTCCTCACACTGTGCTCTTTCTGGGAAAAAGAAACATGTCCGCCTTTTGCCTCATTTCCCTCCCAAAGCAACTGACCAAGTTCTGAAACCACTCTTAGGAGGAAAAAAAACCCTCAGGTCCTGTATCCTTTATGATGACAGCTCTCATCTGTGCCTGGTGGGAAAGGGGGGCCAACAGGAAACATTTAGAAAACAGTTTTTCGCCTAAAACCCGTCATGGAGTCTTTGACTTCAGAAGCAGTTCCACTCAAGCTTCTGTGGCCACTTGCTGGGTTGGCAGCTTCTTTCTGAGGATGATCTCCAGGGTGAGGGTACCACCATGTTACCCTGACTAGGACCTCCTTCTAGCTGGAAAGCTGACAGGCACAAGGCCAGTCTAAGAGCTTCCCAGGCCCCAGAGGCTTCTTCTTTTGGATCCCCTACTACAAAAATGTCAAAAAAATGGAAATGCACCCCTATCCCACATCATGATAATGTATAAATAAATAATAAATGACAATATGGGGACTTCCCTGGTGGCCCAGTGGTTGAGAATCCGCCTTCCAATGCAGGGGACGTGGGTTTGATCCCTGGTCAGGGAACTAAGATCCCACATGCCAACTAAGCCCATGCACCACAACTAGAGAGAACCCTGTGAATGGCAATGAAGAGCCTATAGGCTGCAATGAAAGATCCCGTGTGCTGCAACTAAGACCTGATGCAGCCAAAAATAAATAAATAAATAAATTTTTAAAAAAAAAAAAAAAAAAAAAAAAAAAAATGACAATATGGGCATGGAAACTAGTTGATGTATTATGTCTCCTCAAGTGTATTAATCCTGACATTGCAGTGTTTTCTCTATAACTTTGTGCTGATACATTTTTTCCTCCTAGGCTGTGTACATGCCCTTGGGTCTTTGGAGCTCTCTGAGTTCTGAGCCCTGCTCCTTGAGGGGAGGGAGGGGGGCGGGGAGTGGAGAGGACTTGGTGCAGAGGATGGATGCTGAGTGGTTGGGGGCCAAGATGAAGTTTGGTCCTAGCCCTCACCTGCCTGGTCCAAAGAGAACCAACCTCAGAGGAAATTAAGAGGACCCTTACCTGTCCTTAAATAAAGCCAGAAGGTTTCTCACCTGTTTGTAAAAAAGGTGCAGAGAACGGGAATACCTTTTCTAGTAACATGCTCATTGATTCATTCATCCCCTCATTCAAAAAGCATTTTTTTGGAAACCCTACTAAGTGCCAAGCCTAGTGCTCGGCATTTGGGAAATAAAGGCAGGTAAGATGCAGTGCCTGCCCTCAGGAGCACAGAGTTCCTCAGTCCCTCTGTCCTGGGGCTGCTCTTGGTCAGCCTTCCAGGACCCACCCTTGCCTCCATAGCTTCCACAGATATATTCCTGGCTGTTATGAGCTGAGTTGTGTCCTCCAGAAATTCCTATATTGAAATCCTAACTCCCAGTACCTCAGAATGTGACTATATTTGGAGATGGGGCCTTTAAAGAGGTGATTGAGGTTGAATGAGGTCATTAGGATGGGCCCCAATCCAATATGAATGATGTCCTTGTAAGAAGAGATTAGGACACAGATACACACAGAGGGAGACCACGTGGAGACGCTCGGAGACGATGACCACCTACAAGCCAAGGAGAGAGGCCTCAGAAGAAACCAACCCTGTTGACACCTTGAATTCAGACTTCTAGTTTTCAGAACTGTGAGAGGATACATTTCTGTACTCTTGTTGCAGCAGCCCTAGCAAACTAATGCACCGGTTCCATAGGAGGCCCAGAAGACTCCCTTGAACCTTTCTCAAGAGAAGAAAGAAAAGACACTCAGCCAGCCCCTCCCCGACCTGGTGGGAGCTTCTGCCAAAGGGCAGCCTTACTGTGCACTTACCCCAAAGCCCCTCAGCCTCATTTCTCCTCCGTCTGCTTCCTTCAGGTGCAGACACATGAGCGGGGTTTGGGGAGTTTGCTGAGGATGCGGGGAAGCAGGGTTAGGGGCTCCCTTTCCTCAGTCACAGTGATTTTTCTCTCTAGAATTTCCTGTGTGTTGTTCTTTGGGGGAGGGGCCTTCACTCTGCTGTGTCTGCCCAGGCTCTGGGGGACATTCGGTCCTCATTTTGCTTTTCTTCATCTTCTTTTTAAAAAAATATTTATTTATTTATTTGGCCATGCCGGCTCTTAGTTGTGGCATGCGGGATCTTTAGTTGTGGCATGCGTACTCTTAGTTGAGGCATGCAAACTCTTAGTTGAGGCACGCATGCAGGTTCTAGTTCCCCGACCATGGATCGAACCCGGGCCCCCTGCATTGGGAGCTTGGAGTCTTCGTCACTGGACCGCCAGAGAAGTCCACCTCATTCTTCTTGACTCCTGGCAGTACTCTGGGTCTCTAGAGCTCTGGGAGTGCTTTTCAGCTCATGCTCTTTGCTACCTCTTACTACTTCCCAGTGTCTGTTCAGACTGTCCACTGTGCTAAGAGCAACTCTCCCACTCACCAGCCTATCTACTGCCCGACCCACTCCAGTCCCATGGCGGATATGCCGGTATCCAGCGTAACTGTTGTAACAAGGGCTCTTCAAACAAACCAAACTAAAGGAACCCTGATATGTCTTTTGCTACTTTCTGTGGTGTCAATGTTCCCATCGTGGCCAGTTTCAGGCTACCAATGTGAGGTCCCTGAACAGAGAGCTGAACTGGGAAGAGGTGTCCACTAGCACACCATTATATTGTATTCCCACCATCGAGATACAATAGATGTAAATAACCTCAAGAGCAAAGAAGGCAGTAAGCCACAACAAAATAAAGTAACTAGGAATGACGTTTGGGGTATATATTACTTTCATATTTGAATACAGTTTATTTAATTGTAAGCTCATATAATTTAATTTTTTATAATGACTATGTTTAGCTTGCAGATTTTCTGAAAATTTAACAGTTGACTCTTGCAAGCTAGTAGGAGCCGGCTCCAGCACACAGCTAGGGTGACAGTCCTCTGGGTGGAATAGGTGGTATATGGACGTGGCAAATGGGGCGGGCATAGTGAGCCATTGACCCTCGTCTGCGAGACCGTGTGGATTGTGAATAAACACCCAACCATCTGGAAGCCTCCGGTGGGAATGGGTAAGCAGACAGTGCCAGGGCCATGAAACAATTACAAGTCCTGTGGCACAGACTTGTTCCTAGACAGTCCTAAGCCCTGCCTCCATGCCTTGATTGTGTGTTTTCCTGGGTGGCTCTAGGTGGTCTCTCCAGGTGCACACCTCCATCCAGATAGCCATGACCTCTCCCCTGGGCTACCCTGACATGCCCAGGCTTTCTCTGGGGCCTAAGTGACTTTCCTGGTCCAGGGACGCTATGGGGCACTGTGACCAGGACTGATATTTTTGGCTGTGCTGCATGGCATGCGGGATCTTCGTTCCCCCACCAGGGATCAAACCAGTGCCTGCAATGGAAGCGTGGAGTCTTAACCACTGGACTGCCAGGGAAGTCCAAGGACTGGTTTTGAATAGTAAGGAGCAGCAAAACTCTGTGCCAGGGGCCCTACATCTCTCCTGTGGGATGCTACAGAGCAGGGTTACTTCTGGGGCTGAACTGTCTTCTCTGCGACTCACTCACATCTGTTTCTTCCTAGGGTTGTGTCAACATGATTTCATTCATGAGAAATTGATCCCTTATTCCTTAAATAATTGTGCATTAACTACTATTGTAAAATCACCAAAGTTTACAATTAATATAAGCTTTATTTATTAAGTTATTATTAATTAAACATGTAAAGATTCTCTTTGTGGACTTCCCTGGTGGTGCAGTGGTTAAGAATCCGTCTGCCAATGCAGGGGACACGGGTTCGAGCCCCGTTCCGGGAAGATCCCACATGCCACGGAGCAACTAAGCCTGTGCGCCACAACTACTGAGCCCACGTGCCTAGAGCCTGTGCTCCGCAACAAGAGAAGCCACCGCAATGAGAAGCCCGTGCACCACAACCAAGAGTAGCCCCCGCTTGCCGCAACTAGAGAAAGCACGCGCGCAGCAACGAAGACCCAACGCAGACAAAAATAAATTAATTAATTAAAAAAAAAAGATTCTCTTTGTGATAGAATCATTTCAGAGTGAAAATCCAAAGATCAACTGGTTATTAAAATATATCAAACAAAATAGTCCTGGCTAGTATGTGTTAATAGCAATAAAGTGATGGTTTCGAGGCACATACTTCCTCTGCTGGGTCTAGAAGAGGAATATGATGGAAACAGTGAGCTGGGATTACCCGGGTCCATTAAAGAGACACAAAGCAATAAACGCCCGTCTTTCCAGGAAGCCGTCATAAACATGCAGTCACTACCTGCTGACGGATTAACTGATATTAAACAGCAAGTTATTCGGCGAGGGCTGCTGAAGAGAAGACTGATGCCAGGATTTTAATTCACAAATAGGCAGAAATCAATTTGTCTTTTTTTTACAACAAGAATTTATCTTGGTATAAAAGCTTGCATATATGATATATAGCATATATATGTTTATGTGTATATGTATGTGGTCATATACATACATACGTGTATGACAGAGGGTTATGGGACTGCAGTATCTATCTGGACGAAAAATGAAAGTGTCAGTGGGCTGACGGGCTGTTTCCAAACACTGTGAACATTTAGCTTCATGAAGACAGAGCATCCTGATCTATGATTTTTCCCTCCTAACTTCTGGACTTGGCTTTCCTCTCTGTGCGGTGGCCGACATGTGCCTCCATGTGAATGGGGTCATTCCTGCTCACCTCCTGTGCAAAGGGCTGGGACTGAAGGGCTGCTCCTGGGGAACTCATCAAACTCAGATAAAAGAGGCTTTGAAAAGCGCAGAACACATTTCCTTTACTCTTGGCTGATAATTACTGCAAAGCAGTTCATCTCAGACGTTATTTTAATAGACGAGTGAGTTCCTGGATATTTTCAGAGGATGACAGAGAAAGGTGTACTGGCTCAGGATGGAGGACCCGGGGTTGCAGCTGTGTGCAGGCCGTGGGACTGGCGGGGGTGGTCAGAGGACGTTCTTGACTTTTGTGTTCTCTGGGCTTAAAGTTAAAAAAAACTGAACAAACTGTGCTATGACCCCCAAATGTTTCTTCAATGCCCAGCCACTATGGAATTCACTGAGGTCTTCATTAGCTTATCAGTCAAAGTCTTCAATTTTATATTGTTTTTCTAAAAATCAAGTTTATTGAGGTACAATTTGCATACCATAAAATGCACACATTTTAAGTATATGGTTTAATGAGTTTTGACAAATGTGTACACCATGAAACCATATCTCCAATCAATATATAGATAATTTCCATCATCCAAAGTATTCCCTTGTGCCCAGTAGTATACTGGTAAATATTTAACAGCAGGCTCGCTGGAAAAAGTTATATATTTAACATCTATTTATTTAGCATATTAATAACTTAACATATTAAAAGTATTATTTTAAAAGTATTATGAATTTTGCTGATATAAAGGATGTTTATTACTAATTTATAAGTAATAATAAAATGTATTTTTTTTATCATAAATCCCATACAGTCAACTGATTATCACAAAATGTTTTCACTGATTTTCCCAGAGTCTTGTATCTGTAGCCAACCAAAGTTTGCAATTAACTAGTGTAGTTCTGACCTGTCGGTTGCTAGTTTCATTTACTTTAAGGAGTAAGACAAAAGTGAAACAAGACATATTTTGGAACATCACTTGCTTGTTAAAGACATAAACAACTTCTTTGCTGAGTTAGATTATAGTTTTGAATGCCAGAAGAATATTGTCTTCATTTTTTGTGCTAGTTGTAGTGTAACAGCTATACACACTACTCACTTCTTTTTATTAAAGTATAATTGATTTACAATGTTTCAGATGTACAGCAAAGTGATTTACTTATATATATTCTTTTTCAGATTCCTTTCCATTATAAGTTATTACAAGCTATTGAATATAGTTCCCTGGGCTATACAGTACTTCCTTGTTATTTATCTATTTTATTCAATATATATAGTAGTGTGTATCTGTTAATCCCAAATTCCTAATTAATCCCTCCCCCACTTTCCCCTTTGGTAACCATAAATTTGTTTCCTATGTCTGTGAGTCTGTTTCTCTTTTGTAAATACGTTCATTTGACAATAGCCAGGACATGGAAACAACCTAAGTGCCCATCATCGGATGAATGGATAAAGAAGATGTGGCACATATATGCAATGGAATATTACTCAGCCATAAAAAGGGGGGAAATTGAGTTATTTGTAATGAGATGGATGAGCCTAGAGTCTGTCGTACAGAGTGAAGTAAGTCAGAAAGAGAAAAACAAATACTGTATGCTAACGTACGTATATGGAATCTAAAAAAATGGTACTGAAGAACCTAGTGGCAGGGCAGGAATAAAGACGCAGACGTAGAGAATGGACTTGAGGACACTTGTGGGGGAGGGGAGGGGAAGCTGGGACGAAGTGAGAGTGTAGCACTGACATATATACACTACCAAATGTAAAATGGATGGCTAGTGGGAAGCTGCTGCATAGCACAGGGAGATCACCTCGGTGCTTTGTGGCAACCTAAGGGGGGTGGGATAGGGAGGTTGGGAGGGAGGCTCAAGAGGGAGGGGATATGGGGATATATGTATACATATAGCTGTTTCACTTTGTTGTACAGCAGAAACTAACACAACATTGTAAAGCAATTATACTTCAATAAAGATATTAAAAAGTAATTTCATTTGTATCTTTTTTTTAGATTCCACATATAAGTGATATCATGATATTTGTCATTCTCTGTCTGACTTACTTCGCTTAGTATGATAATCTTTAGGTTCATCCATGTTGCTGCAAAAGGCATTATTTCACTCTTTTTTATGGCTGAGTAATATTCCATTGTGTATATATACCACATCTTTATCCATTCATCTGTTGATGGACATTTAGGTTGCTTCCATGGCTATTACAAATAATACTGCAACAAACACTGGTGTGCATGTATCTTTTTGAATTATGGTTTTCTCCAGGTATATGCCCAGGAGTGGGATTGTTGGGTCATATGGTAGCTCTATTTTTAGTTTGTTAAGGAACCTCCATCCTGTTTTCCATAGTGGCTGTACCAACTTACATTCCCACCAACAGTGTAGGAGGGTTCCCTTTTCTCCACACCCTCTCCAGCACTTATTATTCGTAGACTTTTTAATAATGGCTATTCTGACTGGTGTGAGGGGGTACCTCACTGTAGTTTTGATTTGCATTTCTCTAATGATCCCCAGTGGCATGTTGACAGCTCCATTTGGTTGATAGCCTCACTAACGCTTGGTGTTTTAAACTTTTAACCATTTGAGTAGATGCTTAGAGGTATCACATTGTGACTTTAATTTGAATTTCCCTAATGACTAACGATATTGAGTACCTTTTCTTGTGCTTATGGACCATTTGTATATTTTCTTCAATGAAGTGTCTGTTCAAGTCTCTGCACGTTTTTAAAAAGTGAGTTCTGAAAACCACCCAAATGTTCACCAACTGATAACATTGATTTGTTCCATCCTTTCCTTCTATGCTCACCAGACATAGGTTCTGTTCTTCTCCCCCATATCTCACACGTTCCTAATCTACAGACACATTTTAGGAGTTTTCCTACTGCTCTACTCATTTGTCTCTTTCATTCTATACACCAGAACTGAGTATTCTTGGGAATTCCCTGGAAGTCCAGTGGTTAGGACTCCACGCTGTCACTGCCGAGGGTGTGGGTTCAATCCCTGGCTGGGGGACTAAGGTCCCACAAGCCGTGCAGTGTGGCAAAAGAAAAAAAAAGATTAAGAAAATAATATAAAATTAGTTAATAGAAAAAAAAAACCTGAGTATTCTCAATACAGCAACATCCCTTACAATCCACTCCTTCCACTTATTCAATTCTTTGACTCAAATGCATCTTCTAGTTCAGGTACAGCCCACAGCAGAAACCTGGCATCTTTAAATAAATCCACCTGGACTTCCCTGGTGGTGCAATGGTTAAGAATCCTCCTGCCAGTGCAGGGGACACAGGTTTGATCCCTGGTCCGGGAAGATCCCACATGCCGCGGAGCAACTAAGCCCATGTGCCACAACTACTGAACGTGTACTCTAGAGCCCTTGAGCCACAACTACTGAGCCCATGTGCCACAACTACTGAAGCCCATGTGCCTAGAGCCCATGCTCTGCAACAAAGGGAAGCCACTGCAATGAGAAGCCCACGCACTGCAACGAAGACCCTGCTTGATGCTACTAGAGAAAAGCCTGTGCACAGCAATGAAGACCCAATGCAGCCAAAAATAAATGAATTTTTAAAAAAAGTTTTAAACAATCCACCCACAAAACACAGGGTTCATTCAGTCCCAGAGTGAGACCTGGATCCAGACAATGTGGTTCCAGGCATTGCGTTTCTTTTCCATGCACAAGAATTGTCTTTTCAAGGGCAAAGTCCCTCTTTGGTGTCAGGCAACACGTGTTCAATTATTTTCTGTGCTTTGTGTTGGAAGCATCATCCTTCTTTATTGGTGACATTCATTCCGGCGTCGTGAGTCCCCTGCCCAAGATGTGCAGGTAAAAGGCACGGTGCTCAGAGGCTTGTCGGCCAGCTATGTATGTTCTAGGCCAGGCGTCCTTGCCCCTGTAGCTCTTGATAGAGCGAGTGTGTGCATGCCCCAGGCACCTACCGTCTACCGGTTTGCTCATCCTCGACTCTGGTTCTCATCAGTGGGGAAGGCTGATACCACTGTGTGAAGCGGGTCATGTCAGCGTTGCCTAATCCAGGACTCAGGCAGCGAGGTCCTTCCAACCACCTCTGCACCCTATTCCAAGTGTGCTGAGCTGCTCCATCTCACTCCCTTTGCTCCAAGCTCTCTTTTCTGCTCCAAGCTCTCTTTTCCCTTTGCTCCAAGCTCTCTTTTCTGCTCCAAGCTCTCTTTTCTCTTTTCAACACACACACGGTGTGATTCCAGCATCTTAATTTGGTCGTCACCTCTGGGATAGGCTGCCTGGAAGTGACCTGCAAGGCTGCCATTCCATCAGGGCGAGTTACCCAAGAGCGTTTCTCCTGCCGAGGTGAACGGTAGCCGGGGGTAGAAATGGAAAGCCCTCTTCTTGCCGACTGATCTAAGGGGTGTCTTTGACATTCAGTACAAGCAGCACGACACCTACAGGTGCACAGCTGTAGGCGAGGCCAGCTTACACTCAGCTGGGATTCTGGGCCTGCTTCACTGGAAACAAATGGTACTCTATTTTTCTTTTCTTTTTTCTTTTTTGGCTGTGCCAAATGGCTTATGGGATGTCAGTCCCCAGACCAGGGATTGAACTTGGGCCATGGTAGTGAAAGCGCCAAATCCTCGTCACTAGACCACCAGAGAACTACCGAGTTACTGTGTTGATAACCTATATTTTCATGGGTATAATAAGCCTCCAAAGAACTTGTGTACTTTGGAAATGTGTATAAACTTATTTCTATATATTTTTTGAAAATCAAGGACTATCAGTTTGGAAGGGTGTGACCCTGCAGTGGTGACCTCTGGTGCGGTTCCCCTTCCCCCTGCCCTTCTCTCCAGGGCCCCAAGGCTTGGGAGGGGGTGGGTGCGAGGGTTACAGCCCCCTGCACCCGCCGTCTTTCCCACTGCCTGCCTCTGCCTGGAGACCCCTCTCTGGTCTTCCCTTTTCTTGCCAGCCCCTTCGGGCAGGGAAGCAAGAGCAGGATGAGAGGAGAGGTCTCAGATCCTTAGCGCTCCTGCCTTTCGGGCACTGGACAGAAGAGCCCAGAACGTGCCAGGCTACAGAACCCACTGGGGGTCACCGTTTCCGTCTGTGGCGAGGATCCCCGGCCGCGGCAGTCACATGGCAGCTGCGCTGGTCAGGCAAGCCAGTGCCTGGTCTTGCCTGGACCCTGCCCAGCGCATTTGGGCAGTCTCCTTGCCACAGTCTAGGACCCTGGCAAGCTCTGGAAGAGGGGAGGGGCTGACACCGCTGGCCAGGTGTCCGAGGCGGTGGGGATGGGCTGCAGCGCGGGGACTGGGAGTGAGAGGGCGCCCTCTCGTTGCGCGGTCACCGCACGCGCCGGCGCCACTTACCTGAGAAACGTGCCCTTTACCAGCCACTTATGGGATTAATTTTGCAACAGAGACGCTGGCGCAGTAGAAACCACACTGGGTGTTCGGCAACACCTTCCACTCCCCGGAGTGGTTAAACCAGAAGTGTTCAGTGGCTGACCGAGGCCGCGGAAAAGAGCCACAGCTAACGCCCGCTCTGTGGCTGGAATCAAAACACTACTGGTGACGCGCTGTCACCATGGGTCCTCCCCGACGCCGCGTGGGGAGTCAGGGGGTTCTGCCAATGTCCCTCCCCGCAGCGGGAGCCCCAGCTCACCAAGCTCGGGGGTCGGGCCCTGAGGGCGCCACCCCGATTCGGTCCTGGGTGCGTCAACCACGGTTCTCCGCGGTGATGGGGAGGAGAGGCTGGGAACCTCTACGCACAGAAACGTCGAAGGGTCTCTCTGTAACGTTGGAGTTAACTTTCCTCTGGCCAAACCCTTGTTTCTGGGTTGCCCTCGGAGGCAGGCCTCCCTCCGGTCTTCTCGAGGCTTCTCGTGCGGTGGTCGGGCAAGCAGAGACTGGGCGGGAGAGTCGGAACAGAGCCGGCCCCCTCGAACCCTGGTCGCCCTGCCCCAAGCAGGGAGCATCTGGCATCTTCCCAATCTCAGGGGCACCGAGGGTTCAGGGTTGAGCAAATCAGCAGGTCTTAATCTCCTGGCCACAGGGACCCCCCCTGGAGCCAAGGAGGAAAGGTGAGACTTATGCCGAAGGAGAGGCTGGTTCTCTGTGATGAACTTTGGAAGGCTGGACCTGCTGCAGCCTACTTGCCCCCAGCTGGAGCCAAGTGCCAGGGAAGTAAGTGTCCAGAAAAGTGCTGGGATTCACTGATTGGACCAACTTGGGTTACTGGCCAAAACAGCACCGTCCACTAGAATTGCTTCATTTATTTATGATGAGTTCAAAATTCCATGATTTATGATAAACAGTAAGTTATCATTTGCTATCTATGGCTGCATAACAAATCACCCTAAAATTTATGGCTCAAAATGTCAACACTTTATTGTATCTTATGATTTTTTTAGGTTGTCTGGGGTTACTCTGCTCATCTCACTTGGGATCAGTTATGGGGGCGGGTCAGCTGGGCTGGAAGGTCCAGGAGGCGCCACTTAGGTGTCCAGCAGTTAGTGCTGGCCCCTGGGTTCTCCTGCACGTGGTCTCTCATCCTCAGTGGGCTAGAAGTTTCCTTAAGTGGCAGTATGGAGGCAGCATTCCAAGAGAGCAAAAATTGAAATTGCCGTGCTTAGGAATTCACACAAAATCACTCTCACACATTCTACTACCCAAAGTAAGTCAGAGGATGACCCAGGTCCAAGGGCTGTGTCAACAAACTCTACCTCATAATGGAAGGAGGTATAAAATATCGTGGCTTTGTTCTTCAGGGTAGACAGCATTTTTTTCTGAGTATAACTATGTCCCCACCTGACAAATTTTGACATATGTTGCTCTTACTGTCCTTTATTTATAAGATGGTGACTTTTGTTTATTTTCAATTTGACCAGGAGAATGAATTTCAGTTTACAAGTCATTAGATTTTATTTATTCATTTTTTGGTTTAAGCGATCTTTTTTTTTTTTTTTTTTTTTGTGGTGGTGGTAAGAGTATGTGCCCTGTTATTTGGGGGGATTGATTTAGGTTTTATTTGTAGCTTGGTATATAATTAGTATTTTATATGTACCATGGACATTTGAAATGATAGTGTTTTTTTCTGTTTAAAAAAATACAGAAATTGATAGATTTATTGGTTTATATTTTTCAAATGTCCTATATCCTCTCTATTGTTGTCTCTATTTGTCTAGTGTATCATGGCACTTTCCTACAGGATTCTTATGGCAGGCAGAGTTGGGGGGCATTCTGTTGGGTGGGTGAGGAGGAACTGAAATAAAGAAAGGATAGTTTTCATTGTAACCATAGTTGACTTCGGGGGGAAAAACCCTAGAGTTTTTTTTTCCCTAGGTCCATGCAAAACCCAAACACGAGCTTTCTGTATTTCACACCCTTAACAATGATCACAACCACAGAAACAAGAGTGCTTATTTTCAGAGAATGCCGTAGAGATATTGAAGAGAGTATTATGTGCTTCTTCGTTGGTGACGGACTACATAATTGACTTGGGGAGACAAAAGTAATATAGCAAAAATATAAGGCAAAACACAGGAAGTGGCAAACAGTTGTGAACCAAAGAGAGTGCCAGACATGAAGAGAGCTGTGGGGAGGGGTTGGGGTAGGGGGAGCCTCTGGACTGGGGTGGGGGTCTGGGCTTACAGAGCTTACTTGAAGCCTGGGCACAGTTTCCTTTGACCCGAGGGAAGGGTTGCTCCTGAAATGCTCAAGGCACATAAGCAGTTTAAGTCATAGTCACCATTAGGCTTCCCAGTGAACCAGCGGTTTCCCATTTTTGGTGGAGCATTGCTTTGAGTTTTTGGTGGCTGCCCATATATCTTATGAATGTTGATATACAGCACAACAAATGTTGACCTTGAAGAGAGGCGTTGGGGTGGCCAGTTGGTTTTCACAGGCCAGGGACCTCATGGCTTGTCCTTGATCTTGTAGAATCATGTGGTGATTTCTGTGGTGTCCTCAGAGAACACATGTTCTTCATGTATAAAAATATTTTTATTAAAACATTAGGGTACAGCTCCAGTCATTGCAAACTGTAACTTACTTTTTTGTCTTCTGAAAATGTTTGCTAGTTGATGGTTAAATTTGACCCTCTTACCTGCCAGGGTAATGCAAATCTTAGGCCACTTAAGAATTCAAGAACAGACTCCCTGTGGGATGTCTTTCTGTGGCCAAGGTAATGACCAGTTCAGCAAAGAGCCAAGCATAATCACGATATGGAATAAAATGCAGGGTGGTTCAAACCCTGAGGAGGTCTTGAACTACTGTGCACATCTTGATTGCTAATTAGAAAAAGGTATTTCAACCCAGAAACCACCGAAATATGTGAACTGAGAAGCATTGGTTATGGAAATGAAAATCAAAGGCATCAAGCTTTGCATTTTTGATTACATATTCAAATCACACAATTACAGTATATAAAATCAATTTTTACCATAGTCATAAGTAGTAATTAGACACAGACTTTTAAAATTCAAATCATATTTGTATTAGATGAAATTCTTCCAGTTCTTTACCCTCAAGCAGAAAAAGATGTGAATGGAGAACTGCTGCCTGCTCCTTTCTTCATAGATAATCCTTAACATAGTTCAGTTATAACCTGTTTCAGCTTGAGGGGGCACGCTGGGAAAGAAATGAAGATGTCGTCTCCCTTCAAATGTTGTACCGTCTAGGTCCACATTTTCTAATCTTCAGAGCTTCCAACATTTTGCCAAGGATTTGATGCCAAAGAAGGGGGAAAAGAAAATGAGGGTGGGGTAGAGAAATGAATGAGAGCTGATTAAACAACGAAGACCAGCTCTTTACCAGAGTGAGTAGGTCAAAAGAGACCAGAAGCAGTGAAAACCCCTGGCACCCGGACTGTGGTCTCTAAATACCATTCCCTACTAAAAGAAACAAAGCTTCTTGGAAAATAGTGAATTTCAGGTCTGGAGCAGAAAATGTGCAGACTGAGGCTGGAATATCTTGTTCCCAAATGCGAGGACATGCTCCAAAATTGGTGGGAACGTGGCAAAAGGACACAGGAGCTAACTTGGAGGTATCAGCACTGGGCAAACCTGAGACAATTTGAGCATAACGAATGATGACAGTAATTGATTATAACACATTTAATAAAAAGTAGTTTGAGGCAAATAATACTGCCCCTCATACCCTACCCTATAGAAAAGAGTGGCACTTAATAAATGTAGAAGAAATGGTAAAACTAGAAAATCACTTTTTGCAACAAACTTTATAATTGATTCAGATAAAACTTATCAATGGATGCTAAACCATTGAGTAATACGTTGTTGCAACAGGATAGTCACACAGTCTCAAAGTATCACCCCTGAAGGCTTATTAATTACAAAGGGGAAAAAAGGTCATTACAACAGAGAAATCTGGTAGATGCCACCTTAACTAAGTGATCAAACTTTATCACCAGTGATGGGACCAGCTGATAACCATAAGTCTTCTGACGAAGGGCATAACATCACTTGTGATCATCGTTGCCAAAGATGTTTAATTGAGTCTAGTCATGAGGAATCCAAATCCAAATTTAAAGACTTCCTGCAAAACAACAGGCCTGGATTCTTCAAAAGTATCAGTGTCAAGAAAGGCGAAGAGAGATTTGGGGAACTGTTCTGGATTAAAAGAGAGTAAAGAGGCAAAACAACTAAATGCAATGTGTGATCGTTGGCTGGATCTCGGATAAGAAAAAATGAGTATAAACGGCACAATTGGGACAATCTGGGCAATTTAAACCTGGGCTATTTATTAAATAGTAAATTTCTTGATGGCCATGATTTGTGTTTTTGTGTCTTTGTTCTAGGAGCTACATGTTGAAATACATAAGGATTAAAGTATCATGATGTCTACAACTAATTCTCAGGTAATTTAGCCAAAAAAAAAGTGTGAATTGCTTGTGTACATCTGTATAGAGAGACTGATAAAGCAAATATGGCAAAATATTAACAAGTAGTGAATCTAGAAGAAGGCCATATGGCTGTTTAACATGCTATTATTTCAAATTTTCTGCAGTTTTGAAAATGGCTAAAATTGAAGTTTGAGGGGTGAGAGCTGGCCAAATCAGTGTGGCTCTTTTTCTCCATAAGTTAAATGAATTTTAAGTAAGAAGACTAAATTTAGATGCAACTACATTTTTAAACTAATGTCTTTATCATTGTAATAATACTTGCTTTTCTTAAAACAATGCATAATTTATTTTTGTGCATGTTTAATTTTTAAATAGAAGTATGTTCACATTTTTTTTTAAGTATATAAAATTTCTTTCCATCCTTACTCCCACCTGCTCTGTTTCTGCCTCAATTCCCCTCTACCATTGGTTTTTTCTATACCCTTCTAGAGAATATTTATGCACACATAAAAATATAAAATATATATTTTATTTTTCTTCCTTGCTATACAAGAGACCATATTCTACCTATGGTTCTGTATCTTGCCCTTTTTACCTATCAATGTCTTAGATATCTTTCCATATAAATACACACAGAGTTTTGTCATTTTCATTCTTTATTACAGCTGCATAGTACTCCACTATATGAACTTACCATATCTTATTTAACTTTTGACAAACTTTAGATTGTTTCTTGTCCATTGCTACTGCAAACAACGCTACAATGGATACCCTTCAAGAGAAACATTTTCACGTATGTACACTGGTATGAATACCTGTAGGAAAAAATACCAAAGTGGGATCACCGTGTCATAAGGGATATACGTTTGTAATTTCGGTGGCTATTGCTGATGGAGAAATAGAGGCCGCCAAGTTGAAAAAAATGTAACACACTCCACCTTTGTCATCTTGGCATCCATACTCACTTCGTTTACCCATTCTTAAGTTCCAGATAAAAACAGTAACAGAGGGCTTCCCTGGTGGCGCAGTGGTTGAGAGTCCGCCTGCCAATGCAGGGGACACGGGTTCATGCCCCGGTCCGGGAAGATCCCACGTGCCACGGAGCAGCTGGGCCCGTGAGCCATGGCCGCTGAGCCTGCGCGTACGGAGCCTGTGCTCCGCAACAGGAGAGGCCACAACAGTGAGAGGCCCGCGTACCGCAAAAAAAACAAAAAAAACAAAAACAGTAGCAGAATCATGATTTCACCTAACAGGTTGCAACTATCCCTCAAAGAATCAAATCATGTACTCCCTGGTCCTCAAAAACGGGTTCACAATCCTGTTTGTCACTTTATCCATTTTAGGTGATGTTTATTCCTCTTCTACCTGAGTCACAATCCATCTTTGATACCCTGTAACTTAGAAACTGAGATACAGAGTTAACTACTGTTGTAGTCGGTTCGGGCTGCTATAACAGAATACCACAGACAGGGTGGCTTAAACAACACACATTTATTTCTCACAATTGTGGAGGCTGGAAGTCCAAGATCAAGGTGCTGGCAGATTCAGTGTCTGGTGAGGACACTCTTCCTGGTTTGCAGATGACTGCCTTCTTGCTGTGTCCTTATATTATATATATAGAGAGAGGGGGGCGGGGAGAGAGAGAGAGAGAGAGAGAGAGAGAGACAATGAGTGAGGACACAAGCTCTCTCCTGTCTTTTCTTATAATCCTATTCATGAGGGCTCCACCCTCATGACCTAATTACTCCCCCAAAGGACCCACCTCCAAGTACCATTACATTGGGGATTAGGCTTCAGCATATGAATTTTGGTTAGACACAAACATAGTTACCTATTGCTGTATAACAAACCACACCAAAACATAGTGGCTTATAGCAACCACCCTTTTGTTTGTTCATGATTCTGTGGATCAGTCATTTGGGCTGGCCTCAGCTGGGTGGTTCTTCTGCTGGTCTCATCTGGGCTCACTCAAGTGGTTGTAGTTACCTGTGGTCTAATGGGGCTGAATGGTCTAAGATGACTTCACTCACTCGCTCTATCCCCCTAATGTATTTTTTTCTTCCAGTTTTACTGAGGAATAATTGACATGCAGCACTCTATAAGAGTAAGGTGTACAACCTGAAACTAACACAACATTGTAAATCAACTATACTCCAATAAAATTTAAAAAAGAAAAACATTAACCACACCACAGAATTTCCCTTTGCAATCACTATTACTATTCCCTTCAGGATTATACTGATTTGGAACATTGTAAATTAACTTAGCTTATTTTTGAACTTTATACAAATGTATTGAATAATACTACTGTTTGCACACACACACAAACACACCCACAAAGATTAAGGCTTGACATATGTATATATTGTGAAATTATTTTTTTTCTTGATTCCCAAATTTATTTCACTTATCGTCCCATTTTACCACAAACTCTTTACAGTGAGAGCATTGCAAGTTGATAGGATATATTGGGGTTAAAAGCTTATTGCCTTGGAACAGTTTTAGAAATTTTAGAATGTTTCTTGAAAACTCTGTACCACATCTTCTTTATCCATTCCTCTGTTGGCAGACATTTAGGTTGCTTCCATGTCTTGGCTATCGTAAACAGTGCTGCAATGAACATTGGGGTGCATGTATCTTTTCGAATTATATTTTTCCCTGGATATATGCCCAGGAGTGGGACTGATGGATCATATGGGAGCTCTATTTTTAGTTTAATTTTTATGCTTCTAATTTCTATCAACTAACTGCTTAGCTAGTGCTGCCAAGATACTGGTATGTTATAGGGGTGATGGGGCACCCTTGTTTTCTTTATGACTGTAGTGGGAATGTCCCTAGTGTATCCCCACCATGCTGAGGCTGGCTTATTTATCATATTAGAAATAGACGGAGGGCTTCCCTGGTGGCGCAGTGGTTGAGAGTCCACCTGCCGATGCAGGGAACACGGGTTCATGCCCCGGTCCGGGAATATTCCACATGCCGCGGAGCGGCTGGGCCCGTGAGCCATGGCCGCTGAGCCTGCACGTCCGGAGCCTGTGCTCCGCAATGGAAAAGGCCACAACAGTGAGAGGCCCGCGTACCACACACACACGCAAAAGAAATAGATGGAAATTTCCTTATTTCAGTGTCTCCTTATTTTCACGGATATGGAAACAAACAACATGGAAGTCTATTCACAGAATTCAAACCAATGTCCCATTTAATATTGGTGATAGACGTTCTTATAGAGAGCTAAGTCCAGGCCGGAAATGATAGCTGTCCAGGATCAGGGTCATGATGGTGGTAATAGGAGAAGTAGATGAATCTGAGTTACATTTTGCGAGTAAAACCATTGATGGATTCAATGTGGAGTGTAAAGGATAAAGAGGAATTAAGGATAATTTCTAGGTTTGATCTGACAAATGGCTCAGGCAGAGCCAATAACTCTTGATTGCCAAATGCAATGGGATTTTTCTCACTTTACCTAACACCTGAGCTCTGAGGGCCTGCTGACCACTCTCTTCACTTTCTGTTCTGCAGCACTAGGGCTTCCTCCTTTGCTGCCCTCACTGTTTCTTCTCTGTCTCTTGCTGGGTTCTTCTCCACCTGCTGGAAGCCCAGGTTGAGACCCCCACGCCCAGCTCTGTCCTTAGCCATCTTCTCTCCCTGAGCATCTTTGGATATTCTCATTTCTCCCCAGGGTTTCATGTACTACCTGTGATGCTGATAGCTCCAAAAACTGTGTCTCTATCCCCATCTTGCTCCTAAACTCCCAGGAGAAGATCCAGTTGCCTATAGGATTTCTCTCTACATGGGTCTTCCGTAGGTGTCTCAAATCCTTCAAGTCTGAAACCAGACTCCTTATCTACTCCAATTCTGACACCAATTCCTATGTGTTTTTCACACAATTTCAAGCAATTCCCCAACACAAGATGGGTGTCCTACAATTCAACTGAATTCTGACGCTATCTACTTGGAGACAGCAACAGATCCCACGAGTTAAGGACTCAGTCCTACAAGACTACCCCCCCCCCCCCCCCGCACACACCCTTCAGATGCCAACTGACAGTTTGTCACTGGTGATTCTGACTGACTGGCTGTAGATGAGAGGTTCCAATGACCCCCTTCCTTGGGTTTGACTAACTTGCTAGAGTGGTTCACAGAATGCAGAAAAATATTTTACTTTCTAGATTACTAGTTTATTATAAAAGGATATAACTCAGGAACAGCCAGATGGAAGAGGTGTGGAGAGCAAGGTCTGAGAAAGGAAAGGGCTTGGAGTTTCCATGCTCCCTTAGGGTACCATTCTCCCCTTATCTCCACATGTTCACCAGTCCAGAAGCTCTCCAAACCCCGTCTTTTTAGAGTCTTTATGGAGGCTTCATTACATAGGCTTGACTGATTCAATCATTGGCCATTGGTGATTGATTCAACCTCCAGCCCCTCTCTCCTCCCCAGAAGTCAGGAGGGTGGGACTGAAACTTCCAACCCTTTAATCACTTGGTTGGTTCCCTTGGCAACCAGCCCCCATCTTTAGGTGCTTCCTCTAAGTCATCTCATTAACATCAACAAAAGACACTTTCTGTCACTCATCACTTAGGAAATTCCAATGGTTTTAAGAACTCTGTGCCAGGAACTGGCTGAAGACCAAATATACATTTCTGATTGTAAATCACAATATCACATCTACCTTCTCCCAGACATGATGGGGGTGGGACTTACCATAGGTTCCATTCTCTCTGTCACCCTTTTCCCCCTGATCAATCGTCACTAAGTCCTAAAGATTCTCCCATCTCAAATCAGTTCCTTCCAGCCTCTTTCTTAGTCATCTCTATTGGGACTTACATGACAACATCCTCAATGCTGTCTCCACTTCCTTCCTGCATTGCTCCCTTGCATCCACCATTTCTCATCTTCTTTGTTTTCCTAGAGTGTTTTTTAAAAATCTATTGAGAAAATTTTTGTGTTATAAGAGACACTTCCCTAAGAATAGATTTTTGCTGGAAAAACGCTGAGCATGAGGACAGACTGCTGTGTCCTTCCTAGCTCTTTATTCTGACCATGGGAAACTGGGATACCAAGATTCCTTAAGCTTGTGACTGGTGCCTTCTGGAACTTCATGTATTTTCAAGAGTATTTAGTTGACCACGTCCATTACAAATTATGTGCAGGCTTCTAGCTTGAATCTGCCTTGGGCATCCGAAGTACACTCTCTCATTGATGAGGCTGAAATGCCTTGCCATTCCATAAACTGCTTTCCTAATCCCATCACTTGACTTTCAAGGTTAACGTTTAGGAATTTGTAGGAGAAAATTTTATTCAGAAATAGTTGTTTTTTGGCCGCACTGCACGGCTTGCAGGATCTTAGTTCCCCCAACCAGGGATCGAATCCAGGCCCCCGGCAGTGGAAGCGCAGAGCCCTAACCACTGGACCACCAGGGAAGTCCCCAGAAATAGTTTTAACTAATCACAGATACCAAGAACCACAGTCTTCTGCCACTGGCATTTTGAAAGGCAGAGGGAGAGGTGTGTGTCCTGAAGGCCCAACTGTGGCAGTGGCTGCCAGCCTGTAGGGCTGTGTGGCTTCTAGAGCAGGATTTGGCAGCCTGGCCGGTGTAGGACTGGGGCAGGTGGGCTGTGAGACTGAGGCAGGGCATTGGGAATACCAGAGGGAGACCGACTAACCCTGGGATTCAGTGTGAGAGTCAGATAGGAAAGGGAGTGGAGCCAGGAAATTTGGGAGGATCTAGGGAAGGATGGGGGTGGATAGAGGCTGATATTCTCAGGGAGTGGGCGGGGGGAGGAATCTCAGTTTATGGGAGTTCCTGGAGAGAAAGGGAGAGGGAGAGACAGAGACCCAGATAGGCACAGATAGACACAGATAGATTCCATCAAGTGAGGGAAAAACAACCAGAATTGACAAGAATGCTCACTAGGCAGAGAACATAATTGAAGTGTCCCTACCTGTGGAATCATTCTCAAGTGGTAAAAGAAAAAGCAAAGGAAACAGAAAGAGACATATACTATATATAATATTATACATTATTATATATTTATATATACTATCATAATATATATACTATTATTACATAATATATATTTTACCACTTGAGAATGATTCAATATGTATTTTTTCTTTTTCTATATCCATAAAAAACAAATAACGTTTATTGAAGGCTCTGTGGGCCAGACACTGTGTTGTGTGCTTCAGGGCATTATTTCTTTTAATCCTACAGCAGTCCCACTTTACAGATGAGAAAGTGGAGTCCAGAGAGGTTAAGCAGCTGGTAATCAGAGGAGCCGGTGTTGCAGCCCTGGAGCCTGAACTGTTAACAGCTGCTCTGGACAAAGAGAGCCGTGACTAATGTTTCACCACTTGGGTAGGTTACTTGGAGGTACCTTGGACAGTTCTATTTCTGATGGTGATGAGTTTGAAAGAATAAACGATGAACGTAGGTGGCCAACTGATCTCCAGTTCTTGTTGCTGCCTTTGTGCAATCTGGGGCTGTGAAGGTGCGAGCTGTTGAGCAGGTGTGAAAACAGTCAGTAAATAGGTTACGGGCGTTCAAAAATAAGGTGCCGGGGGCTTCCCTGGTGGCCCAGTGGTTAAGAGTCCGCCTGCCAACACAGGGGACACGGGTTCAAGCCCTGGTCCAGGAAGATCCCACATGCCCGTGTGCCACAACTACTGAAGCCCGCACATCACAACTACTGGAGCCCACGCGCCTAGAGCCTGTGCTTTGCAGCAAGAGGAGCCACCGCAATGAGAAGCCCGTGCACCGCAACGAAGAGTAGCCCCGACTTGCCACAACTAGAGAAAGCCCCGTGCAGCAACAAAGACCCAATGCAGCCAAAAAATAATAATAATAAATAATAAATTTATAAAAAAATAAAAGTAAAAATAGGTGCTGAATTGGATATGAGACATGACATCCCCACCCCCAAGAAGTTTCTTATTAAAGTCACTTGAGGAATCAGCTCTTGATAGGAAGCCGATAGCCACATCTTTTTCTCTCTATTAGGGCACCCCAGTTAAGAAACTGGACTTAAAATCATTTGAGAACTTTATAAGATTTTAATGTCTAAGAATCCAAATTAACATGTCTCTGTCCAAAGGGCATGAAAAACTAAACGGAGTATAATTATCATATAATGTGATACCGGGGCAGGGACCTGGAGCCTGCTGCCTGTGGACCTAAGTTACTAATGACGGGGTGGGCTGTAGACCGCTAACAGTTCCATCAGGGTCCCACTCGGAGCAGCTCAGGAGAAGGTCCGAGAGGGGTCAGCTGCGGCTGAATGTTGGCGGCCTTACAGCCAGACCATGCAGAGAGATTGCTCGGAGCCCTGGAAGAAAGCCACATTTAATATTCAGGTTTGAGATGCTCTCAGGGGGAAAATGCTTGTTCAATGAGAGCTGTGACTAGGACAACAGGAGTGGAGGGGGTCTGCGAACAGTTGATTGAAAGCTACCTGCCTCAACCCATCAGATCTGCCTTCAGGCCGCTCCAGGGAGCTGACCTGTGTCTTTTATTTGATTCTAAGGGATGGAGCCCACTTCTAATAGGGCATCAATAAAACTTCAGGATAATTAAGTACCTAATTGAGTGTCTAAATTCAGCTGAAGCAATTTACATGCAATCTTGCCATGTCTGGGATGTTTTTTTCACTTATGTCTAAGAAGTCATATTTTTGACTTTTTATTTTGTTTCTTAAATTCCTTTGATACGACTGTGGCTGCCTTTGCATATTTATGACATTGGATAGGTTGCTGTGGCCACACTATATGCAAATCAACCAATAAATGCAGTAGAAAAATAATATGGAAATCTAAAAAGGTAAATAAATGGGGGTTAGAAAATAGTTTAGACAAGAATCGCAGAAACTCCCTTAGTGAGAATGACCCTCAGCGGAACACTGGAATATTTGGAATATTGGCACTTATTCCTGCCAGGGAGCTCTTGGCTTTTTGTTGGAAATTATGTACACTTTTATTATAGTCTTTATCAACAGACCTCTTACCTCTGGGAAAAAGTTACTGCCTTTCTTCAGTATCTGTGCTTTGGTTCTCATCCATCCAGTCAAACATTTATTAAGTGCTTACTGTATGCACTGTTCCAGTTGACAGTCTGGTTCTCGCTCTCAAATCTTACCACACACTCTCTCCTCCTGCTTCATTCTCCCCCCCCCCCCAATCCAGCCCTCCTACTGCCAACGAAAGTGGCATCCTGGCCGGGCACAGCAAACCAGCCCAACAAGTGAATCAGGGATTGGACATGGTGAGGGATGCGGGGGACTCGGGACTATTTCAGAAGGGTCCTTGGAGCTTTGGGGAGCGTGAGAATTGTTCCCTTTTGTGCATTGCTTGTCTCTGTTCTACACCCCCCAAGAGCCGGAGATTGCCAGTGGAGTCCACACTTCAACTCTTCAGAAATTTATGTTCAAATCCCTTAGAAGGAGGAGAATCTGCCCCAATTAAGGCTTTATCTTAAAACTGAACATTACTTTTTTTTTTTTTTTTTTCGGTACGTGGGCCTCTCACTGTTGTGGCCTCTCCCGTTGCGGAGCGCAGGCTCTGGACGCACAGGCTCAGCAGCCATGGCTCACAGGCCCAGCTGCTCCGCGGCATGTGGGATCCTCCCGGACCGGGGCGCGAACCCGTGTCCCCTGCATCAGCAGGTGGACTCTCAACCAGTGCGCCACCAGGGAAGCCCTGAACATTACATTTTAAATAAAAAATATAAGATGTCAAAATGTGTGCTGTTGCCACTTAGTGTATACATCCCTATTCTGTGTCTGGCTTTAATATGGACAATTTCAAACATACATACAAGCTGGGAAAATCATATAACCCCCACATTTCAGTAATTATCAACTTATAGTCAGTTTGCTTTCATCAGTACCCTCTTCCCCCTGGATGATTTTGAAGCAATCCCAGATGCCATATTAATTTCATCTGTAAATATTTCAACATGTATTTCTAAAAAAAGAAAACATAAAAAAATCCGCAATAACCCTTCTGCAATTCCTTAAAATCGAATACCTAATCAGCAAATGCTCAAATGATTCAACTGCTTTTTTAGTTTGTTCTAATGGGTTTTCAGAGAAGGTTTGTGATTGGCTGAGATGCCTGTTAAGTCTCAACCTGTATCACCCCCTTTCCCTTGTGTTGATCAAGGTTTTTTTAAAATGGTAAAACCACCTGTTGAATATTATCAAAGATGTGTTTTGATGTCACGAAATGATCATCAGTGAAAAATTAAAATTGTTTTTATCAATTTTCACATGGTGGAAAACATACATAGAGAATTGCTTACAATGGAAAGAGTTCCCCATCTCATCACCTTCGCCTCTGAGGCACTCCTCCATTTTCTATTTAGTTTCTCTAGTGTTTACATCCGAGACCGTAATTACCATATGTGGATCTCTGTGCCGTGGATATTACACACTGGCTCCCACTGTGAAAGATGGGGACTTGGTGCTCTTACTCTGCAAATACTGTTCACTGGAAGACCTCATTTGTAGTTAAGTGCATCCACATGTAGCTTTCTCAGAATGAGTGCTTGGCAGGTCTATTTTCTAAATCTTTGCATATTTGAAAACACTTGATTGATACTGGGCCTGGGTTAGGAGTTCTAGGGTCAAAATTGTTTTCCCTAAAAACTTTGAAGTCCTTTTTCCATTAAAAAAATGTAACTTGCAAGGTTAATTTCCTTAGCTATTATTACTATGTGCTCACATTTGAGTACTTATGATTTGAACAGTGCCAACCACTGTTCCAAGTATTTTAATCAGTATCAAATTTAAACCTTAGCCCTATTTGCAGTATTATCAGCCACATGTACAGATGAGGTAACCCAGGCATGTAGCTTGTCCAGGCAGGATTTAAACCCCAGAACCTGCATTCTGAACCTGGCAGCCTTCTTCTATCTAAGGTCTCACCTCCTGTCGCGGACCCCCTCGCACAGCCCCAGTCTTCACAGGGTTCCTCCTCTGACCTCTTCAGGCCCGGGAGTAACAGCTTCCCCGGGTTGCTGGTCCCCCATACCTCAGCCCACCCCTTTGAAGAGTCTGTTTGTTGCCAAAACTTGGCTTCTGTTCACCGGTGCCAAATAGAAACGTGGAGACAGAGTTTTGGGTAAAGTAGAATAATTTTATTGCTTTGCCAGGCAAAGGGGGCCACAGAGGGCTAATGCCCTCAGAACTGTGTGTCCCACCCTGGAGGGGGTTGTGAGGAGTCTTATAGTGTTCAGGGAGCTGGGTGTGGTCAGCTAGTGGACATACTTCTGATTGGTCGGTGGTGAGGTAATCGGGAGTCAGCATCACCAACCTTCTGGTTCCAACAGGTCTGGGGTCTGCATGCTTGTGGGCAGCATGCAGTTCCACATGGTAGGGGTTTCAGTATCTGCAAAACAGCTCAAAGGACATGGCTCAGAATATCATTTATAGCCCTTGAGGAAGAACTAAAGGTTCTTGACTTTGTTTAATGGCTAAAGTATTATTTTGTCTTTCTTGACTGTTTTCCTTTCTTTCTGCATTTCTTCACTTCTCTAATTAAATTTATTCTTTGACTACAGATTTTTACAGACAAAAGGCAGGTGGAGGACATGGGTGGGGGTCTATTCTGGGAAGGTCTCAGAGGGTCCTGCTCAGTTACATGTTCATTAAACAGCTTTTCTTAAACCTTCTGAGCACCCAGCAGAGACCATGACCAATGCAGTCACATGTCTGGGAAGTACCAGGGCTCAGATTCAACCTGGTTCTGTCAAGCTCTGGGTGCTTGTTATCCAGAAATAGGTTTAAGACTTAAGAAGACAATAGTTTTAGAAGCTGTAGAAGATGAAAATGGAGAAAGTTTAGGTTAGTGTATTTTAATTTAGTATTGAAAAATCCCCATATTTTAAAAAAGCAAACCCATTCTAATATTATTATAGTTATCACTGTTCATTTTGTCATTTTATTTATTACTACTTCATATCTGTGTAGTAAAATAGTTGATCTAAGCAACTTCTCTTTTTACAAGTGTCATATAACTTTAAGTTCTTGTTTTACCATTTTTGAAGTGTTTTGAATACCAGTGAGGGTCTCCCTGTGGCACACCCTGGGGCTGCCAGGTTCCCCCTCCCCAGTGGGTTTTTATTGTCATCACAGAATGGAATGGCTATTCTCCAGAGTTTAGACAACTGGTCCACAGGGAAGACATTGTTTCTGAAAGAGTTACCATGACAACCTACTTCTTCAAGGTAAGCATTTGAGTTTTAATAAAACAAAGGACTTGGCTTTGTATTAAATTGGTCCCCATGGCAGTGTTCATCACGCCATGCATGCTGTATTAGCCGCCTTCACTCCTGGTATATGTTTTTCCTGAGATTTAGGAGCTCAGCTCATGACTGGGTGGCCACCTCCTTGCATCTTGGACTCAGACCAGAAGACTGACCTCTTCTGTGAAAAAAGACTCATCTTCCTTAAATAAAGAAAGGCTGTTGGCTGGATATGGCTCCTTATCATGTAGTTACTATTTCCTCTTTGAATACAGGCTCTTAGATTTGGAAAGAAATTTTTTTGTACTGGAACAGATGCTGGCATCTCTCTCCTCTCCACCTTTCTCTGATAAAGTATTTCACTTCTCTTGGTGGATTGGTCCATTGATTAGTTAGTAAATATAGCCTTGGACAACTGGTTATCCATTTGGGAGAAGTTACTTCTCTGCTTTCATGTTATTCACAGAAACCTTGATGGATTAAAAATAAAAGAATTTCTAGAGTAGCAGAAAAAAATATAGGAGCCTATTTTCATAATCTGAGAGATGGAAAGAAAAGAAACCTAGAAGCAATAGAAGAAAAAAAGAGGGGACCCCTCAAATTTAAAACTTATATACACAGCCACATCATAAATAAAGTTAAACAATAAATAACAAAATTGAAAACATATTTGTGACATATGGCAAAGCATTAATATTCATAACATGTAAAGGGCTTCTAAACATAGATGACATATGGTAAAAGTACTCAAGTTTATGAATGAAAGAGATATAAATAAACTAGCAAAAAAAAAAAAAAAAAAACACCAACACTGTTGGACCAACCTAAATGTAAAAATTTAGAAAAAAATTTCGTGTTTGTAGGGGTGTCAGGGAGAAGTATTCCTGCTCTGTTGATGGGAGTGTGAAATTGTTACCGAACCAGGTCCGGCTGCTCACTGCTCAAAAATCAATACGCAAGAGAGAGAGAAAGATGTTGGTAGAAAGGAAAGTTGCTTTTAATCAGAATGCTGGCAATCTGGGGAGATGGTGGACTCAGGGTCCTCCAAAAACCACCTCCGAAGGTTCTGCTTGGCCGTGAAAGTTTTTGAAGGGAAAAAGGGAAGTAATCTCAGTTAATCTTCAAAATGGGGGGTCAGAGTCATCGTCATCCCGCACTGCGTGCAGGCTTGTGTGCAGGCTTGCTGACTTCTTGTGGTTTTTCTTTAGATGCTCTCTTGTTCACACAGTTTGTTCGAGAGATTACTGAAAGGGAAGCTAAGGAAGAGATCTGGTCGTCTATTAATCACTTATTCTTCATTTCTACTTCTTTGATCTATGGAAAGAACCAACAGGTTAGGCAAGGTATTGTGTGGTCAAAAGATTTGAAAGGTGTGCTAGGGCTGGAGATGAGTACAGCATGGGGGTGCCTTGTGTCAGGTTAGTGACAAGACAAGGGAGCCTCCTGCAGAGAGCTTTTTTTCTGCAAAGAGCTCTTTCCTTCCAAAAGCTGCTTGCAAATTTACACCCTCTTTGAAATGGGTAAATGTGACAGTTTTTGTCCATTTAGAATGCCCATGACTTTCAACCGCCAAATTCCCTTCATAAAAATCTGTTCTATAGGAATACTGATACAGATTCAAGATGAGAGTGTGCAAGGATGTGTGTGAGAGTGTGTCTGTGTACGACAGCATGTGAATGTGGGAGTGGGTGGGTATATACGTGCGAATGTGAGTCTAACATCCTTGGTAAATTTGCTCAGTCTCTCTCCTTCACTAGAAGCTCCTTGAGGGCAGGGTTCTTGTTGGTTCTATTCACCCCTTTGATCCCAGCACCAGGGATGGAGCCCCCGCACATGGCAAATGAGCAAATATTTGAATGAATGAATAAATGTCAGGCGGCTGCAAGAAAAAAAAACTGGGGTTATATCATGAATATGTGATATGGATTTGGGTCAATGTATTAATGATACAGAGGGCATGATTCACAATGAAGATGTTCATATCGCCCACACAGATGTAGTAAATTACTGAAGTTGAAATATACAAAGCCAAAAAAAAAGAAAGAATAAACTGTCATTAAGGAAAATCAGAGTGAGACACTTGAACACACGGTTCTCAACCTTTGACAGGTCAAACAGGAAAAACAGAAGGATTAGAGGCTTTGTATAATGTTGACTTACAGATCCATGGAATTTTGTGTCCTGTGCATAATCACCTCCTTGTCTCAGGGTATGCGAAACTCTCCAGTCCCACACGGCAGGAGTACATTTTCTTTCTTCCTTTTAAAAAATTTATTTATTTAAATTTATTTATTTTTGGCTGCGTTCGGTCTTCGTTGCTGCCCGCAGGCTTTTTCTAGTTGCTGTGAGCAGGGGCTACTCTTTGTTGAGGTGCGCGGGCTTCTCATTGTCATGGCTTCTCTTTTTGCAGAGCACGGGCTCTAGGCGCACGGGCTTCAGTAGTTGTGGCACGCGGGCTCAGTAGTTGTGGCTCCCGGGCTCTAGAGCTCAGGCTCAGTAGTTGTGGCGCACAGGCTTAGTTGCTCTGTGGCATGTGGGGTCTTCCCAGACCAGGGATCAAACCTGTGTCCCCTGCATTGGCAGGTGGATTCTTAACCACTGCGTCACCAGGGAAGTCCCAGGAGTACATTTTCTGACAACAATGTCATAAAACTAAAAACCAATTACAAAAAGTTTATTTTAAAAATCCAAGGCCTGGAAGTTAAGCAAATAAGTCTTTTCAGTAACCCTCTGTCAAGGGTTAACTTCTCCCAAAAAGCAACTGTTGACTGAAAAACGCACACAACGTAAAAGTTGATAATTATGTTTTATTTGACCACCAAAACTGAGGACTTAAGCCCAGGATGCAGCCTCTCACATAGCTCTGAGGGACTGCTCTGAAGAGGTGAGTGTCCTCCAGGATATATAGGAGTTTCTGGCAACAAAGACCAGGTAGTGGAACATCAAAAGATTACTGCTAATTCAAGAAAATCAGACATCTCAAGGAATTAAGGAATTTAGTGCTTTTCTATGTATGGGAAATGCAAGAGTCTAGGCTCACTGAAATCATTCCTTTGATGTGCACCTCAGCTATCTGGGGTCAGCATTCTGTGCTTTCTCATCCTGAGTCTCCTCCAGGTGCATCGTAGGGAGCGGCTGCAGTGGCTGACTGCTTGAGGGCGGGCATCCTGTTTCTAACCTGAGTTTCCTCAGGGCTCACCGCTGGGGCAGCTGTAATGTGATGGCTTGATGGCTACAGCATCCTTTGTTAACTGATACGGCAGGCAACATTTTTTCATTGACACAATTATGGACTCCTTAAAAGTTAGGACTGTGGAGAGCACCAGGCACCAGAGCTCATGAGAGATGCAGGCAAACTTTGCTCAGAGCAAGAGAAGAAGTGTTTTCATTATTAGGTAAGAGAGGATGAAAATAAATGAACTAGGGATTCAATAAAAAGCTGGAAAACCAATAAAACAAAGCCAAGAAAAATAAAAATGGAACGACTGGAGACAAAATTAGAGAACAACAAATTAGAGAAAAGAACTAAAATAGGATTTTTAATATGAGGAATGGTTCTCTGGAAAAAGTTAAAAATGACTTAGATTTTAGCAATGCTAATGAAGAAAAAAAAAACCCAACAACAACAGTAAATGGTAAAGGGTGTGTAAGCACAGAGCTGGGAGGGGGAGATGGATGGCATTATAACACATTCCCGCCCCACCCCCATCCGCTTCTCTCCACAGGCCCAGGCATCAGGAGGTAGTGAGGGCCCTCAGGGCAGCCACCACTAGTCCCTGAAGTAGTATATGGTATTGCAAATGCCAAAATATCACAGCCTGTCCTTATCTTTCAGTGGTCAAGGGGCAGATGCTGGAGTCATACTGGTCGGTCCCTGTCCTGGAAATGTATTTAATATCCTTGGACTCTGGTCAATGGGGCATTCCTCTAAATCAAGAACATGCAAACTTGAGAGCCATTTTCCCTAAGGGTGTGGAAAGAGCCATTCTGAGATGGGTGGTGACCTGGGACCCTTTGCTGCAGGGCTTGCACCTGGACAAACATCTCCTCCAGCAACAGAGTACAAAGAAACTATAAGGGAGTAAAAGTAACCACATGCATGCCCAGTTGGGGCAAATTATAAACAAATAGATAAAAAAGGCCAAAACCCACCGCCACTCCTTTTTTCTTTTTTTAACGTCTTTATCGGAGTATAATTGCTTTACAATGGTGTGTTAGTTTCTGCTGTATAACAAAGTGAATCAGCTATACATATAACATATATCCCCATATCTCCTCCCTCTTGCATCTCCCTCCCACCCTCCCTATCCCACCCCTCTAGGTGGTCACAGCACCAAGCTGATCTCCCTGTGCTATGCGGATACTTCCCATTAGCTATCTATTTTACATTTGGTAGTGTATATATGTCCATGCCACTCTCTCACTTCGTCCCAGATTACCCTTCCCCCTCCCCATGTCCTCAAGTCCATTCTCTACGTCTGCGTCTTTATTCCTGTCCTGCCCCTAGGTTCTTCAGAACCTTTTGTTTTAGATTCCATATATACGTGTTAGCGTACGGTATTTGTTTTTCCCTTTCTGACTAACTGCCACTTCTAAGGTGCTGGGAGCAAAGACTGAGTACTGTGCATGATCCCTGCCCACAGCGCCACCAAGCGGTGGGCAGGCCACTTAAGCCACCCTTCCGGCCCGACACACTGGTCCTGCCCCTACCCTCGTCCCGTTTAGGGGACCAGCCTGCCCTCCTCGGAGAGGAGAGAGAGCAAGGGCACCTGTTACTTGCTTTTCACACGAGGGGTGCTGCAGCCTGAGTTCCATGAAGCCTTGCCTGAATTCCTCCTCTGGCCTCTGATGAATTTCTAGTAATTAAAAGGTCCGAGGACTTAAGTCAGTAACAACTCTGCGAAGAGGAGAGTGGGGACCAATGGAGAGAGAAAGAGAGAGAGAGAGAGAGAGACGCCACGACCCTGTGGCCCAGAGCCACCCCAAGGCAGTGGCTGCTTCAGGACCTTGGGTACTCTGATACCTTTTTTTTTTTGCCTTATGCAAAGTGTAATTTATAAAAGATTAAATCACAAGACTCAACAATAATATGAACAAGTGTCCAAGATTTTCTTTAACTCAATTGATGTGGGAACCAGGAAAGTGTTGAAACTGGTTCAAAGTGCATTAGAGGAACTGGGTATTTTAGGCAACTTTAATAAAGGAGTGTTAGGGTAGGATTGCTGGTTTAGATAGAAAACTAGTTCATCTCCTACAGGACTATAGCTATAGCATCTGGGGTTATTTTTTTCACCGTTCAGAGATTATCTGCCTATCTAACTGAAAAAATCTAAATTCAGGTCTGCCGGTACAGAGCTGTAAAATAACCCAATCCATAGAAAAGCAATCACGGGTGGAAGCCCAGCACTGTACTGAATGCACACCCAGCAAATCTCACTGGTCTATTTTCAAGTCGTGGATAGCTTTGATGTTACTGAAAAATAAATCCCTCCTTAACTTAGTCTGAGAGGAGTTTTGGTACTCAGAGCCTAGAGGTCTGGTAGGAAGGAAGGGAATAGAACAGTCAGACGCAGACAGGTATTTCCTCAGCTGGTTGGAGGACCAGCCCAGAGCGCACATACTCCCATACAAGCGTCCCTTCCCACACTTCTCAACTGAGCTCTGTAAAAGGGCAACATTCGGACAAATATCAGTGGATTTTAGTTCATTATAAATTAACCAATCAAACTCAATCAACTTGTGTATTTGAGAGTCCACTATGTGACCACGATCAAGTCGGTGTCCGCGGGTTCCGCATCCATGGATTCAACAATTGATCAGATCCATGATTGGTTGAATCCATGGATGTGAAACCTGGGGATAAGGAGGGACCCACTATGCCTTTTTACATAAGGGACTTGAGCATCCACGGAGTTTGGTATCTGCGGGGGTCCTGGAAGCAATCCCCCGTGGATACTGAGGGATGACTGTATACAGATGCGAAGTACTCTAAGACCACCCTGCAAGACTTCATCGTTGAGGGACTTCCTTGGCGGCACAGTGGTTAAGAATCCGCTTGCAAATCTCCCAAATGGGATGGACATATATACACTAATATGTCTAAAATGGATAACTAATAAGAACCTGCTGTATAAAAAAATAAATTAAATAAAATTCAAAAAAGGAAAGTTAAAAAAGAAAGAAAGAAATATGTTTGGGAGGAGGGTATTCCCTCCAAACGCATAGCTGTAAAAATGGCCATAAGGTGCTACATTATGTGCTTAAGAGTGGAGGCTTTCAATTTCTTTTTACAAATGGCAAGAAAAAAAGAGAGGAGAAACATACAGATAAAAAAAAGAAACTTAAGAGATGTGTTAACCAAGTGCCAGTTTCTGACATAGACCTTGTGTGGATCGTGATTCAAATAACGTACTGTGGGGAAAAAATTATGAGACAGTTGGGGAAATATGAACATGGACAGGACATTTGATGATGCTAATAAATGATTGTTATAGGTGTTGTTATTTTTCTAAAAAGAGTGCATTTCTTTTTATTTATTTATTCATTTATTTAAAAAATTTTTTTTTTGCGGTACGCGGGCCTCTCACTGTTGTGGCCTCTCCTGTTGCAGAGCACAGGCTCCGGACGCGCAGGCTCAGCGGCCATGGCTCACCGGCCTAGCTGCTCCGCGGCATGTGGGATCTTCCTGGACCGGGGCACGACCCCGTGTCCCCTGCATCGGCAGGTGGACTCTCAACCACTGCGCCACCAGGGAAGCCCAAGTCCATTTCTTTTGAAGATATATATTGAAATATTTACAGATGAAAAGATGAAATTCTGTGTGTGTGTTGGATAGGGGCTGGGTAGGGTATGGATGAAACAAGATTGGCTATGAGTTGGTAATTGTTGAGGCTGGGTGATGAACACATGGTGATTCATTACACTATATTATCTACTTTTTTATGTCTGGACATTTTTATTAGTAATAAAGGCTAGGGCTTCCCTGGTGGTGCAGTGGTTAAGACTCCACCTGCCAATGCAGGGGACACGTGTTTGAGCCCTCGTTCGGGAAGATCCCAAATGCCGTGGAGCAACTAAGCCCGTGCGCCACAACTACTGAGCCTGCGGTGTAGAGCCCACGAGCCACAACTACTGAAGCCCATGTGCCACAACTACTGAAGTCCACATACCTAGAGCCCATGCTCCGCAGCAAGAGAAGCCACCGCAATAAGCCCGTGCACTGCAACAAAGAGTAGCCCCCGCTTGCCCCAACTAGAGAAAACTCGCGTGCAGCAGCGAAGACCCAATGAAGCCAAAAACTAAATAAATGAATGAATAAATAAATAAATAAAAAATAATAAAGGCAAAAAAACCCCACAATAATTATTATTTCTCTCGATTCCATGTGTTGGCTGGGCTCAGCTGGGGGATCCTTCTGTTGGTCTCACCTGGCGTTTCTCACATGACTACAGTTATCTGGCAGCTGGAGAGTCCAAGATGGTCTCCTCACAGGTTTGGGGCCTTGATGCTGGCTGTCAGCGGGACCTCTCCCTCCACTTGGCCCTGCATCGCTTGGGAGTCTAGTGCAGACTTGCTCACGTGGCAGCTGGAACATTCCAAGAACCGGAAGAGGAAGCTGCAAGGTTTCTTCTTGCCTAGCTGCACGTCTACTGTGGTCTATCAGCCAAACTTGCCAAGCCTAGATCCAAGTGCTGGGAACCAGACCACACCTCCTGAAGGGAGGAGCTACAAAGTCACATGGAAAAAGGGTGTGGCCTCAGGGAGGCATGACAAATTTGGAGTCTTATCTCTTCTACCACAAAACTGTAAAGTAATTCCTATTTACAACGTTCACTATGAAACAGGCATTTGGCACCTATGATACCCGCTTAATTCAGACAGGGCCAGGCAAATAGGAGGATTTTAATAAACACTTACTGTATTGAACCAGACTGGATGAATTTAGGGCCAAAATGTTTCCTCTCCTTGTTTTGTAACCTTCATAACCTTACCTGGTACAGTCAATGGACCAAACGGCCTGATAAAGATAGTTAAAGGATTGAGTAAAACCCTCTTCAGAATTTTTCATTCTACTTAATTTTAACAAATAGTGTATATATCAGCTAATGAATATTTCAGTCTTTCATGTATGAACCAAAAATGTAATTACGGATTTGATTTTACCAACGTTTGCTGCTTGCAGTAGTCTGTGATCACAAATCGCATTAAATGAAAGGTGAACCCCATTATGGTATCTGGAAAATGGAACTTAATAAGTTATGTAATTATGGGGGAAATCTGTGCAAATTGCAATTTTTATTAGGCAATTTTCCATCTTCATCTAGTCTCTAATAGTCTATTAGGTTTGTGGCAGTTCAGTGCTTTTATTAAGGAAGTTCTTTAACTTCTTTTCTGTTTGGTTCCTTATAATGAAGAAACTGTATTTGGGGGTAAAATGATTACAGGCCTGCTTTAACTTATCTTTTTCAATCTTATTACAATAGGAAGCTGAATTCTAAGTTAATTATTCAGCTAAAACTCTATAGATCCAATTTATGCTCATCTTATATAAAGACAGAGAGCTTAAGAGAATTTTATGCCAAGAAAAAAAAATCTTACAATCCAGTTCTTTTCTATTTACTGCACCATGTTGAAATGTTGGCCGAAAGAAAAGAACTTAATTTTAAAATCTTATCAGGTCAGTTTTTCATCCTAAAAATGTTGTTTCACCTGTTTAGTGATTATGAAGCTATAAATCATTATATAGGATAGGAATTCAAAGTTGACACATGAAATTACCCATCACACTATCTTTTTCTACTTTGTGGTTGTTTGTGGTAAGATTTTATGATATGTAAGATCCAGTAATGCTATGTTTAGCAAATTCTCAGCTTTTATTGTCATTTAAAAATTTTTGTAATATGTTTTTATTTAATTTATTTATTTAACTAAATTTATTTATTTATTTTTGGCTGCGTTTGGTCTTTGTTGCTGTGTGTGGGCTTTCTCTAGTTGTGTCGAGCAGGGGCTACTCTTCATTGCAGTGCATGGGCTTCTCGTTGCGGTGGCTTCTCTTGTTGTGGAGCACGGGCTTTAGGCGCACGGGCTTCAGTAGTTGTGGCGCATGGGCTTCGTTGCTCTGCGGCATGTGGGAACTTCCCAGACCAGGGATCAAACCCGTGTCCCCTGCATTGGCAGGCGGATTCTTAACCACTGCGCCACCAGGGAATTCCTGTAATATGTTTTAAAATTATGATTTGATAAGAACAAAATGACCCTGTGTCACTAAGTATTAGGAAAAAGCCTTGTGGAAGGCTTTTCCAGGCTGCATGGGTATTTCTATATGCAGCGTTGGAGGTGGCTCAGGTAGCACAGGGCTGGATTCTGCTCCAAGCTCAGTTAGAGATTTAAAGCATGGGCTTGGCCTGGAAACAGAGGGCATGACAAATAATGGTAGATGTGAGTAACTCCCAGTGCAACAGAACTCACCTGACTAGGCTCAGGGATTTGCACACTTTTGGTTTAGTTTTGTTTTTTTTTAATTAATTTTTATTGAAGTATGGTTGATTTGCTGTGTTGTGTTAGTTTCTGCTGTATGGCAAAGTGGTTTAGCTTTAAGAACGTTTTGTTCCAGGTGCTCATGTCTCCATAACACTTTAGGTTTTCGAGGGTGTGAAAAACACATCTGTCTCTTCCAACAAACTCCTTTACATCTTCTATATGTCACCCTTGCAGATGGTGCAAACAACCTCTCACTTGGTGGGGTGGGGCTTCCCAAGAAAATAATGATCTGGGTTTTCTTGGGAATCAGTGATCCAACAGATTATTAAATTCGATCAAGATTTTGACTTCCATGTTGTAAGACCCTTGCTCCTTCCTCTCCTGTTAAGGTCATAGGTAACATTCATCTGATAACCGAGGTTTAACTCTACATGTATTAGTATCTTTCTTCACTAATCTGGGACATTTCATGGCCCCTCAGAGTCTGTGTTTTTCATCTGGCTCTTCATTTTGAAAGATACTCCGGCTGGGAATGGTATTCTAGGTGCAGAATAATTGTCCCTCAAAACCTTGAAGAAATTGCTCTCTTGTCCTATAATTAGAATAGTCCTTGAGAAGTGTACTGATTCTTGTCCATTGTTGGAAATATTTATTTGGAAACTTCTAAGAGTTTCTCTCTCTCTCTGCTGTTCTGAATTTCACACACTGTGTCTTGGGTAGGTCTCCTTTCCACTGATGCTCAGAGGGCACTTTAATCTGGGGACTCAGGTGTCTTCAGCATGGTTACTCTTCCTTCATTTTTTTCTTCTCCTCCCTTTTCCTCCTGGATCTTCAGCTGAATTGCTGTTGAAATTCCTGGATCTCTCTCTGGCTCTAAGCCTTCAGGCTTTCCATCCTGGTCTCATATGCATCCAAATCCGCAAGGAGCTCTCTCACTGGCTCCGCAGCACTGTCCATTCTGTTGCTTGGCCCATCCCTTCATTTCCAAGATTATTACATGCTATTTTTCATACAGCCCTTTCTTACTTGGTGGATTCCCAGGAACTCACTCTCTTTGCTCTTGCCCACTGTTTGGCACGGCCTTGGGAGAAGACTGAGTGGACCTGCCTGGGGGTTACTGCTGCAGTGTGGCCAGCACCTGTTTGGACACCTCCTGGAATGTGCAGCCCCTTCCTTTCCCAGCACCCTGACCGCTCCCACGGTCCACAGAAGTCCACTCTTGTGCATGTTTTGGCCGGGTGAGTTCTCCTCCAATTCAGGCCCATCTGCCTTCTGAATTTCAGGGATTCTTCATAATTGCTGGTTTATTGAAGACATTTCTTCTTTTTTTGAGGACTCTGTCATAGATTAAAAAATACACATATACGTGTGAATATGCGTGCGTGCCATTTTTAGGCATTTGCCGTTAAAGGAAGCTGGATACACTGTCTTCAGTCTCTCTGTGTTGTTCTGAAATTTTTAAATGATAGATTTTTCAGTATCCTAAAATAGTCTTTGAGAACAAGATTCTTAGTGGTTGCATGACATTTTGTTGTATGTCTCTACCATTGTTTATTTAACTAACCCCTTATTATTAAATATGATTTTTGCTATCATATAAAGCTATATATGTATCATATACATTAGAACTGAGAACTTCTCTCCTGTTATTACCTCTTCATTTGTACCTCCTTGTGTTGTTATTCATATATCCCATCTCCTGTTTTTGGGGTTATTGCCTTTTTGTTTCTTTTGGAAATGATAAATCACATTTCTTTTTAAAATTGAAATACAGTTGATTTACAATGTGCTAATTTCTGCTGTACAGAAAAGTGATTTGGTTTTACATGTATCTCCATTCTTTTTTATAAATCATATTTCTAATGAATAATTTTCCGTATGTCTCTTGGGGCACATGTGCAGGATTTCCTTTAGTTGGGGAATTACTAGATCATAGAATACGTGTGTGTTCAACTTTATAAAATTGCTGTGGTCTTTTCCAGAGTGGTTTGGCAGTTCACACTCTGATCAGCAGTGGGGCAAGTTCCTGCTGGTCTGTGTGCTCATCAACCAACATGCATCAGGCTTCTTTTTTGGCCAATCAGTTGGGTGGAGAATTGTATCTGTTATGGTCTGAGCTGTGTTCCTCCCAAATTCACATGTTGAAGTCCTAACCAGCAGAACCTCAGAATGTGACCACATCTGGAGGTAAGGTCTTTGAAGACCTTAAAGTTAGAATGAGGTCACTAGAGTGGGCCCTACTTCAGTACGCCCGGGGTACTCATTGAAGAGGAATTAGGACACAGATAATGAGCAGAGAAGAAAATGATGTGAAGATGCAGGAAGAAGACAGCCATCTGCAAGCCAAGGAGAGAGACTTCAGGAGAAACCCAACCTGCTGACACCTTGATCTCAGCCTTCCAGCTCCCAGAACTTTAAGAAAATACATTTCTGTTGTTTAAGCCCTCCAGTTTGTGGTACTTTGTTATGGGAGCCTGAGCAAACTAAATATAGTATCTAACTGTGGGGTTTGGGAAAACCTTTTATTACGGACACTTTCTAGTGTTTATAAGTAGAGAGAATAGTAATGTAACTGGCCTCATTTCCCCATCACCCAGCTGCGTGTATTTACTGAAGTAGCTTAAGGCAGGTCACAGACATCGTATTCACTGTGGTCTTCAGTTGCATTTCCTGGATGTCTAATGAGGTTAAGTCATGATTATGTTTATGGGTCATTCTTGTGTGAAATATGTTACATGTTTTTGTTTTATTTTTGTTCTTAGTATTTTGTGTATGTGTATGTACTTTTCTTCTATTGGGTTATTTGTATTTTCTTTTCTTATTGACTTGTAACAATTCTTCACATAGTCAGGACATTAATCCTTTGGCTACTCATAGGTGTTGCAAATATTTTATGGCTTGTCAATTCACCTTCTGTATCCTTGGTTTTAAACTTTTAATTTTGAGATAATTGGAGACTAATAGAAGGGTTGCAACATAATACAGAAAGTTCTTGTCTATCCTTTATCTACCTTCCTTGCTGTTAACATCTTATACAACCTGCATAATATTTTTAGATGAACAAAAGTTCTTAATTTTAATGTTCACATTAATATTAATATAAGAATATAATTTATATAATGTATAAGATAAAATAAAAAATAAAACATAAAATATTCTTATATATAAACATATGTAGTATATAATCTATATTATTAAAATATATAAGTATACTAAAATAACTATAAATTAATATAAATATTATATATAAATGTACAATATATTAATATTAATTTTTCTTTTACCATTGGTGCTTTCTGTATCTCATTTAAGGAACTCTTCTCTACTCAAGGTCATATGTTATCCTGTGCTAGCTCCTAGGCATTTTTAAAGTTTTGCCTTTCACATTTAAACCTTTATAATCCATGAAGAGTTTCACCCATTAGGTAAAAGCTAGGGCTTCTTTTCTATACGGATCGTCCCGATACTATTATTGTATGTTCCATCCTATAATGCCACCTCTGTCACATAGGGTTTCCATATTTGCTAATGTGACGGGTGAGAAGGCATACCTAAGTGCAGGTTTAATGCACATGTCTCTTATGCATTTGGCGGTGTCTCTTAAATAATATTTTCAAGATATGGGGTGAGAAGTGGTGGGCAGGGGAGGAATTAACAACTGCTGAGAACCTGTGATGTGCTGGCCCTGTTTGAGGCCCGGATGCATCGCTTCATTGAATTCTCATGATGGCCTGATGAGATGAAGAATCGTTACCTTCCCCATTCTCGGTGAGGTTGCTATGCTCACAGAGCCAGCAAGTGGCTGAGCAATGGCTTTGGCCAAGCCTGTCTGGCTCCACAGTTCTGTCCCCTGCAACACCTTCAGGGATGGTGTGTATGTCCCAGGACCGGTCTGGTGTCAGAGGTGGGGTGCTGCCTCTCTTATTGCTGAAATAGCAGTGGTGGAGGGCTGGTTAGACATATAGGACCTTGGTCAATGTGGAATGTCAGCTTTCTCCTTGCCTGACTCCTTTTCTACCTTCTCCCCATCATCAGGACACAAAGCTTTATTAAAAGAAATGTTGCTTTAAACACGGAAAACTTTATGATCTTTCTAAAGAATTAAATCTATCAATCACAGAGATATTGTGATTTATAGGAAATATATATTTAGTCATTCAGATGACCAAAATACATTTCTCATATATATTTGGTCTTCATGCACAGTCCCTGGCTCACAGCTCCCAAAACCCTTGGAATTTCCTACGTAAAAGTTTCTTTTATTATGTGAACGAGGTGACGTTTAGAAGCATCCAAGGAAGGCGGCTGGTTGCCTGGAGAACCAACCCTGTGATTAGAGGGTAGGAATTTTCAGTCCTACCCTCTGATTTCTGGGGAGGCGAGAGGGGCTGGGGGTTGAATAAATCATCATTGGCTTATGATTTAGTCAATCATTACTGTGTAATGAAGCCACCATAAAGACCCAGAAGGATAGCTTTTCGGCCCCTTTTCACATCAGAGAAACAGAATGCTTCTGAGTGCCACCTTGCCGTGCCCCAGGCTCCACGAGGACAGAGCTTCTTTGTTTGGAACCTTGCCCTATGTATCGCTTCATCGGGCTGTTGATTCATATCCTTTTATAACAGATTGGTAATCGAGTGAGTAAATGGGTTTTCCTGAGTTCTGTGAGCTGTTTCAGAAAATTAATCGAACCCAAGGAGGGGATCATGGGAACCTCTGGCTTATAGTCAGTTGGTCGGAAGCACAGGTAACAACCTGAGTTTGCTCCTGGTGTCTGAAGTGGAGGGTGGTCTTTTAGGACTGAGCCTTTTACCTGTGGAGTCTGATTCTGTCTCTGGGTTGATTGTGTCAGAACTGAGTTGAATCGTAGGACACCCTCCTGGCATCTGAGAATCGCCTATTGTTGGTGTGGGGAAGTCTCCACACAAACAAGTTGGAATTGGGTGCAGGAACACTTTCCAATCACTGACTATAGGAAGAAGTTGCAGAGACAATCTCTTGACTTAGGCAAAATATATTTTTTTAATTGATAGTTTTGTTTGAATAGAGTTAAACTTGAGTTTTTGTGACTTTAGGATAAAAATGTTATGACTAAATTGTCTGGTGACATATAGCAACAATTATTTACATGTATGTCTGTTTCAACAAATTGAATGTGACACTCATTTGATACCCTAGAGCTTTTGAGTAATGTGCTTTTGGTATGTAAATGGTCTAGAGCCCTAAGGGCCTATTTCTTTGTTGCCTACTCATTCATCTTCATTTATGTGCGGGGAGACAGCCTAAGGAATCCCAGTTGACAGAAGGGTCTTAGAGGGGTGCTTTAATCTTTTGCTTCTTGCTTCTGTAGACAGTGTACATGAGCACATTTTTATCAATGACATGAATGATAAAAACAAAGTCTTGGGACTTCTGGTTTCAGCCCCAACATCTAAAGAACTTAGAAGAAATAGATAAATCCACTATTTGGAGATTTTAAACTCTTCTGTCAGTAACTGATAGCTCAGGCAGGCATAAAATCAGTAAGGATATAATCAACTTCATCTAATTGACATTTATGGAATACTCCATCCAACCACAGCAGATCACCAAGATAGACCACATTCTGGACCATAGAACACCCCTTAACAAATTTAAAAGCATATAAATCATACAAAGTATGTTCTCAGAACAAAATGTAATGAAACTAGAAATCTGTAACAGAAAGCTGGAAAGTAACAGAACACAATAAAGATAGCTGGAAAATTCCCAAGTACTTAGAAATGGAACAACATATTTCTAAACAACACATGGGTTTGAAGAAGTCTCAAGACATACAGGTGGCCAACAGGTACAGGAAAAGATGCTCAACATCACTAATCATCAGGGAAATGAAAATCAAAACCACAATGTGATATCACCTCACACGTGTTAGAACGGCTGTTATCAAAAAGACAAAAAGTAACCAGTGTTGGTGAGGGTGTGGAGAAAAGGGAACCCTTGTGCACTGTTGGTGGGAATGTAAATTGGTGCAGCTAGTGTGGAAAGCAGTAATTTCAAAAAATTAAAAATAAAACTAGAAGAAAACATGAAAGTCTTCTTGACTGAGAGTTGGTGATGAGTTTTTAGGTACGACACTAAAAGCACAACCCATGAATGAAAAAACTGATAAGCTGGACTTTATTAAAATGAAAGCCTTCTTTGTGCAAGATACTCTTAAGAGAGTGAAAAGACAAACCATAGTATGGGAGAAATATTAACACATATTTGATAAAGGACTTGTTTCTAAAACATGCAAAGAACTCTTAAAATTCAATAGTAAGGAAGCAAACAACTCAATTTAAAACTGGGCAAAAGATCTGAACAGAAACTTTATCAAAGTAGATATGGAGATGCAAGTAAACATGAAAAGATACTCAACATCATTTGCATTAAGGAAATAGAAATGAAAACAATAAAATACCACTACAAATTTATTAGAATGGCTGAAATCCAAAAAACTGAATGCCAATTGCTGGCAAGGATGCAGAGCAAGAGGAACTCTTATTCACTGCTGGTGAGAATGCAAAATGGAACAACCACTTTGGAAGACTGGTGGTTTATTTTGAGCCTAAACCTAGTCTTACCAGATGATCCAGCAATCATCTACCTAAGTGTTTACCCAACTGATTTGAAAGCTTATGTCCACACAAACAGTTGCACACTAATATTTATAGCAGTTGTAATCACGATCGCTAAGGATTGGAAGCAGCCCAAAATGGAATATTTTCCATTCATCAAGAAAAAGGTATGTAATATCAAGGCACACGAAAATACGGATGAATCTTAAATACGTATCGCTAAATGAAAGAAGCCAGTCTGAAAGGCTGCATACTCTATGATCCTGATGACATGACATTCTGGTAAAAGCAAAACTGTAAAAATGGTAAACGGATCAGTGGTTGCCAGGGGTTTGAATAGGTGAAGCACAGGGGAATGTTTTAGAGCAGTGAAACTCTTCAGTATGACGCTGTAATGTTAATTGTGGATACACAACACTATGCATTTATCAGAAACCACCAAGGGATTTCTGTGTGCTTTAAAGTTAGAGAAGCACAGGTTTACCATGACCCACATACTCAAGACCTCTCCACTTCTCTCTTGCAGCCCTAAGACAGAGGGAGAGTGGTTCTGTCCCAGCAGTCAGCTGTTGCATCCCTCCAATTTCTTCCATTTCAGTTCAGGTCACATGCATGCTAAAGCTCTCCAGTCGCTCCATCTAAAAACCTGACTTGCACAGGGGTAACTGGTTGCCACGTAAGAAGTCCAACTACACTGACACCACCATCATGTGAGAATGCCCAAATTAGCTGGATGGAAAGGCCACTTGGAGAGAGAGATGCCCCACCAGCCCCTAGCTATTCTCTCCATCCTGGCCCAGCTGCCAGACATGTTAGTGAAGAAAACCTCAGATGACTCCAGCCCTAGACCTCAACTGAATGAAACAGCATGAGACAAAAGAACCACCCGGCTGAGCCCACTCAACCCACAGACTTGTAAAGAGGTAATAACAAATTGCTGTTCTTTGCTGTCAAGTATTGGACTTGTTTGTAAGGCCACAATAGATAACCAATCCAGAGCTGTAAGACTTTATCTTGATCTGGGGACTCCTGCCATGTTGCCTTGCTTACCCCAAAGAGAGAAATGCCTGAAATATCGGAGGAGACAATGGAAAAGATTTGCAGGCAACATTCCCAAGTCAAGACACACAGTTACTCTAGGTCACTCCTTGCCCTTCTCACTCCTTCTCCAGCAGCTGGAAGAGTGAGCAGATTTAACGCATAGAGTAAGACATGTGGACACAGCCGGGGAGAAGGGGTGGGTGAGGTGAGTTGGGAGGTTAGGTTTGACATACGTACACTATCGTGTAAAATAGATAGCTAGAGGGAACCTGCTGTATAGCACAGGGAGCTCAGCTCAGTGCTCTGTGATGGCCTAGATGGTTGGGATGGCGGGGGGCGGGGGGGGACGTCCAAGACGGAGGGGATATATGTACACCTATAGCCGATGCACTTCATTGTACACCAGAAACTAACACAATATTGTAAAGCAGTTATACTACAATTAAAAAAGAATCGTCAATAGCTAGGTCTTCACTTCTCTTTCTAAGGGAAGAATTAAAACAATGCTCAGGTTATCAGGAAAAAAAGAGTGATGGCATCATGCAATTCTTAGGCAGGCTTAGAGAGCTACCCCTACTCAGTGATGACCAGAAAGGAACCAACGTGGGTCTTAGGCATAGATGTTACAAAACTGGGGGTGGAGGGCTTCCCTGGTGGTGCAGTGGTTGAGAGTCCACCTGCCGATGCAGGGGACACGGGTTCGTGTGTCGGTCCGGGAGGATCCCACATGCCGCGGAGCGGCTGGGCCCGTGAGCCATGGCCGCTGAGCCTGCGCGTCCAGAGCCTGTGCTCCGCAATGGGAGAGGCAACAACAGTGACAGGCCCGCGTACCGCCAAAAAAACAAAAACAAAAACAAAATAACAACAAAAAAAAAACAAAAATGGGGGTGGAAAGGGCAGATACACACTTTAACAAGAATTAGATCACACAACTAAAGAAACATCTTTTGGGGACTTCCCTCATGGTCCAGTGGTAAAGAATCCACCTTACAATGCAGGGGATGAAGGTTTGATCCCTGGTTGGGGAACTAAGATCCCACATGCTGGGGGGCAACTAGGCCCGCGCGCCACAACTACTAAGCTCGCGCACCTCAACTAGAGAGCCCGCATGCCACAACTACAGAGCCCACGCGCCCTGGAGCCTGTGCACAACTAGAGGAGAGAAAACACGCTCGCCACAACGAGAGAGAAACCCGTACACCACAATGAAAGACCCCGCATACCTCAACGAAGATCCCACATACCTCAACTAAGACCCGACTCAGCCAAAAATAAATAAATAAAAAGTAAATAAGTCTTTTAAAAAAAAGGAAACAACTTTCTTTCTTTCTTTCTTTCTTTGGCTGTGTCAAGTGGCTTACAAGATCTTAGTTCCCTGACCAGGGATTGAACCTGGGCCCTGGCAGTGAAATCACCAAGTCCTAACCATTGGACTACCAGGGAATTCCCTGAAGAAACATTTATTTAAAACTTCTCCAAAGTCTCAAAGAAATTGTCATTAATCTTAATCATAGGGCATGCCTATTTAGCAAGAGGTCAAGCAGAACATCAAAGACAAGAGCATCAAACAACAGAAAGAGAAGGAAAGTGGCTCTTGGAGACTGAGTGGAGGGGAAAGCTTTTTAAAATGAAAACCACCTCAGAAACACCTTAGAATCAAATCTGTCCTGCTGTCATGGAGATGAGATCCGAGGGAAAACCCATCAAGTGCGAGGGGCAAAGGCAGAGGCGAAACATGATTAGATGCTGGGTATGAAATCAGACAGTAAAGATGCAGCACACAGAGGGTTTTCCCGAAGAGAACAGAACAAATGTAACAAAACCAAATTTGTAGACAAAACAGAAAGATCCCTGTAATTTGTACACTAAGAGGATTCTCTTACTATGACAAGACAAATCAGTATAAAGTCATCAGGACCAGTACAAATCCTATAGGCATCAGGGTAGGATAAAGTCATCTTATCATGGGAAATTTTAGGTTGGCTTCAGACTTTCCTCCAAAACTCAAGTTGCCAAAAGATAATGGAACAATTGTTGGCAGAGTGCGGTGAGGGAAAGCCTTTGAACTAAGAACTCACAACTGCTTCTTAAATTATATGCTTTAGTTGATGGAAGACATACTAAAAGAAGAATCAAAATAAAGAACTTATGAATATGAAGAATGAAGTCTGTGGTGAGCCTTGAATCTAAATAAACAAAATTATTAGGTTAAAATTACTATGGCAATTGTGGCCATAAGCCAGAGTTTACTTATTAAAATGTTATTATTTTTGCATTATGCTGCTTATTTGAGAAATGTAGGAGATCGTAGAAATCTCAGCTAGGGCCAGCAGAAGTAAATGGAAGCAGAGAGAATTGGAAAGCATCTCTATCTTTTTCATTTTTTCTACAAGGGGACTGTCTTAGTCTATTTGGGCTGCTATAGCAAAATACCACAGACTGAGAGGTTTTTAAACAACATATATTTATTTCTTACAGTTCTGGAGACTGAAATTCCGAGCTCAAAGTGCCAGTGTTGTCCAGTGAAGGCTCTCTTCTGGGTTGCAGACTTCTTGTTGTGTCCTCACATGAAGGAAGGAACTTGGGAGTAGGGTGGGAGAGCCTTAATCCCATTCATAAGGGTTCCACCCTCATGACCTAATCACCTCCCAAAGGTCTCATCTACTAATACCATCATCTTTGGGGTTTAGGATTTTAACATATGAACTTAGTGGGGGAAGGGGGTGGAACACCTTCATTAACTTTTTATTTTTAAAGCTAATAAACATATTTTGACTTTTCCATACCACCCCCTAATCTTAGATAATCACAAACTTCAAGAAATTCCTTCTAAATATACATGTGACATGTCTAAATCACTTCTCTATTGGCATACTCACTTATGTACTTGACCTGACTGGTTTTGAGAAGTTTATGTTGTCTCCTCCTGCTACTGTGCTTATCTCTCTCAACATGTATCTCCTATAGCTTTTCTTCATATATTCCAATGCTATGTTATTTGGTGCATAAAAGCATCAGCTCATCTCCATTGTGGACTGTAACCGTCATCATTGTAAAGTCATCCTCTGACTTATTTAAGGATTTTTGCCCACGATTTATATATTTGATGATAGTATTGCTACCCATACTTTCTTTTGTTTACATTTACCCTGTGTATATATATATATAGCATCTTTATTGGAGTATAATTGCTTTACAATGGTGTGTTAATTTCTGCTTTATAACAAAGTGAATCAGTTATACATATACATATGTTCCCATATCTTTGCCCTCTTGCGTCTCCCTCCCTCCCACCCTCCCTATCCCACCCCTCCAGGTGGTCACAAAGCACCGAGCTGATCTCCCTGTGCTATGCGGCTGCTTCCCACTAGCTATCTACCTTACGTTTGGTAGTGTGTATATATGTCCATGCCTATCTCTCGCTTTGTCATAGCTTACCCTTCCCCCTCCCCATATCCTCAAGTCCATTCTCTAGTAGGTCTGTGTCTTTATTCCTGTCTTACCCCTGGGTTCTTCATGACATTTTTTTCCCTTGAATTCCATATATATGTGTTAGCATACGGTATTTGGCTTTCTCTTTCTGACTTACTTCACTCTGTATGACAGATTCTAGGTCTATCCACCTCATTACAAATAGCTCAATTTCATTTCTTTTTATGGCTGAGTAATATTCCATTGTATATATGTGCTATATCTTCTTTATCCATTCATCTGATGATGGACACTTAGGTTGTTTCCATCTCCGGGCTATTGTAAATAGAGCTGCAATGAACATTTTGGTACATGACTCTTTTTAAATTATGGTTTTCTCAGGGTATATGCCCAGTGGTGGGATTGCTGGGTCATATGGTAGTTCTATTTGTAGTTTTGTAAGGAACCTCCATACTGTTCTCCATAGTGGCTGTACCAATTCACATTCCCACCAGCAGTGCAAGAGTGTTCCCTTTTCTCCACACCCTCTCCAGCATTTATTGTTTCTAGATTTTTTGATGATGGCCATTCTGACTGGTGTGGGATGATATCTCACTGTAGTTTTGATTTGCATTTCTCTAATGATTAATGATGTTGAGCATTCTTTCATGTGTTTGTTGGCAGTCTGTATATCTTCTTTGGAGAAATGTCTATTTAGGTCTTCAGCCCATTTTTGGATTGGGTTGTTTGTTTTTTTGTTATTGAGCTGCATGAGCTGCTTGTAAATTTTGGAGATTAATCCTTTGTCAGTAGCTTCATTTGCAAATATTTTCTCCCATTCTGAGGGGTGTCTTTTGGTCTTGTTTATGGTTTCCTTTGCTGTGCAAAAGCTTTGAAGTTTCATTAGGTCCCATTTGTTTATTTTTGTTTTTATTTCCATTTATCTAGGAGATGGGTCAAAAAGGATCTTGCTGTGATTTATGTCATAGAGTGTTCTGCCTATGTTTTCCTCTAAGAGTTTGATAGTTTCTGGCCTTACATTTAGGTCTTTAATCCATTTTGAGCTTATTTTTGTGTATGGTGTTAGGGAGTGATCTAATCTCATACTTTTACATGTACCTGCCCAGTTTTCCCAGCACCACTTATTGAAGAGGCTGTCCTTTCTCCACTGTACATTCTTGCCTCCTTTATCAAAGATTAGGTGACCATATGTGCATGGGTTTATCTCTGGACTTTCTATCTTGTTCCATTGATCTACCTTTCTGTTTTTGTGCCAGTACCATACTGTCTTGATTACTGTAGCTTTGTAGTATAGTCTGAAGTCAGGGAGCCTGATTTCTCCAGCTCCGTTTTTCATTCTCAAGATTGCTTTGGCTATTCGGGGTCTTTTGTGTTTCCATACAAATTGTGAAATTTTTTGTTCTAGTTCTGTGAAAAATGCCAGTGGTAGTTTGATAGGGATTGCATTGAATCTGTAGATTGCTTTGGGTAGTAGAGTCATTTTCACAATGTTGATTCTTCCAATCCAAGAACATGGTATATCTCTCCATCTATTTGTATCATCTTTAATTTCTTTCAGCAGTGTCTTATAATTTTCTGCATACAGGTCTTTTGTCTCCTTAGGTAGGTTTATTCCTAGTTATTTCATTCTTTTGGTTGCAATGGTAAATGGGAGTGTTTTCTTGATTTCACTTTCAGATTTTTCATCATTAGTGTATAGGAATGCCAGAGATTTCTGTGCATTAATTTTGTATCCTGCTACTTTACCATATTCATTGATTAGCTCTAGTAGTTTTCTGGTAGCATCTTTAGGATTCTCTATGTATAGTATCATGTCATCTGCAAACAGTGACAGCTTTACTTCTTTTCTGATTTGGATTCCTTTTATTTCCTTTTCTTCTCTGATTGCTGTGGCTAAAACTTCCAAAACTATGTTGAATAAGAGTGGTGAGAGTGGGCAACCTTGTCTTGTTCCTGATCTTAGTGGAAATGCTTTCAGTTTTCCACCATTGAGGACGATGTTGGCTGTGGGTTTGTCATATATGGCCTTTATTATGTTGAGGAAAGTTCCCTCTATGCCTACTTTCTGCAGGGTTTTTATCATAAATGGGTGTTGATTTTGTTGAGAGCTTTCTCTGCATCTATTGAGATGATCATATGGTTTTTCTCCTTCAATTTGTTAATATGGTTTATCACATTGATTGATTTGTGTATATTGAAGAATCCTTGCATTCCTGGAACAAACCCCAGTTGATCATGGTGTATGATCCTTTTAATGTGCTGTTGGATTCTGTTTGCTCGTATTTTGTTGAGGATTTTTGCATCTATGTTCATCAGTGATATTGGCCTGTAGTTTTCTTTCTTTGTGACATCTTTGTCTGGTTTTGGTATCAAGGTGATGGTGGCCTCGTAGAATGAGTTTGGGAGTATTCCTCAGTCTGCTATATTTTGGAAGAGTTTGAGAAGAATAGGTGTTAGCTCTTCTCTAAATGTTTGATAGAATTCGTCTGTGAAGCCATCTATTCCTGGGCTTTTGTTTGTTGGAAGATTTTTACTCACAGTTTCAATTTCAGTGCTTGTGATTGGTCTGTTCATATTTTCTATTTCTTCGTGATTCAGTCTTGGCAGCTTGTGCCTTTCTAAGAATTTGTCCATTTCTTCCAGGTTGTCCATTTTATTGGCATAGACTTGCTTGTAGTAATCTCTCATGATCTTTTGTATTTCTGCAGTGTCAGTTATTACTTCTCCTTTTTCATTTCTAATTCTATTGATTTGAGTCTGCTCCCTTTTTTTCTTGATGAGTCTGGCTAATGGTTTATCAATTTTGTTTATCTTCTCAAAGAACCAGGTTTTAGTTTTATTGATCTTTGCTATTGTTTCCTGCATTTCTTTTTCATTTATTTCTGATCTGATTTTTATGATTTCTTTCCTTCTGCTAACTTTTCTTTTGTTCTTCTTTCTCTAATTGCTTTAGGTGCAAGGTTAGGTTGTTTATTCGAGATGTTTCCTGTTTCTTAAGGTAAGATTGTATTGCTATAAACTTCCCTCTTAGAACTGCTTTTGCTGCATCCCATAGGTTTTGGGTCATCGTGTCTCCATTGTCATATGTTTCTAGGTATTTTTTGATTTCCTCTTTGATTTCTTCAGTGTTCTTCGTTATTAAGTAGTGTATTGTTTAGCCTCCATATGTTTGTATTTTTCTACAGATCTTTTCCTGTTATTGATATCTAGTCTCATAGCGTTGTGGTCGGAAAAGACACTTGATACAATTTCGATTTTCTTAAATTTACTAAGGCTTGATTTGTGACCCAAGATATGATCTATCCTGGAGAATCTTCCATGAGCACTTGAGAAAAATATGTATTCTGTTGTTTTTGGATGGAATGTCCTATAAATATCAGTTAAGTCCATCTTGTTTAATGTATCATTTAAAGCTTGTGTTTCCTTATTTATTTTCATTTTGGATGATCTGTCCATTGGTGAAAGTGGGGTGTTAAAGTCCCCTACTATGAATGTGTTACTGTCAATTTCCCCTTTTATGGCTGTTAGTATTTGCCTTATGTATTGAGGTGCTCCTATGTTGGGTGCATAAATATTTACAATTGTTATATCTTCTTCTTGGAACGATCCCTTGATCATTATGTAGTGTCCTTCTTTGTCTCTTCTAGTAGTCTTTATTTTAAAGTCTATTTTGTCTGATATGAGAATTGCTACTGCAGCTTTCTTTTGGTTTCCATTTGCATGGAATATCTTTTTCCATCCCCTTACTTTCAGTCTGTATGTGTCTCTAGGTCTGAAGTGGGTCTCTTGTAGACACCATATATATGGGTCTTGTTTTTGTATCCATTCAGCCAATCTGTGTCTCTTGGTGGGAGCATTTAGTCCATTTACATTTAAGGTAATTATCGATATGTATGTTCCTATTCCCATTTTCTTAATTGTTTTGGGTTTGTTATTGTAGGTCTTTTCCTTCTCCTGTGTTTCTTGCCTAGAGAAGTTCCTTTAGCAGTTGTTGTAAAGCTGGTTTGGTGGTGCTGAACTCTCTCAGCTTTTGCTTGTCTGTAAAGGTTGTAATTTCTCCATCAAATCTGAATGAGATCCTTGCTGGGTAGAGTAATCTTGGTTGCAGGTTCTCCTTCATCACTTTAAATATGTCTTCCAGTCCTTTCTGGCTTGCAGAGTTTCTGCCTAAAGATCAGCTGTTTAACCTCATGGGGATTCCCTTGTGTGTTATTTGTTGTTTTTCCCTTGCTGCTTTTAATATGTTTTCTTTGTATTTAATTTTTGACAGTTTGATTAATATGTGTCTTGGCATGTTTCTCCTTGGATTTATCCTGTATGGGACTCTCTGTGCTTCCTGGACTTGATTAACTATTTCCTTTCCCATATTAAGGAAGTTTTCAGCTGTAATCTCTTCAAATATTTTCTCAGCCCCTTTCTTTTTCTCTTCTTCTTCTGGAACCCCTATAATTCGAATGTTGGTGCGTTTAATGTTGTCCCAGACGTCTCTGAGACTGTCCTCAGCTCTTTTCATTCTTTTTTCTTTATTCTGCTCTGCAGTAGTTATTTCCACTATTTCATCTTCCAGGTCACTTATCTGTTCTTCTGCCTCAGTTATTCTGCTATTGATCCCATCTAGAGTATTTTTCACTTCATTTATTGTGTTGTTCATCGTTGTTTGTTTCATCTTTAGTTCTTCTAGGTCCTTGTTAACTGTTTTTTGCATTTTGTCTATTCTATTTCCAAGATTTGGATCATCTTTACTATCATTATTCTGAGTTCTTTTTCAGGTAGACTGCCTATTTCCTCTTCATTGGTTAGGTCTGGTGGGTTTTTATCTTGCTCCTTCATCTGCTGTGTGTTTTTCTGTCTTCTCATTTTGCTTATCTTACTGTGTTTGGGGTCTCCTTTTTGCAGGCTGCAGGTTCGTAGTTCCCGTTGTTTTTGGTGTCTGTCCCCAGTGGCTAAGGTTGGTTCAGTGGGTTGTGTAGGCTTCCTGGTGGAAGGGACTAGTGCCTGTGTTCTGGTGGATGAGGCTGGATCTTGTCTTTTTGGTGGGCAGGTCTGCATCTGGTAGTGTGTTTTGGGGTGTCTGTGGACTTATTATGATTTTAGGCAGCCTCTCTGCTAATGGGTGGGGTTGTGTTCCTGTCTTGCTAGTTGTTTGGCATAGGGTGTCCAGCACTGTAGCTTGCTGGTGGTTGAGTGTAGCTGGGTGCTGGTGTTGAGATGGAGATCTCTGGGAGATTTTCGCCATTTGATATTATGTGGAGCTGGGAGGTCTCTTGTGGACCAGTGTCCTGAAGTTGGCTCTCCCACCTCAGAGGCACAGCACTGACTCCTGGATGCAGCACCAAGAGCCTTTCATCCACACGGCTCAGAATAAAAGGGAGAAAAAGTAAAAAGAAAGAATTAGTAGAAGTAGAAAGAAAGAAAGAAAGAAAGAAGATAAAGTAAAATAAAATAAGATAAAATATAATAAAGTTATTAAAATAAAAAATAATTATTAAGAAAAAAAATTAAAAACGAAAACAACAAAAGAAACGGACGGATAGAACCCTAGTAGAAATGGTGGAAGCAAAGCTATACAGACAAAATCTCACACAGAAGCATACACATACACACTCACAAAAAGAGGAAAAGGGGAAAAAATCATAAATCTTGCTCTCAAAGTCCACCTCCTCAATTTGGGATGAGTTGTTGTGTATTCATGTATTCCACAGATGCAGGTACATCAAGTTGATTGTGGAGCTTTAATCTGCTGCTTCTGAGGCTGCTGGGAGAGACTTCCCTTTCTCTTCTTTGTTCTCACAGCTCCCGGGGCTCAGGTTTGGATTTGGCCCCGCCTCTGCGTGTAGGTCGCCTGAGGGTGTCTGTTCTTCGCTCAGACAGAACGGGGTTAAAGGAGCCGCTGATTCGGGGTCTCTGGCTCACTCAGGCGGGGCGGAGGGAGGGGCCTGGAGTGCGGGGCGGGCCTGCGGCGGCAGAGGCCGGCGTGACGTTGCACCAGCGTGAGGCACCGCCCGGCGTGACGTTGCATCAGCCTGAGGCGTGCCGTGCGTTCTCCCGGGGAAGTTGTCCCTGCATCCCGGGACCCTGGCAGTGGCGGGCTGCATAGACTCCCCGGAAGGGGGTTGTGGATAGTGACCTGTGCTCGCACACAGGCTTCTTGGTGGCGGCAGCAGCAGCCTTAGTGTCTCATCCCCGTCTCTGGGGTCCGCGCTTTTAGCCGCGGCTCGCGCCCGTTTCTGGAGCTCCTTTAAGCAGCGCTCTTAATCCCCTCCAGGTACGTGGGGGAGTTTCTTGCCTTTTGGGAGGTCTGAGCATTCTGTAGGTGTTCTGTAGGAGTTGTTCCACGTGTAGATGTATATCTGGTGTATCTGTGGGGAAGAACGTGATCTCCGAGTCTTACTCTTCCGCCATCTTCCCCTCGTCTTCCCTGTATATTTTTATACATCCTTTTGTTTTCAATTTTGTGGTGATGTTTGTTTCAGGTATGTCTCCTATAAACAACACAGAGTTGAATTTAGTTCTTAGACCCTATTTTAGAATCTATCTCATTTAATAGGTTATTTCATTAACACGTTCATTTATCATAAGAATCAGTAAGACCAAGGGACAAATGAATGGTATAGACCAGAGAGTTCATGATTATGCCCAAGTATATAGGGAATTAATTTTATGATAAAGGTAACTTTTCAGAGAAGTGTAGTGTTGAAAAGCCACTATATGTTTAAAAAATAGTTGGAATCCTCATCTTTTTATTCACACCAAAATAAATCCCAGGTAGGTTAAAAAAAATGTAAAAGCAGTGATGAATGGTCAATGAAATACAAAAGGATGTTTAATCACACAAATTAAGTACATTCAAATTAAATCAGTGGGGCTTCCGTGATGGCACAGTGGTCAAAAATCTGCCCGCCAATGCAGGGGACATGGGTTCGAGCCCTGGCCTGGGAAGATCCCACATGCCGCGGAGCAACTAAGCCCATATGCCACAACTACCGAACCTGCACTCTAGAGCTTGCGTGCCACAGCTCCTGAGCCCGCGTGCCACAACTACTGAAGCCCGCACTCTTAGAGCCCGTGCTCCACAACAAGAGAAGCCACCACAATGAGAAGCCCACACACCGCGACAGAGTAGCCTCCGCTCACCACAACCGGAGAAAGCCTGTGCACAACAGCAAAGACCCAACACAACCAAAAATAAAATAATAAAAAATAATAAATTAAAGCAAAATGAAATCACTTATTTGCACCCAATGATTAAAAAATAAAAAGACTGATTATAGCAAGTACTGGTGAGGATGTGAGGAATTAGGTCCCTCATGTACTACTGGAGAGTCTGTGCATTGACCCTGTGCTTTAGGACTAGCAATGTCAATAAAATGTTTAAAAGCATCAGTAATTTTTTCAAAGTAGAAAGCGATTCTACTTTTAGGATCATCTTCCTGACACACTTAAAGAACAAGAAAAAATTTTAAGCACTTTTTGCATGAGCAAAAATATTAGAAAAATTCAAAGGCATCAGTAGGACATTGGTTAAATAAATTGTGGTATATCTACCATTTTGATCGCAAAAGATGTCATTCCAACTTGAACAAATTTTAGAAGGAAAGGGTCTACCACCCCGTGGGGTTCCTAGGAGGGACTGGAACCTGGGACCCGAATGCTGCTAGGATTTTCTCGGTCCACCAGCACCTCTCTCTGCATGCTGGCTCACTCTTCCTGCCCTTGGAGGAGAACATGGGCTCAGGCAGCACTTGGGCTCATGCTTTCATAGCCAGCAATCAAGAGCTGCATATGAGGCAGTCTTCAAAACTCCTTCCTGGTTTGGATCCAGAAGCTCCATTTCCATCGCCACTCACACCAGCGTGGAAGTGTTCCCTGGCGTTTTCCTCTGCTGGCAATACAACAAGGCAGCAGTGCTTTCTACGTGGAGGCTTTCTGACAGCAAAGAGCAGGAGGTATTCCATCTGTGTTCCGTCTTATAGGGAGACCCATCTGTGAGAGGTGTGAGTGTCCCACCAACTCATCCTGGGCGAAGACAACAGCATGAGGGTAGAGTAGGCACTGGTGATTCCAGTAACAAATCTGTTCCCTCCAAGACTAAACTATACTTCTCTTAATAAGCATTTTCCCACTTTTAGGTTGCAAGCTTAATTTAGGATTTTACTTGCAAATGAACCTCTAGAGATGGAGATACCCCGAAAAGATAGCATAGTGTAATGGTTGGGAGCGGCTCTGGAGCCGGGCTGCTGGGTCGGCTCCAGCACGTACTAGCTGGGGGACCTGGAACAAATGCATTGGTTGAATTTTCTCATCTGAAAATGGGGTTTGTGATCATACCTTTTTCATGGGGTTGTAGTGAGGATTAAGTCAATTGATGTGTGTATGGCGCCTGGAGGGATTCCTGGCAGAGAAATGATGCTATGGAAATGTGAAATGCAATAAATACAATAGAGAAAAGGAAAGAGAGTGAGTGTCTGAGTGCCTTTTATTCTTCCCCTTGTTGAAGGGTGTGTTGACTGCTGTTAGCCCACGAGTATTCTATCTTTGTTAAGTTGGGACTGGGGCAACAGTTTTGGAGGTGGAGTAGAGAACTTGGCATCTGGTTCTTAAGTCTCTGGAGAGAGCGCCTCCTTCAACCCAATTTAGAAATTCCTGTGCAACACCCATAGGTCGTGGACTTTAAGCCTGATGCCATGATTGGATGGAACTTTTGGTTATCACCCTTGGGGGTGTAAGTATATATTTCTTGTAGGGAAGAAGGGTGGTCTAAATATTTAGTGACAAGAAGCACAGACTGTGATAATCTTCAGTTTGCCAGTAGTTCCACTTCTCCCCATTTCCGGGCTCATTGCAGGGTGCACTTTGGGGCCCGCTGGTGGTTGACTGAATCGTGAGCAGAAAAGACATGAGCCATTTCCAGGCCAGACTTTTTATTTTTTTAACATCTTTATTGGGGTATAATTGCTTTACAATGTTGTGTTAGTTTCTGCTGTATAACAAAGTGAATCAGCTATACGTATACATATATCCCCCTATCCCCTCCCTCTTGTGTCTCCCTCCCACCCTCCCTATCCCACCTCTCTAGGTGGTCACAAAGCACCGAGCTGATCTCCCTGTGCTATGCAGCTGTTTCCCACCAGCTATCTATTTTACATTGGGTAGTGTATATATGTCAGTGCCACTCTCTCACTTCATCCCAGCTTACCCTCCCCCGCCATGTCCTCAAGTCCATTCTCTATGTCTGTGTCTTTATTCCTGTCCTGCCCCTAGGTTCTTCAGAAACTTTTTTTTTTTTTTTTTAGATTTGATATATATGTGTTAGCATACGGTATTTGTTTTTCTCTTTCTGACTTACTTCACGCTGTATGACAGACTCTAGGTCCATCCACCTCACTGCAAATAACTCAATTTCCTTTCTTTTTATGGCTGAGTAATATTCCATTGTATATATGTGCCACATCTTCTTTATACATTCATCTGTCGATGGACACTTAGGTTGCTTCCATGTCCTGGCTATTGTAAATAGAGCTGCAATGAACATTGTGGTACATGACTCTTTTTGAATTATGGTTTTCTCAGGGTATGTGTCCAGTAGTGGGATTGCTGGGTCATATGGTAGTTCTATTTTTAGTTTTTTAAGGAACATCCATACTGTTCTCCATAGTGGCTGTATCAATTTACATTCCCACCAACAGTGCAAGAGGGTTCCCTTTTCTCCACACCCTCTCCAGCATTTATTGTTTCTAGATTTTTTGATGATGGCCATTCTGACTGGTGTGAGATGATATCTCATTGTAGTTTTGATTTGCATTTCTCTAATGATTAGTGATGATGAGCATCCTTTCATGTGTTTGTTGGCAATCTGTATATCTTCTTTGGAGAAATGTCTGTTTAGGTCTTCTGCCCAGTTTTGGATTGGGTTTTTTGTTTTTTTGATATTGAGCTGCATGAGCTGCTTGTATATTTTGGAGATTAATCCTTTGTCAGTTGCTTCGTTTGCAAATATTTTCTCCCATTCTGAGGGTTGCCTTTTTGTCTTGTTTATGGTTTCCTTTGCTGTGCAAAAGCTTTGAAGTTTCATTAGGTCCCATTTGTTTATTTTTGTTTTTAATTCCATTTCTCTAGGAGGTGGGTCAAAAAGGATCTTGCTGTGATTTATGTCATAGAGCGTTCTGCCTATGTTTTACTCTGAGAGTTTTATAGTGTCCAGGCCAGACCTTCTAACTCCTGGTGCAAGACCCCACAAAGCCATCTCTCCCTCTGTCATAGTGACCAGGCACATCCCGGACAGGGGCTACTTCATCAATCAGCCTAGGAGGGAGGACAGCATGATGGAAAGCCCCAGTCAGCCTGCTGGATATGTAGCAACCGTGGGATAACCCCTCATCTCTTTAAGTCACTGAGATTTTAGGGCTCTTTGCAGCAGAATTAAGCCTATGCTGAAGACACAGAAATATGAAGGGAACATTTCACTTGTATAAAAGCACCTTGCTCTCCATCTCACTGGTTTGGGGCCAAAACCCATGTTAAGGCCAGAGAAGAACCAGCGTAGTGCTGATACACCGTGGCTGCCCAGAAGGTAGTTTATGATTGATTGGTGAAGTCATATTTTTCATGCTAGAAATTTGCTTCCATTGGACCTGTAGGGTCTCCACTGAGCTATTATTAGAACATAAATTGGAGCAGACTGCTCTGTAGTGACAGGAGTATGAAAGTTGGTAACTTAGAGGCACTTCATTTCGAAACCCTTTGGACAGCTCATATTCAGGTATTACAGCTGGAGAGTTATGAGGAAAGATGAGCGTGGGAAAAGCAGACGAGTTGAAAGCGTTGCTGCCAGAAATACTCTGAGGGGATTCCAGCCATCTCAGTATTTACTGCATGATGAGTGTTGAAGGGAGGCAGATACTCTTTAGCACATCAGTGTCCAGAGACTTTGTTTTCTTATAGACCAGAGAAGGGGCCTGGTTAGGCTGCAGTGTATTAAAGTGTCGGGTGGCAAGCCGGCTGCGTTCCAAATCATTCATCTTTTTAAGAAAGATTTGCAGTTTAATTTACTTTTTTATTGAAGTATAGTTGATTTGACAATGTTGTGTTAATTTCTGCTGTACAGCAAGGTGACTCAGCTATACACATACATAAGTTCTTTTTTATATTCTTTTCCATTATGGTTTATCCGAGGAGATTGGATATAGCTCCCTGTGCTATACAGTAGGACCTTGTTGTTTATCCATTCTACATGGAATAGTTTGTATCTACTAACCCCAAGCTCCGAGTCCATCCCTCCCCCACCCCCATCCCCCTTGGCAACCACAAGTCTGTTCTCTATATCTGTGAGTCTGTTTCTGTTTCATAGATAGGTTCATTTGTGTCATATTTTAGATTCCGCGTATAAGTGATTTCATGTGGTATTTGTCTTTCTCTTTCTGACTTCACTTAGTATTATAATCTCTAGTTGCATCCATGTTGCTACAGATGGCATTATTTCATTCTTTTTTATGGCTGAGTAGTATTCCATTGTATATAGGTACCACATCTTCTTTATGCATTCATCTGTCAATTGTTAGGTTGTTTAAGTTGTTTCCATGTCTTGGCTATTGTGAATAGTGCTGCTATGAACATAGGGGTGTGTGCAAAATCATTCATTTTTGTAGTGACCCCTCTTAATTGCTTTACAAAACATTTCTTTGCCTGCTATGTATCACCTTTTTAAAGACTTCAGTTTAAAGTTTATCCTCTTAATTCATTTTCATTTTAAATATGGACTATGTTACTGCTATTAGTTCATTTCATAAGAGCAGAGAAAAGATGGGGGACGAAGTGGGTGGGGCAGCAGCTCAGACTTGCGTTTTGAAACACCTCCTCCGCAGTATATGGAGAACAGATCTTTGGGCACGGGGCTAGGTATACACAGACAGACGGCTGCTGCAGGACTAGAAGAGAGGTGATGCTAGTTTGGATTAGGTTGTGTAAAGAGGGGGAAGTGACAGATACATGTAGAAGAAGTAGAATGACTTCTGGATGCGTTAGGTACGGAGCGAGCGAAAAGATGGCGCAAGGATAGTCAGGTTTCTGGCTTGAACAGCAGGATGGATGAAGGTACTGTTCACTGAGGTAGATGGAGTGGGTTGAATGGTGGTCTCAGATGTCGACGTCCCAGAACCTGTGAGCGTGACCTTATTTGAATAAAAGGTCTTTGCAGAGGTATTTATAAGTTAGGATCTTGAGATGAAATCATCTTGGATTTTTCCAGGTCCTTCTAAGAGAAAGGCAGAGGGAGATTTGAGACATACAAGGAGAAGAGAGGGTCACGTGAAGGTGAAGGCAGAGACTAAAGTGATGCAGCCACAAGCCAAGGACACGTGGAGCACCAACAGCTGGAAGAAGCAAGGGAGGATTCTCCCTTAGGTCTAGCCTTCCGAGGGATGTTTGATTTCAGACTCTTGGACTCCAGAACTGTGAGAGCATAAGTTTGTTGTTTTTTTTTAATTTTTTTTTTTTTTTTTTTTTTTTTTAATTTATTTATGGCTGTGTTGGGTCTTCGTTTCTGTGTGAGGGCTTTCTCTAGTTGTGGCAAGCGGGGTCCACTCTTCATCGCCGTGCGTGGGCCTCTCACTATCGCGGCCTCTCTTGTTCTCTGTGGAGCACAGGCTCCAGACGCGCAGGCTCAGCGGCCATGGCTCACGGGCCCAGTTGCTCCGTGGCATGCGGGATCTTCCCAGACCAGGGCTCGAACCCGTGTCCCCTGCATTCGCAGGCAGATTCTCAACCACTGTGCCACCAGGGAAGCCCAAGTTTGTTGTTTTAAGCCACCAAGTTTGTGGTAATTTGTTATAACAGCCCCAGAAACAAATACACTAGAGAATACTGAAAAATAACAGGTTTGGAGGAAGAAATAATGAGATTGTTTGGACATGCTGAACTTGAACTGCCTTTGATACAGCAAGGAAGAGATGTTGAATAAGCCAGTACGTACTTGTCTGGGCTGGAGAACTGTTTGTGAGTCATATGCATTTAGGTGGTCCTGGAAGTGGGGACATGGTAAGTCACTAGGAGAGGAAATACAGGGGAGAAGGGAAGTCCTGGGAACAAGCCCTGAGGGACTCTAACATCCAAAGGGATAAGTAGTAGAAGATATGCCTGCACAAGAGATAGAGAAGGGGAGGCCGGGGAAATAAGAATGAATCAGGAGAGCACTGTCTTAGAAAATAAGGGAAGTGGGTATTTCAGAAAGGATGGAGTGGTCACCAGTATTTATTTTTATTTTTTATTGAAATATAATTGATTTACAATGCTGTGTTAGTTTCAGGTGTGCAGCAAAGTGATTCAGTTATATATATATATGTATATATATATACATATATGTATATATATCTCAGTTTGGATAAATTTGGATATATATATATATTCTTTTCCAGGTTCTTTTCCATTATAGGTTATTATAAGATATTAAATACAGTTTCCTGTGCTATACAGTAGGTCCTTGCTGGTTATCTGTTTTGTATATAGTAGTGTGTATATGTTAATCCCAAACTCCTAATTTATCCCTCCCCCACCCCCTTTCCCCTTTGGTAACCATAAGTTTGTTTTCTACGTCTGTGAGTCTGTTTCTATTTTGTAAATAAGTTCATTTGTATAATTTTTTAAGATTCCACATATAAGTGATATATTTGTCTTTCTCTGTCTGGCTTACTTCACTTAGTATGAGGTCCATCCATGTTGCCGCATATGGCATTATTTCATTCTTTCCTATGGCTGAGTAATATTCCATGGTGTGTGTGTATATATATATATATATATATATATATATATATACACACACATCACATCTCCTTTATCCATTCATCTGTCTATGGACATTCAGGTTGCTTCCATGTCTTGGCTATTGTAAATTGCCAGTGTTTAAAACTAAGAGAGCACAAGGACTAAAAAGGTTCACCAGATCTCATGGCATCACTGGGGAGACTAGCAAGAGCTCTGCTAGTCAAGTCATCCTGCCAAATCTACCTTGGAATGGGTTGAAAAGTGACTATATGCAGCTTTTGGGGGGGGGGGAAGGAGAAGGGCATTTGGACTATTCAGCAACGGAGAGAAATATGTTGGAAGGCGAGGATGTGAGGGTTTAGATGGATTTGGTTTGTGCTTTTATTGGTTTGTTTCTGTCAGAAGAGTCGTGAGTACACTGACAAGCTGATGAGAAAGAGCCAGTTGCATCGAGAGGTTGACTGTGTAACAAAGGAGGGATCATCCGTTCTGCAGGCATCCAGAGAAGGATCAAAATGGGAAGAAAACCACAGGTGGTAGGGCAGCGTCTCTGTTGCGATAATAGGACCGGGCTGGTGAAGAAGTAGGAGATGAGAAAGTTCTTGTGCCGCGGCTTCTATTTTCTCTGTAAAATTGGAGACGGCCCCCAGTGGCCCCTGCTGGTGCTGATGCCCTTGTGTAATCCCTCCCTTGAGTGTGGGCTGGACTCACTGACTTGCTCCCACCGAATACAATATGGCAGAGTCATGGGAAGCCACTTCAAATATGAGATAACCTGAAAGGCGGTGGCTTCTGTCTCGAGCGCTCTTGCAGGCAAGTGCACTTGAGAAAAGCCAGCTGCCATGTTGTGAGCTGCCCCATGGAAAGGCTCAGCAGGTGAGGAACTGAGGGGGCCTTCTAACCAACAACCTGCAAGGAACCAAACGCTGCCAACAACCATGGGAATGAGCTTGGAAGAGGATCCTGTCCCATTTGAGTCTTCAGGGGAGACGCAGACCCCATTGACAACTTGGCTGAAGCCCAGTGAGAACCTGAGCCAGAGGCATCCAGCTAATCCCCCCCCCCTGGACTCCTGAACAACAGAAACCATGGATAACAAATGCTTTTTACGTTTTAAGCCACTAAGTTTTAGGGTAATTTTTTACACAGCAATAGATAGCTAATACATGGTTTTATGTACTGAGAATGTAGGATGGGAAGGGGAATAGATGTTTGAAGAGGGGAGAAGATTTGAAATGGTTGTTGTGGAAAGTGAGAAAGGATGTACGTCGACCAGCAACACAATAGGATTTCTGGGCCAAGCTGAGAGCCCAAATGAGCTTGGCAATCATGGCTTTATGGTGGAACCAGTGTGCCTTCTGTCAGATATAATGAGGTTATTATTCTTTTTTTTTGATTGGAAATTTTTATGATGCTTTGATGGACCATGGGAATCTAGCCCTCCTTTAGTCTTTCCGTGACATCTTCAGGGACATGGACTCATTCAGCACGTTTGCTGAGGATTTATTATGTGCCAGACACTCTTTATCCGTTAACAGATATTTACTGGGTGTCTTATTGGTGGCAGGTGTTCTAGACACTGTTCTAGTAGGGGGCATGGAAAATAAGTAAACAGAATGGTGATGCAAACTCTAAAGGAAAGGAAGGTGGAAGGGATGGGGTGAAGGGGGCTCTTTTATGTAGGGGGCCAAGGCAGCTTGATCGCATGCAGGGGCTTCTGGAAGCAGAGGCTAGAGCAGTGAACAAGGTAAAGTCTTTGCCCTCCTGAAACTTACATTCTCGTGGGGGAAATAGAAAATAGAACAAGCAGAAGTATAATTGTAGGCACTGATGGCTGGTAGGAGGCAGCATTAGAGGGAATAGGGCACGCCTCTTGTAGAAGGTAATATCCGAGCAGAGAGTTGAATGGAGGGCGGGAGGGAGTCTTGTGGAAATGGAAACAAGAGGGAAGAGAACCGCAGGCCTAGAGGATGGCACCTAGAAATGCTCTCTGATGGGACCATGCTTGGAATGGTCCAGTCGTGGCCAGTGTTCTGGGAAGTTAGAGTTACTTTTTGCTGATGGCACGAAGTGTTTCAAAATGGTCATGGAGTTAAAAAAAAAAAAAAAAAAGGGTGGAAGTGTCTATTAATAGATGATCTCGTCACACCAGGGGTAAACATTTTATTTCATTGGGTAAGAAGAATAATTACACAAGCCAAACTCCCTTTTAAGAAGTGTCAAGATTGTGTTAATAACAGCAGTAAATATTTATTAGGTGCTTACTCCATGCTTGACACTGTTGGAGAGCTTTAAATTATTAACTAATTTAATCCTTTCAGGCCTTATGGGATGAGACTATTGATTTAATCTTTTTACAGTTCAGGAAACTGAGACACAGTTTCTGTGTTTATGTGTTTCTTGTCCAAGGTCATGCTGCTGTCAAGTGATGCCGCTGGGGCAGAACATTTAGCCCTTGTGCCACCTTCCTCCAAACCTCTTGGCAGGATATTAGAAAAAACTAGCAAATAATATGCATTATAATTTAAGTTTAATGGAGTGGATTATATATGTGAAGGAAAATTAATTTCAAATATCGTAATGTAACAAGTACCGTTAGATTTTGGTAGTCAGATAGAAAGCAGCTTAGATTTTACAGACGGCTCACTAGTTGTTTGGGTAAGAATTCTTAAAATATCACTCACGGAGTTTGTATATTATCATAAAATTTCACAGAAATGTTAATGGGCTAACGATTTATGTTGAAATCTCAGCTGTTAATATGCCGAATCTTTTAATGCTGTCCTTCTGGAAAAGCCCAAACTGATCATGGATAGTAGTCATTCTTCATGTTTTATAATCTTGCCGTTACACGGCAGGCTCAAATAGTCTGCTTTTTTTTTTCTTTGTTAGTTTTGAGCTCGTGTTATGACTGATTTTCACTTAATTAACTTAAAAATAGATTTTATTTTTTAGAGCAGTTTCAGGTTCACAGCAAAATTGAGCAGAGTACAGAGATTTCCCATATACTCCCTGCTCCCCCTACCCCCAGACACCTTCCCCCACCATCAGCATCCTCCACCAGAGGAGTGCAACGTTACAACTGGTGAACCTACACCGACACATCCTAATCACCCCAAATCCGCAGTTTCCATTAGGATTCACCCTTGGTGGTGGACATTGTAGGGACTTTGGCAAATGTATAATGACAAGCATGCAACGTATATTTAGGGAGGATGCACTTCCCTAAAAATCCTCTGTATTCTGCCTATTCAGCCTTTCCTCTCCACCAACCCTTGGAAGTCACTGACCTTTTACTGTCTCCATAGTTCTGCTTCTTCCAGAATGCCATATAATTGGAATCATACAGCATGTAGCCTTTTCAGACTGGCTTCTTCCACTTAGTAATACACGTTTAAGGATCCTCTGTGTCTTCTCATGACTCGATAGCTCATTAGCTCATTTCTTTTCAGTGATGAGTCATATTCCATTGTCGGCTGGATGTACTGCAGTTTATCCATTCACCAGCTGAAGGACATCTTGGTTGTTCTCAAGTGTTGGCGATTATGAATAAAGTTGCTATAAAAATGGATATAAATTTTCAACGCGTTTAGGTAGTGTGATTGCTGGGACTTGGTGGCGGAGGGAGTAGCCCTCTTCTGAGTGACACCCTTGCTTTTGGAGGAGGACAGTGGGGGAGGGTGGTAGCTTTTGGTCTTCCCAACCTGCTCTTCCTGGCATTGACCCTCAGCCCTATGAATAGGGCCTGCTGTTTTCAGTGTGTCATCCCTGAGCTAGAGCCTCCAACCGTGGGGACCTAGGTGGAAGAATGGAGCCCCATGCCCTTGACCACACTTGCCTGTAATCTATTCATTGCAACATGCAGCTGCGGTTGAGGGGTAAGAAACGCTGGTGACCTGTGCCTCCTGTGAAGATACCGCAGCCACCAGCGGGGAGCTTGGGGAGGGAGCCCTGTGTCCTCATCTGCACCTGCCTTTCTGTCATGCTTAGTCGAGGGGGAGCACGAGGGGACAGGCTGTGTTCAAACACCACATACTTGTACTGTTCTTACCAAGTTTTACCAAGTTTTCTTGAATAAATGTTTTTTGTTTGTTTGCCGTATGTCCTTAAGAAAATTTCCAGAGACTTTAAATGGTTGGATTTAAAAAATTATTTTCCGGGCTTCGCTGGTGGCGCAGTGGTTGAGAGTCCGCCTGCCGATGCAGGGGACGTGGGTTCGTGCCCCGGTCTGGGAGGATCCCACATGCCGCGGAGCGGCTGGGCCCGTGAGCCATGGCCGCTGACCCTGCGCGTCCGGAGCCTGTGCTCCGCAGCGGGAGAGGCCACAACAGTGAGAGGCCCGTGTACAGCAAAAAAAAAAAAAAAAAAAAAAAAAAATTATTTTCCAGTTTATGCTTATTTCACTGGGGAGCAGGACCTCAGAATTCCTCATGCTACCAGTATGGAAGTGGAACTCCTTGGAAAGGTTTTTGAAAAAGTCAGTTTTATTAAGACATTAACTCTTCAAGTGTGGTCTAAATAGCTACAGATAAATTAAGAGAGAGAAAGCAAGGGAGAGAGAGGTGGTGAGATCGCTTTAAGGTTTACAATATGCACCTTCATTACAGAATACCTTCAAATAATACTATATCACTTTGGGTAAAATATAAGAACCTTACAACAGGTGGAGACAAGGGTGGAGAAGTAACAGTAAACAGAATATATTCTGACTAAGTGTAAAGAATTCAACTAAAAATTATGACTAAAATTTGGAGGAGAAGGGAAAAAAGGAAAAGTAGAATATGGTCATTGATTGTTGAATAGATAACAGGTGAGAATAAACAGACAACTGAGACACCAGATAGTAAAAGTTAAATGAGTTTTTCTCATTTATGCCTAATGAAGAGCATTAAAGGTTTAAATACAAAGGTAACCAGTGAAACAAAATACAAGCTTTCCTAAATATAAAAAATAATTTTAGAAGTTGACATAGCATATAAAGAAACACAGTAAATATAATATACACAATAATTAAAACAATATGACGGCATTAAGACCAAACATATCAATCATATCAATAAATGTTAATGGCCTTGGGACTTCCCTGGTGGCGCAGTGGATAAGACTCCACGCTCCCAATGCAGGGGGCCCAGGTTTGATCCCTGGTCAGGGAACTAGAACCCCATGCATGTCGCAACTAAGAGTTCGCATGCCACAACTAAGGAGCCCACACGCCGCAACTAAGGAACCCACTTGCTGTTACTAAAACGCGGTGCAACCAAAATAAATAAATAAATACATACATATTTAAAAAAATGTTAATGGGCTTAACAGCTATTAAACAAATGAGTAAAATCTCTATGAAAAGATATGGAATGATTTCTAGGATATATTGTTAAGCAAAAATAGCAAAGTGCAAAAGAATATATTCATTTTGTGTAAGGAAAAACGGAAAATAAGAAAACATACACACATCTGCTTATTTTTGCAAGAAGAAACAAAGAAAGAATAAACACCGGAAACTAGTAAAATGGATTGTGTATGGGAGCAAAGTTGGGTGGGAAGATTAATGGAGAAAGTGACAGTTCTCTGAGAATATATTTTTGATTTTTTTTTTTTGCGGTATGCGGGCCTCTCACTGTTGTGGCCTCTCCCGTTGCGGAGCACAGGCTCCGGACGCGCAGGTTCAGCGGCCATGGCTCACGGGCCCAGCCGCTCCGCGGTATGTGGGATCTTCCCGGACTGGGGCACGAACCCACGTCCCCTGCATCGGCAGGCGGACTCTCAACCACTGCACCATCAGGGAAGCCCTATTTTTGATTTTTTTTTCTATAATCATATTAATGTTCTAAATACTAAAACAAAGAAACAGAACAGCATGGATGAGGAGGGGGGAAACCTAAAACTAAATGCAAACATAAATCCCTGAATCCAACTGTGTTTCATAAGAATAACAACCACAATAAATGGGGAAGTGCTTAATTTGAGTAACATTTGAACGCAATACAGTGACTATATACCCTCAGTCTAAAAAACAACCAACCAAACAAACAAAAAAACCTGCAAACAAATACTGAACTTTTCTGAGTTGGCTTGATTTTCATAGTGACTTACAGGCATAGCAATTCTGAAACTATTTTATGTGGTTTTGGATTGATAATATTGGGAACTGGGGTTCTCACTGCAAAAGAAGAGACATAAATATTGATTTTTTTTGTTTGTTTTTGTTTAACTTTAAGGAAAGCAAGGAAGAACACTGTGGAGACACTGTGGAAATGGCTGTACGGCACAAAGTCATGTGTGTGTATATATTTATGCAGACACATATATGTATTTAAATTTTCTTTTGCTTGCATATATGTGCGTGTGTGTGTGTGTGTGATTCTATATTTCTTCACATAGTCCACTGAAAAAGCCTAGAAGCCATAGTGCTCAATAGCAATGAACAAACACACCTAGCATCTAGTGTTTGGTTTCTAAATATTTACCATTTCCTATCAAAGGGACCAGAGCCCCTTAGAGAAATGTTTGGTTATAGGGCCCAGGAAGGAATCACATACAATGAGCACTGAATGTCTTATTGTACCGGAAAGAGAGGAAAGGTTAAGATAAATAATAAGGTGTGTAAAAAAGAAAAGATCTAGCTTGAAGGACTTCAGCTGTTCAAATCTAGAAGAATGTGAACATTGAAATAATAAGATCAGGGATGGGTTGTAAATCTAGTGGGAGGAGTTGGAATTGATGAAGAACAGGGTTTTTGGTCTCAAAATATCTCCTCACACATCACTTACTCTTTATCATTTCATAATTAATAACTATACAATGGGTAATTGGACAACACCTTTAACTAAGTGATCAAAATTAATATCATTGAAAAAAGAAAAATGGTATCATGTGTCTTCAGATGTGATGCCCTGAGAAGGACACAAAATCACTGGTTTAGTATCAGTCTCTCAATGTATTTATCAGTGACTACACTAAAATCTAAACAGACAAGACACTCCTATTGAAAGGAAAACATTTTCAGAATGGAGGAAAAAACCCAACTATAAGTTTATAAGAGACACATCATAAATATAGGAATACAGAAAGTTTCCAAGAAGAAGGGTGGAAATATATATATATATATATATATATATATATATATATACCATGCGAAGAGCATTGCTGTGACTCTGCTAATATCAGACAAAGTAAGCTAAGGCAATAAGCACCATTTAGAAATTAAGTGGGGCATTTCATAATGTTTAAGAGACTCGTCCACCAGGAAGGCACAGCGATTCTAAATCTTTATTTTTTTTACTTCTTTTAAAATTTTTTTTTAATTTTTTTAAAACATCTTTATTGGGGTATAATTGCTTTACAATGGTGTGTTAGTTTCTGCTTTATAACAAAGTGAATCAGCTATACATATACATATGTTCCCATATGTCTTCCCTCTTGCGTCTCCCTCCCTCCCACTCTCCCCATCCCACCCTTCCAGGCTGTGACAAAGCACCGAGCTAATATCCCTGTGCCTTGCGGCTGCTTCCCCCCAGCTATCTACCTTACTACGTTTGTTAGTGTGTATATGTCCATGACTCTCTCTCGCCCTGTCAAAACTCACCCTTCCCCCTCCCCATATCCTCAAGTCCGTTCTCCAGTAGGTCTGCGTCTTTATTCCTGTCTTACCCCTAGGTTCTTCATGACATTTTTTTCCCTTAAATTCCATATATATGTGTTAGCATACGGTATTTGTCTTTTTCTTTCTGACTTACTTCGCTCTGTATGACAGACTCTAGGTCTATCCATCTCATTACAAATAGCTCGATTTCATTTCTTTTTAAGGCTGAGTAATATTCCATTGTGTATATGTGCCACATCTTCTTTATCCATTCATCCGATGATGGGTGCTTAGGTTGTTTCCATCTCCGGGCTATTGTAAATAGAGCTGCAATGAACATTTTGGTACCTGACTCTTTTTGAATTTTGGTTTTCTCAGGGTATATGCCCAGTAGTGGGATTGCTGGGTCATATGGTAATTCTATTTGTAGTTTTTTAAGGAACCTCCATACTGTTCTCCATAGTGGCTGAACCATTTCACATTCCCACCAGCAGTGCAAGAGTGTCCCCTTTTCTCCACACCCTCTCCAGCATTTATTGTTTCTAGATTTTTTGATGATGGCCATTCTGACCGGTGTGAGATGATATCTCATTGTAGTTTTGATTTGCATTTCTCTAATGATTAATGATGTTGAGCATTCTTTCATGTGTTTGTTGGCAGTCTGTATATCTTCTTTGGAGAAATGTCTATTTAGGTCTTCTGCCCATTTTTGGTTGGGGTTGTTTGTTTTTTTGTTATTGAGCTGCATGAGCTGCCTGTAAATTTTGGAGATTAATCCTTTGTCAGCTGCTTCATTTGCAAATATTTTCTCCCATTCTGAGGGTTGTCTTTTGGTCTTGGTTATGGTTTCCTTTGCTGTGCAAAAGCTTTGAAGTTTCATTAGGTCCCATTTGTTTATTTTTGTTTTTATTTCCATTACTCTAGGAGGTGGGTCAGAAAGGATCTTGCTGTGATTTATGTCATAGAGTGTTCTTCCTATGTTTTCTTCTAAGAGTTTGATAGTTTCTGGCCTTACATTTAGGTCTTTAATCTGTTTTTTTTTTTTTAAATTTTATTTCTTTTCGGCTGCTTTGGGTCTTCGTTGCTATGCGCGGGCTTTCTCTAGTTGTGGAGAGCGGGGGCTACTGTTCGTGGCCGAGCATGGGCTCTAGGCGCCTGGGCTTCAGTAGTTGCAGAAATTGGGCTCAGTAGCTGTGGCTTGAGGGCTCTAGGGTGTGTGGGCTTCAGTAGTTGTGGTGAGCGGGCTCAGCAGTTGTGGCTTACGGGCTCTAGAGCACAGGCTCAGTAGTTGTGGTGCACAGGCTTAGTTGCTCCATGGCATGTGGGATCTTCCCAGACCAGGGCTCGAACCCATGTCCCCTGCATTGGCAGGAGGATTCTTAACCGCTGTGCCACCAGGAAAGTCCCTTTTTTTTGGACTGTTGAATGCCTGGTTATTTTTGAGTGGAGATTTCATTTTCATACATTCCTTTTAGAATGTAGGTGAATCAGTTTCTTCGATAGGCAGTAAGAAGGGAAACTTAGCTTGCTAGGCGCCATGATTTCATTCCCTTCCTCTCCCTGGGAGGAACTGACTGACTCTAGCTCACTGAGTATTATTTGGCTATACGAACCTGATCTTAACTGCAGAATCCAATGTAACAAACCCTTACAACATGCTCACTCGGAGTGTCCACTGGGAATGTGAAGATGAGAAAGAAATAGTCCCTGCCCTCAGGAAATTCAGAGCAGAGTGAGAAGCCTAGACACGTACATAATTCAGGATGACAAGTACTGTGTTAGCTGTATGGACACGGTCTTATGAAAGTAAAGGACATCAAAAAGAGATGTCTGCCTTAAGAAAGCCAGACTCAGGAGGACTCTTTGCCTTCACAGAGTATCTTCATCAGGGGTCATTTGGTTATTAGAAACAGACACGCAAACTAGCTCAAATCAAAGAACTAATTTATTGGAAAGATAACAGGGGTACTTCATGGAACCCAAGAACAATGCATGAGGCCAGCCTCGGGGACTACAAGTAGGCACTTGTCGTCCACAACCTAGTATTTCTCCCCCTGCTCCACTGGGTGGTCACACAGCCTCTTATGGCTACTTTCTGTGCCTGCTTCACTTTCTGGAGGCTGGCTTTTTCTGCTTTGGCATGCACATAGCTGCTCCAGCCCTATGATTTCACTATTCAAATTGCCAGTGGAGGCTGAGTCGCGTCCTGAAGTCATATTTCCAATCACACTTAGGGAAGATAACCGACTTAGGGTAAGACAGCTGTAGTGAGGGATCATGAATGTGGTCTCCTGCCTGTTAAAGAGGCTGAGGGGCCAAACTCTCTGAGAAGCAGATGTGGCAATGCAGGTAACACAGCTGCTACAGATGGGCAGACCATAGGTTTTTCAGACATCTCTCTACATGGCCAGTTATCATAGTTGTGGCACTGGAAACAAATGTTACTTACTGTTTTCATAGCTTCCACGGGAAAAAAATGTCAAAAGAAATCTGTGGGTGGAAAAAAGTTACATACATGATATCTGCGACAATTTTAGCTGAGATTAATTAGTGCTTATAATGGGTTCCATGAAGGATGGCATTACCGATAAGGTGATACAAGCCAAGTACCTAGCAAGCACCGTGCCAGACCTACAATAGGAACTTGAAAATGTGTTCTTCTCTGGTACTGGACATGCATTCTCAGCATCTTCCTTCCCAGTGATACTCTGGTTTCCCAGCTATGTGATTTACCTGCAGTTTGTCTCACATTCAACTCCAGAGGGAGAAATGGACTATCCTAAATTGTCAACATAACCCATCCCCGTGGTCTCAGCAATTGGTTCTAAGATGGACACATGAACCAGAAAAATTCCATTCTTTGACCTTTGAGCTATCTCGGAAGTATACTGTCTCCCCTCTGAACCTGAACTATGCCAGCATATAGATCTTGAGAGCAACTGACAGCTAGTCTAGAAGCAGGAAGAGGTCTATGAGGATGGAGGTAATATGTTAATACTAATTGACGGAGAGCAGCAAAGTGGACAGAGAGGCGCACTTCCTGGACACAGCATTGATTAAGCATCTCAAACTTAACACGGCCACTTCATAACTCTTTATTCTTGCTCCTGCAGAAGGGCTGTTCCTTCCCCAGTATGTCAGGTCAGGATAGGCAAGACTGAGGTGCAATAACAAACAACCCTAAATCAAGGTGACTTAAAACAACAAACGTTTATTTCTTACCCTACATATTGAATGCAAGTTGGTAGGAAGCTTTGTTCAACACCATCCTTTCTCAGGACCCAGGCTGCTGCAGCCACCAACTGCGAGAGAGTTCTTGAGGATTTTGCACTGGCAGGTAAATGCTCTGACACAGAAGTGACACATCTCATTGGCCAGAACTAGTCATAGGACTGCATCCAACCGAAAGGGAGGCAGGGGGAGGGGAGAACCAGAGATATTTGTTGAACACCAATAATGACTATCATGCCAATCTTTTCCATCTCGAGAAAAGGCACTACCATCATATACCCAGTTACCCAAGTCAAAAAAAAAAATCTAGGTGTTACCCTTGACTTTACCCTTATTCCCAGTGTATAATCCATCAGCACCTCCTATTAACCCCACTCCTCTTTCTTCTCCATCACTACCATTCTGTTCCCCAAACCATAACTTTTTTTTTGCGGTACGCGGGCCTCTCACCGTTGTGGCCTCTCCCGTTGCGGAGCACAGGCTCCGGACGCGCAGGCTCAGTGGCCATGGCTCACGGGCCCAGCCGCTCCACGGCATGTGGGATCCTCCCAGACCGGGGCACGAACCCATGTCCCCTGAATCGGCAGGCGGACTCCCAACCACTGCGCCACCAGGGAAGCCCAAACCATAACCTTTTAATTGGACTACTGAAATACCCTTCTACTGGTCATCCTGCTTCCAATCTTACCCTCTGCCCACCCAAGTCTAATTTCCACACGGCATCTGTGGTAGGCTGAGTAATGCCCCCTGCCCTCAATTTCCATTTCCTAATCTCCAGAACCTGTGAATATGTCATGTTACTTGGCAAAACGGTCTTTGCAGATGTGTTGAAGGTTATAAACCTTGAGACAGGGAGATTATCCTCTATTTTCTGGTGGGTCCAATCTAATGCCACTAGCCCTTAAAAGTGGAGAACTTTCCCAGCTGAAATCAGAAAGATGCAGCAGCGTGGGGCTCCGACACCTCGTTGCTGGTCCTGAGGTGTAGGGGGCTATAGCAAGGACCACAGAGAGAGCACTAGGAGCTAAGGGTGGTCCCCAGCTGAGAGCCAGCAAAGGAACGAGAACCTTAGTTCTACACGTGCATGGAAGTGAATTCTGCCAACAATCAGAATGAGGCCGGAAGTGCACTCATCCCCAGAACCCTCAGAAGGGAACCTCGATTTCAACCTTGTGAGACTTTGAGCAGAGGAAACAGCTGAGCCATGCAGACTTCTGACTACAAAACTGAGAGAAAACATAACTGTAATGTTTTAAGCGTATCTTGGTAATTTGATAATGGCAGCAACAGAAAATGAATATAGCATCCATGGATACTTTTTTTTGAAACAAAAATTAGATAATGTCACTACTCTGCTCAATCCTCCAATGTTTTTCCATCACATTTGGTGTAAAATTCATCCTCTTTACTGTGGCATATGTGGTCTGATGTCTGCATACTTCTACCACTCTCTCCTTTCCCCATGTTCTCATTTCTGACCCTGAGTAGCACCAGGCTCCTCCCACCTACTTGCCTCCTTCTAGTCAGTCAAATCCTAAATGCCATCTCCTCAAAGAAGCCTTTCTGAGCACTTAAAACCAAGTAACCCCCTAATTACATTCTATCACAACATCTTATTTTAATTCTCTTCAAACATTTGGCATTTTCTTATATTTTTTCTTATCAATTGTGTGTATCCTCCACTAAAATATAAGTTCAGTGAAACCATGGACCTTGTCTGTCTTGTACACTAATGTGTTCCCAGTGCCTATGGGTATCAATAAATATTAATTGAGTCCATTTGATCACTGGGACATTAAATTAAGTCTTACCTAAAGGCCTAATGTGCTAATAAATTCTTTTTATGGTTTGAGCCAGAGTTAGGTTTTCTGTTAACTCTCAACATGAAACTTCCTAACTTTGTTTTCCCTTAGAGGAGTGTTTATAGCACTGTCTAAAGCATATCATCATAACCATTTGCACTCAGTACAACAGGATATTTTTATTCATGTTCATATCATAGGACCTTCCCTGTCCTCAGGCCTCACCCTGTCATAGAGTAGGTGCTAAGTTCTCATGGACGGAATCCCTGAGCTGAATGGTGGCATAGGGAAGGTTGTGTTCATAATGTTCATAACCCACCAAGCTCTTACGGAGATTCAGATTTTCTATTAAACAAACAAAAACGCTGCCCACCGAGACAGAGCAAAAGAGCTGTACAGTAGGTCCCCTAACAATGGTTTTGTCCATTTGTACTACACCGTTAATTATCAACAATTCCCAAACAGTTTCCTGGCCAGAGAGAGAATCTAGCATGAGATCAGGCATTGTAAAAAACAGAAAAAAGCATTAACAGCAGTGAATTCTGAATGAGCACAAGTTATGTAAATAATCTTAATAGCAATGATAAGAGAGAATTGTTCACAGGTGTCGTTTCCTGGGGGGAGGGGGATCCACCTTTTCTTGCAAGAGAAAATGCTAATAGTTTCATTAAATTCATGGGCCTTAATTAGCACACTGCTGTTCTAATTACTGTGCTAATCCTGAAATCACATTCCTTCACTCCCCTCCCTCTCTTAAGTAGATTCATACACAATCAGACACTTCTGCTTTCTCTATGAATATGTGCTTTTTGGCAGGGCTTTGACATTTATCTTCAATAATGATGATGTTGCTTCAAAAAACATGCAGGCCATCAGCTTCTCAGTCTTTTTCTATGGCTCCTTTTTCCTCTCTTCTATACACATACACACCCAGACACAAACACACCTCTCTTTGTGATGTAAATATGTAACTCGGAAATTACTAAGAAGCTAATTTCCTTACAAGCTGTTCTTGTTAACCTCCTTCTGAGTCCCTAAAGGTTTTTGTTTATTTTGTTTTGTTTTTTAAAGATATTTTCTATAGCAACATAAGAATATCTCACATAAAATTACCAAGGGCTCTTTAACATGTCTTTATTATCTAATTTTTTTTTTTTTTTGGCGGTACGCGGGCCTCTCCCTGTTGTGGCCTCTCCCGTTGCGGAGCAGAGGCTCCGGACGCGCAGGCTCAGCGGCCATGGCTCACGGGCCCAGCCGCTCCGCGGCATGTGGGATCTTCCCGGACCGGGGCACGAACCCACGTCCCCTGCATCAGCAGGCGGACTCTCAACCACTGCGCCACCAGGGAAGCCCTATTATCTGATTTTGATGATGATGATGATGATGGTGATACCCTGTAGCTTCCACCTGTTGTACTCACCATGTACAAAGTATTAGGCCTAGTGGTTTAAATGTCATGTCATTTAATCCAGTCAATGACCATATAGGTAATTATCAAACCTCTATTTTACAAAAAAGGAAACTGAAGCTAATAGTACAGATAGCTTGTCTAAAGTCATACAGCCCCATATTCTTTCTTCTTTGTGGGGCTTCAGTTACACTTACAGGATAAAGTGAAATGTTCTAATATATGTCTCATGCTCTTTCATTGTTCATCCTTTTCTCCTTTATGTTTTAGCCTGAATATTTTCTTCTAGCCTATCATCTAGTTGATCAATTCTCTCTTCAGCTGTGTCTAATTTGCTATTTAACCCTTCACTGAGTACTTAATTTATTACATTTTTCGATTCTAGTATTTCCATTGTGTTCTTTTTTATAGTTTTCAGTTCACCTAAATTTTCCATCTTGTCATTTAATTTCTTGAATATAATAAGCAGTTATTTTAAAAGTCTATGCTTTAAACTTCAATATCTAATTAGACTGTGGCTCTGTTTCTATTTCAGTTTCTGTTTCAGTCTTGCTTTTTTATTATTCCTAGTTATTTTTGATTGAGTGCTAGACCTTGTATATAAGGAATTGTAGAGATAATTTGAGGCCATGGATAAGGTTATCATCTTTCAGAGCAGACTTATATTTGCTTTTGACAGGTAGATAGGATAATAGCCTCTACTCCTAGGAAAAGATAGGATAATAGCCTCTACTCCTAGGAAAAGATAGGATAATAGCCTCTACTCCTAGGAAAAGGTGTAGCTTTTCTTGGGTCTCAAATTATTGGGGGGGGGGTTCACCATGGCCTCTTCATGCTGGCTGGACCCCAATTCCAGCATCTCCTCAGCACTATATAACCTCTGAAATCTCTGTTCAGCTCTGTTACTTATTAGATGTTCTCTGCTAAGCCATACATGTGCAGGTTATGAATTGGCCAAGGACCCAAAGGGACTTCTCAGATTTTCTCTTTCGCAATTCCCTCCTCTCTGGTACCCTGCCCTTCCAACTCCCACCAAATCTCAGCCATCGGAGCATCCATGAACTCCAGTCTCTTTCTTGCAGTAAGACTGTCATTCTCTGCTTGAGCTCCATCTTCCCTGTGCCATGGTTTGGGAAAGACTTTAAGGGAAGAAAGCCAGGGTAAGACTGGGACTCACCTTGTGTGCTTCCCTTCTTTCAAAGATGGTAGTCCTGGATTTCCCTGGTGGCACAGTGGTTAAGAATCCACCTGCCCTGCATAGCACAGGGAGATCAGCTCAGTGCTTTGTGTCCACTTAGAGGGGTGAGATAGGGAAGGTGGGAGGGAGATGCAAGAGGGAGGAGATATGGGGATATACGTGTATGTATAGCTGATTCACTTTGTTATAAAGCAGAAACTAACACACCAATGTAAAGCAATTATACTCCAATAAAGATATTAAAAAAAAAAAAGAATCTGCCTGCCAATGCAGGGGACACAGGTTCGAGCCCTGGTCCGGGAAGATCCTACATGCACAGAGCAACTAAGCCTGTGCACCACAACTACTGAGCCTGTGCTCTAGAGCCCACAAGCCACATGTGCCTAGAGGCCATGCTCCGCAACAAGAGTAGCCACCGCAATGAGAAGCCTGCGCACCACAACAAAGAGTAGCCCCCACTTGCCGCCACTAGAGAAAGCCCGCGCACAGCAACAAAGACCTAACACAGCCAAACAAAACAAAACAAAACAAAACAAAAAACAAAACAAAAAAGATGGTAGTCCTGTCAGTTGCTGCAAAATACTCTGTATTGGACAGGCTGTAGTTTTCTTTTTAACCTATCTGTGGATTATGTCTTCTTTTGCTCTTTTTCTTAATCAGGTTTACCAGGTATTTTTTTCATTAATCTTTTTAAAAGATGCAGCATTTTTTGGTGGGGAGGGGTTGTTTATTCTACTGTTTCCCTAGATAATTGATTTCAGTTCTTACCTTTTAAATTTTAATCTTCCTAGTTTCCTGATTTGTTAGTTTTAATTTCTTTTTTTTCTATATGAAAAATCCCAAACTAGCTTATATCAACTCATGGCGAACCTTGTTTCATCTACGTGCCTCACAAAATGACTTTGATATGAACCCTATACATATATAATTCCACCTGTAAATATTTCAGTATATATTCTAAAAGATAAAGACCTAAGAAAATAACAATGTCTATATCACACCTAAAATTTATAATTCTTTAATATCATCATTGTTCAAAGGGTTCTTCTACAGTGGAGTTGGGGGACAAGACAGAGCCAAGTTCAAACTGCCATCTTCCCAGAATCCTCCCTGCTATAAAGGCATGGCTTTCAAACTAGCTATAAACTCACAGTAAGAAATACAGTTGACATTGCACCCCAGAGCACAAATAACGACATGTATAACTGAAACAAATATTTCACAAAACAACTTATATTTACCGTATTGGCTGTCCACTCTCTCCCTTCCCTTAACCTCTCTCTCCCCGTCCTCCCTCTTTCCCCTCTCTCTCTCTCTCAACCTTACTAAGTGTTGGTTGCAGCCCACTAAATTGATTTCACATTACACTATAGTTCTGTTATCTGCACTTCGAAGAACAATCCTACAAAGCAAATGTCCAAATATCAAATTAACTGAAAAGGGGACTTCCCTGGAGGTCCAGTGGTTAAGACTCTGTGCTTCCATGGCAGGGGGCATGGGTTTGATCCCTGGTTGGGGAACTAAGATCCCATGTGCTGCATGGCGTGGCATGGCAAAAAAAAAAAAAAACAAACAAAAAAAAAACTGAAAAGGTTTGAGACGAGGGGCAGAGAACTAGCATTTCATCTGCCGCGTGCCTGTGTCACATGTCAAACCATTACACATTGAGTTCATTCATATCCTGAATCTCTCGCTGATCTATATTGTTTGTAATTCTTAATTTGCCAGACCATTCTAGCAGCATGTACTTAATAGCTTTGTACTTAATAGCTTTAGTGTAAGTACACTGAATTGTATACTTTAAAGAGTGAGTACCGAATATTTGAGATCCCACTGCTGTTTTCTTCTATTTGGAAGTATATCCATCTCCCTGACCATTTCTGCTTGGAATTTCAATATCTGCTTTGAACAACCTAATATCAAGCATATTTGTTATCTATACACCAAAAATGTGAACCACCACCCATTTTCCTGAGTTACTAAAGATTGAGAGTTTAGTCAAGAAGTAGAAACAATTCCAAAGGTCAAAACAACAGCATTTATCTCTTTGAGGATAAATTCAGCTGACAGCAGCCTTCTCTTTACAAGTCTTAACTATAAGCTTGAGGTTCAAGTAAAGCAAATAAGCAGCTATCAAACCAAATTTTGTGAAAAAAAGAAACCCCTTCAACATTAGCAAGTGCAAGTAAGACCTTGTCACATCCATCTTTTAGTGATTATACTCTATTTAGCACATATTTAATACACGTCAATAAGCCAGTTCCTTGGTTTCTGACCTTCAAAGAAATGAAAGACACTCATCTTGTGTAACTTAGCTTTATTTAGTACACAATGTTCATACAATTCAGTACAACAAATTATAAAAGCTCTTTGTAAGATTTTACCCATAGGATATTAAGTACAGAAAATCAATTGCCACAAGAAAGTAAGCCACTCTCAGTTTAAAAGTTTTTTTCCATGAACAGACAAGCACTCTCTTCTATGCCAAAAGGTTGCCATATATAAAGCATTTCGGAGTATATTGGCCAAGATATATGATCTGAGAACATTTTGTCTTTCTATTAATTCCAACGTTTAAATGAAAATTTAAAAATGGACTATTTCTAGTTAATTCAGGTATGTTTTGGCCAAAGATGAGCTACAGTTGTTACAAGGTTCATGTGCAGTCAGAATAAACCTTTTTACTTAATTGTAAAGATGCAGACCAGATGAAGTATCTATATATGTCCTTGCCAACACCAGCACCAACCCAACACATACACACACACGCACACACACATTTATTTAGTTGATCTCACAAAGGTCAAGAAAATCACCTTTAAGTGGACAACAAATGGCCTAGATAACACCTAATTATGCTCCTGGCTAATGTATCTGAAATGAATTCCTACTTTTTAAGTCTGTAATAAAGTGACTGGAACCTTTCAACTCTAGTAGAAGTAGATTAGCCACTGTGATCGGTATCAGTAGTTGGTCATTTAATGAAGTTAAAGTTGGCTAAAGTAGGGAGTCATAACTTCAAGTGTATAATAGTACATCCATTTGCTCATCTTCTGATGTAAAGCCGAGGCCTTTCCTTTGCATAAGGGTCCAATGATTACAGTTTTATTTTTGCATAAATCATACCAATAATAAGATCTGGGTACTTTTTATTTATTTATTTATTGTGGTACGCGGGCCTCTCACTGCCGTGGCCTCTCCCATCGCGGAGCACAGGCTCCGGACGCGCAGGCTCAGCGGCCATGGCTCACGGGCCCAGCCGCTCCGTGGCATGTGGGATCTTCCCGGACCAGGGCACGAAGCCACGTCCCCTGCATCGGCAGGCGGACTCTCAACCACTGCGCCACCAGGGAAGCCCTGATTTGGGTACTTTTTAATACCTTCTGATCAGTCAAGATTTTTTTTAAGGTGAAATGAGGACCAAAATAAATAAATCTGTGAAGCAATCTAAGCTCAGAAATTTTCTTGAATTTTAAGTTATCCCAACATTTTATAATTTTCCCAACCACAATTAATTTAAAAGTAATTTTTATTAGTGGCAACCTTTATCAAATCTTACCAAAGCATTCAAGCTAATTTTTGCAGAAATAACCCTTCCATTTTAGAGCGAAATTTCCTGGGTTTATGTTGAATCGTGTATTTACAGCGGGAAGTAGAGCATGCAGACAAGGTTGGCGCAGGCAGAGAACTCAAAGGAGAGAGCAGAGGCCTGAGAATGCCAGGGAGCAGCCCCCACTGGTGCTGGGCCGAAGTCAGCTTACAAGAGGGATGGAGACTGTGAAGGGACCCGGTGAGTCACGTAAGTAAAGGTTAATTAAGAGCACTTACTGTACTTAGAGGTTCTTTTGGATGCTAACTCTGAAGCAAAATCAAGTGGTCTTTCTACCCATAAAATACAGCCGTAATTTGAGGATATTACCAAACATTAGCACAGCCACTGAGATGGTGTGGCAGGGAGCTTAGAGAGCAGGGTCAGCCGCTTTTCCTCTCTTTCCTCCCATGTACTCCAATGAGAAGGTCAGAAAAGAGAAGACTGAGGAGCACTAAAAATATTTCACATGATTCATTAAGAGATTGGTCATCAGGAAATAAAAATGTCAACTATACATGGTCACAGTGTTTTGGAAAGAGTGTATGTATGGATTCTGTCTTGCAAGAATTTTTGGCACTTTATATTTTTCACTGAAGACTGAACACTAAGTGTTTTGGCAACAAATGGCACCTAAACTGTGAAAAAAGGATTACTGTATGTGGTCAATGTGGTGATGATAAGCATAAAAATTTAAGTACATGTTTCTTGTATACTGAAACTCCAAATACCCAAATGCATAGATTAATAATACAGGAATATTTAAAATAAATTGAAATATTTCTGAGAAGGTAATAGAGGGTTTTGAAAACGTAACTAGATAGTCTAACACGTTGTACCTTACATGTGCTTGGTTTCAATTAGAGTAAGGCACTCACTGAAGGATGGACTGACCCATGCTGTCAGCTGCAACAGGCATGCATCATTACTGGCTTAATTAAAGTTTCAGTACTGATTAAAATGTTTTATTATTGTATTATCCTAAACTGCAGTGGTCTCCAACCTTATTAAGGGATACAAGAAAGATATAATTCAGGAGTTTCAGTTGCATAATTTAATAACCCAGCTACCGTCAATTTTTTATTTAAATAAGTTTTGATAAAAACCAAGTATCCTTCCTTGAACCCAACATGACTGATAGTGTAAAACTTCTTTTTGAATACCGCTTACGTAGTAGCTGAATAGAAAATCATTTGAACATGTGATATATCCATCTTCATGTCTACAGTGATTTACTTCAACACAATTGCAAGGAGAAATATTTAAATAATTTCCAACTGGCATGAGAGGTGAAAGTTAATTTCATTAGCCATCTTGATTTAATTAAATACACAATATGCTTTTATCAGTAACTTTTACATGTCCCTATCATTAGACATTAATTACAAAAGCAATTATCAAAAAATTTTTGAGCAGGTACAAGGTACACATAATCCTCTTCGTTGTTTACAAATAAGCATGTCTTAGAGGCACTTGGTTACCTTTGAGTAAGAAAAAGAACCACCTATCAAGGGCCCTCACAGTAAGTTTGGAGACCACAAATCAAACTTGGTATGAAAATGCTCTCTGCCAAAAATATCATAGTAGTGAGTTAGTTAAGATACAACATTTTAAAAATAGTAAGACTTTGCAAGGTTCTAGGCTGTAAAAAATACAAAGGCTAAAAACAAAGAGTTTACAAAATTTTGCAAACCCAGTAAATTTGAATGAGTAAGAAATGAAGAAGAATTTTCTTACTTGCAGGATAGATTAAATAGTATCAACAGGTTTTAAAATAGTAACACTATACAGTAACAAATTCCACTCAGCTACATAACATTTCTGCTGCTTTAAGGACTTACAATATGGAACTTGTAACACTTTTCTGTGCCCAGCATTAAAACATTCATGCACATGCCCGTGTACACACATACACACATTGACACATACTACTGAAGTGCTACACATTACATTTCAGATGGAGCACAACAAAAAATTTTAGATACATATGAAGACTTAACATGATGTTTTAAAAAATATTAAAAGCATGACAAATTAAAAACATTATAAAATTTTTAGGTGAAACAGGACAATAGAGAGCTTTTTAAAAAGCCACCAGTTGGTCTTCACTAGTGAAAAAATATTAAATAATTTAATTATGTATCCCCTCAATTCAATTCAACTATAGCTGTTGTAAGTCAATTAAAAATCAGAAGTATTTCAAATCTTGAAACAGGCTCTAGATTTCCAACATGATAGGCAGCTGTTCAGGCTACCTATGGAACACTTAACTGTTCTCCCCAACAACAAAATTCTAGATCACTTTTAGAAAGTTGAAAACATTTAGGCTAAAGAACATTAATGAAACAAGACAAAGACTGAAGCACGTATAAGATACTTTCAAAGATGGTAACGCTTGTGTAAACATTTGTAGACTTAATCATATCACAGCTTTAAGGTACCGGTTACCTAATTACATTTGAAACATTATCTATTGAGTTTCATTATGATGGAGTTTCACGTATCAAAAATAGAGATTAAATAGAAAGCTCTGTTACTTGTTTCTGGATAGCTTGTAAACGTGGAATGTTTTGTTCTGAAACACTCTAGTGAAGTATGCTGTGTAGGGGGGCAGGTTTCTTTTTATCTCTTCGCAAAAGCGAGGGTGGCCTGCAAGTTTCAAATCTGGATCATTCTTTCCTGGGCCATCCATCATCTAAAGCCAAAACAAAACCAATACAATTTGGAAAAAAATCGTATTTACAAAAGACAAACAGAAATAGGAATAGGGATTGGGTTTCTTTAAGAATGACATGCTAGTGAACTTAAACTGAACGAATGTCAATGGCTGCTTGGAGGCCATCTGGTCCATGCCTTTCCCCTTTGGAAGTGTGATCCAAGGCTGAAGAGCAGAGTTTGGTGTCAAACAATGTTCACCTTTAATGGCAAAGCTAGAAGCAGAACTTGGATCTCCTTGTCCTGAGGAACATACTCACCATTCCCTCTCAAAAAATGAAACACAGAGAAGAATTACTATGACCAGAGAAAGTTCTGCAACTCATCAGATGGCCTAGTTAGAAAAAGTTACACACAAAGCAAAATTTAAATGTATTTGGTCTGCACCTCCTCTGAATTCAAGATAGTTATGGACAGTTATTTTTCCTTGAGCAAAAATCAAATCTCATTTTCTTTGCCTCAGCTTTATTGAAGCATAATTGACATATAAAATTGTATATATTTAAGGTGTACGATCTGATGATTTGATATACATATACATGGTGAAATGATTACTACAATCAAGTTAACCAATACATTCATGTTGGTCAAAGGGTATAAACTTGTCGTTATGAAATGAGTAAGTCTCTGGTGACCTAATGTATAGCTTGGTGACTAGAGTTAATAATACTGTACTCTGCACTTGAAATGTGCTGAGAGAGTAGATCTTAAGTGTTCTGAATCTCAAATTCTGTACAGTCAAGGTTTTATTTATTTTTTTCAGATGTAGGCTAGGTTTATCACTTTTTCCCCCCACTCATTTTAGAAATATCTATCAGCTTTTATACCAATAATTACAGCACACACCACCTCTAAAGGGTGAAAATCTTATGTTTTCTCTACCTGAGACCTGGCATATCTCCAAAAACATTTTCCTCAGAAAGAAGAAAAGAGAAGTAGCTTGTTTTCCTGCTCAGGAGTGTAAGCTTGGCCATAGAAAGCCATCTTTGTGGAAGTGTGCCAGTGGACGAAAAGGGACACCCAACAAGAGAGGAGGGAGAGGAGTGAGATTCTACCACACAGGCTGTGGGGGTGCTGGGTTGGCGCACCGCCCTCATGGACACTCGTATCAGCCAAAATGATGCTTTGGAGCAGAGGTTTTAAAGGTTGAGGTTTTTTCACTTTAGTAGCAAAACCTTAAAAAATAAATTCTATGCAGAGCCTCATGACACAGACCAGCTGAAGACAGAGTTGCTCTATTTGGTGTGACAGTGGGGACAAGAGCTCCCCTTCCCATCTCTCCCGCCCCTCCAGCCCCCGTGGCAAGTCACTAACGTGCCAAGGTAGGGGTTCTGCAGAACGCAACGGAGGTGAATGCTTGATCCATTGTGCAATTCTACAAGGTATAAAGGTAGTTACACTCCTTAGGGCTCACACTGGACCCTCTCCTCCCCAGGGGACGCCCCGCACGGGGCGGAAGGCATGCTTACGTGTCCGTTGGCGATGTCCAGCAGGTCCCGCAGCCGGCAGCCCCGGCGGTGCCTGCGCTCGTAGCAGATGCTGTCTTCCAGGATCACGTAGTCGGTGCCAAAGGACCTTAGCAGGGCGTGCACTTCCTCTGGGGCCCTCTTTGCATATATCTGATAGACCTTCAAAACAAGATAAAAATGGAATAGGGCAAAATACCACTTAACTGCTGGGAAGTTCGTCAAGGACTATCTATTGCAACCTCGCACAGGGGTGGAGCCTAATCGCAGACACCCTGCTCCCCTCACCTCTTCCTGTGCACGTTGCTCGTTCACCTGTAGTCCTGGAGTGTATGTGAGAAATTCCCCCCAAAAAAAAGTTGTTGGGATGGGGGAGAGTGAGCCATGCTGAATACATCTGGATTTAGACACCAAAGATTCAGGAGGTATTGAGTTATGAATATATTCACCAGTAGATGCCGATTCTAAGAATGCTTCACCAAGGTAAATAATGCGATTAAGGAAATAAAACACAGTCTCTACCTTTAAAAAGGGGACCTTTAGACTAAAAGGGTCCATTAGGGGTGGTGGTACAGTCTGGAGGCACAGATACTTGTAAGGAGACCCAGCTTCTGACAGTGGCAGTTGGGGAACAGGACCCCCATAGGGTCCCTGGTCCCAGGCAGGGGCAGCACCCTTGCTCTACTGCTGTCCTGCTGCACTCAGCTTGACCAGGAGACCCTACACTTTATCTCTCTTTCTCTCGTCCTTGCTGGAGGAAGAGTAACTTGCAGCGCCCAGTGGCAGTTCAACAGGAGGCACGCCTTCCCAGTCACCACCAGCTTCACACACATTAAGTAAATACACGCAGATGGTGAGTGGCCTATATCCTGGGACTTGGCGCTGGGAAAGGTAGAATGGGGTGTGTGTGTTGGGGGAGGGGTAATGAAGAGAGGTGCTGCTTCCTCTGTCGTCACTGATTTCTAATGATATGTCTCTGACTTAAGAGACTGGGTTCTGAGAGCCTAGGTCAGCATGTCTTAACGGATATGCTGAAATGGTGGGGGGTTATCTGCTTCTATTGCTAACACTGTGAGGTCATCCTCCCTACAGTCCAGCACCAGCCTCAGGCTAAGGCATTCCAAGGATTTGAAGGTCATGACTGAAGAAGGGCACTAGGACCTTCAAGGTTATCAGTTTTTAGGGCATAAAACTCAGCACCTAGGCAGGGACTGGATCTCGGAGAGGATGGAACACAGGACTCCCTGTGCCTCTGACATGTCTCTATCTGCATCTCTCTCAAGTCAAAGTGGTGGCCACCTCCCAGCTGAACTTTGGGTTCTGGTGATCCAGGTACCCTCCGATCCTCCTCTAGCTAACTCAGGGCCATCTGGAACACTTGGGCTAGTTGAAAAATTCCCATTTTAGCAGGAATCTATGTTAAGATGATTCTCTTAAAAATGGAGTATTTAGTAAAAATCATTTACTTTTAGGCTAGTTAAATCTCACCCCCCAAACAAGACTTTTCAACAAATTTTCAGCCACCAAGATTAAGAAGTGACTGATATAAAACATTAAAAAGTTTGAGGGACTTCCCTGGTGGCGCAGTGGTTAAGAATCCACCTGCCAATGTAGGGCACATGGGTTTGAGCCCTGGTCCGGGAAGATCCCACATACTGTGGAGCAACTAAGCCAGTGTGCTACAACTACTGAAGCCCACGTGCCTGGAGCCCATGCTCTGCAGCGGGAGAGGCCACTGCAATGAGAAACCCGCAACCAAGAGTAGCCCCCGCTCACTGCAACTAGAGAAAGCCCGCAAGGACCCAACACAGCCAAAAATAAATAAATTAAAAAAAAAAAAAAGTTTGAAACCACTGCTGGCGAGGACTAGGACAGGTACACTTCTGTAGCACTGACTGGAGTGTAAATTGGCAGAATTCGTACAGACTTGGTAATTCCATCTCGATTACAAATGCCCACATCCTGTGACCCAGCAACTTCACTTCTAAGAACCTCATGTGTGGATAGATACTTTGTGCCTGTGCAGAGCGATGCTTATACAGGCGTATCATTTGGGAAATTGCTGTATAATTGCAGAAGACAGGGAAACAACCTAAACGGTCAAATAAAATTTGCCATATCCATGTAACAAAATATTATTCAGCTTTAAAAATGGCAAGGAAGCTGTCGATATGCTGATGTGGAGTGATCTCCAAAATACATGAAGTGCCAAAAAAAGCAAGATGTAATTAGTTCTTTTGTAAAAAGGGGGGAAAATAATATGAATTCATGTATATATCCACACACACACATTTGTATATACATAAAATTACCGGTAATGTTATTTGCCTCCTGGGAGGGGAACCAGTAGCTGGAAGACAGGGGTGGGATGGAGACTTTTCACTATGTTCTCTTTTGCATGCTCTGAGCTTTTTTAACTGTGTGGCCGTGTTGCCTATTCTCTCTCTCCCTCTCTCTCTCTCTTTCTCTCTCTCTCTCTCTCTCTCTCTCACACACACACACACACACACACACACACACACACACACACACACACACACACACAAGAAACAGCCCATTAAAAAATGTGACCAGTATGTCTCTCCCCCTTTTCCTTCTCCAGTTCAAAGCTCTGAGGACTCTGTCCTCAAACACTCTGCTCTGTACATCTCAAGGTGTTCTCCTCAGTTTACTCTTCTACCCAAGAGGAACAGAAGGCCGAAACAGCATGCCTTTAACAGACGGGGCAGGCCAAGGTCTAGACTCTGGAGACGCAAGTCCTGACAGGCACTTCAGCTCTGCCTTCCCCTCATAACCTGCAGGAAGCAGGAGCCCCGGCTTTACCGGACACGAGCCAGCCGGGAGAGGCACTCACCGCTTTGGTTCGCTCTCTCAGGCTGTTGTCCTCGTAGTGTGGGTGGTTGGTTAAGGTCCTTCCCGTGCACAGCTTGACGCCGGCCAGTAACTGCATGCTTCCAGCAAACACAGCCTTCCTCGGAGTTTTAGAGCTAAAAGAAAAAGGTCATGAAGAACCTAGGGGCAAGACAGGAATACAGACGCAGACCTACTAGAGAATGGGCTTGAGGATATGGGGAGGGGGAAGGATAAGCTGGGACAAGGTGAGAGAGTGGCATGGACATATATACACTATCAAATGTAAAGTCGATAGCTAGTGGGAAGCAGCCGCATAGCACAGGGAGATCAGCTCGGTGCTTTGTGACCACCTAGAGGGGTGGGATAGGGAGGGTGGGAGGGAGACGCAAGAGGGAGGGGATATGGGGATATATGTATATGTATAGCTGATTCACTTTGTTATAAAGCAGAAACCAACACACCATTGTAAAGCAATTATACTCCAATAAAGATGTTTTTTAAAAAAAAGATTTTAGAGTCTAAATTAACCTCACTGCTAAGGCTTCCACAAAGATAGCATCACACACTCAGGATCACCCAGCTATTTTAGGAAGGGCTATGAGTCGGGAAGAACACAGGAGGCTGCTCGAGATTCTGATTTGCACTCAAACTGTTTTATGAAATTTTTCGTGTCTGTTTTTGACAATGACTGGGAAGCTTCTCATTTACTGTTTTGATGGGTTTACTCTTATATAATGAGTTGTCTTAGGATGTGGGTATCTCCTGAGTCTTCTAGGCTAAAACCCACAACCCTCTCCTGCTCTTGTTCCAAAGAGGCAGATTCTAACACGAGGCCTTAGAAGACTGCCCGTGCTTTTTGTATTAAACTTAACTCAAAGGGCTGCCTAGAGTAAAACAAACTATAAAGCCAGAAGCTGCAGTTGCCGTGAGTCAATTCCAAGGGTTTTTGGTTAAAACAAGAAAAAAAGATCACAGATATTACTATAAATTACTTTTTAGAAAAAAAGAATTAGTAAAAACAAAAAAACACGGAAAGAAGATTCTGAACTAGCAGATATCTTCTTATCTTATACTCAGTATGAAGATGTACAATATTTCTGATGCAGAAGCATTTTATGTATTCCTTTCCTTTAGTCCTAATTATGAAAGACTACATGCATCTTAAGGAACACAAGGTATTCTGGTATTAAATTAAGATCTCACTTTCCAATTATCACCAAGCTGTGATTCTCTGCCTCTCCATGGGATGCGAGGGACAGTGATGGAGGGCCAAGGAAAGACTTCCTGATTTCTGTGAAAGCATTTTTCCTTTTCCCCCGGAAAAAAAGAATCTTAGTAGTTCATTTAATTCCCTTCCATTTTTTTTTTAAAACCTGGGAGCCACCTGCAAATCAACGAGGTGTCGTTTTATTGTGAAGAACATACAGCTGTTCCATGGACTCTGCTCGATGCACCATCTCCGATACAGGCCCAGTAGTAATACTGCAAGGTATACTCACCCTTCCTGTGTTAACAACAAGGAGTGTGTGGCTGCTAGGGTGAGTTAAAATGATGGACATAGTTTTTTTGAGAAGGAGTCTAACTGAAATCATTAAAACTCAACATACTTTACAGAAAAAGCCACAGCAGGCCTTCTCCTCAATGTTTCTGGACATTACGGCATGAAACTTGCTCTAGTGTTCAAGTTTCTAAGAGAAGCCTCATCATATTCACATATTCCATGAGGATGTTCTACTTACTCCATTTTAATGCTAAGACTACAGCACGAATGCCACCCAACAAAGGCCTCTGGATGTCTACAAGCAAGGCATCCTACAGCTCAAGCTGAAACAGTTACAAGTAATTTACTTTTGGAAAATGCAAGATTTTCTAACAATGACACTCTCGTTCACTCAAATTCCAATAAGCTTTAAGTGATGAAAAAAAGTGGATAGAATTACAAGGAGCACACAGGGAATGACACAATCTTCACCCTCCCTTACTCCTGTCAGACCCCAGAATGGATTACAAGAGAAAAACTTTTATGTGAACTTGGCTGTGCTTCATAGGATGTCATCATTCTGACAACCAGACCCAGGAAACACAGGCATAAATAGATGTCTGCTCTGTCCCCCTGAACCAGCAATTTATAAGGAGTTCTTGACATGTGTCCCATGTGGTCAGGGAAATAAGGAGGGTTTAAATGAAAAGAGGTGTACTGAGTTCCTCAGTGAAAGGTTTATATAAAAATTCCATTTTATTCAATGAATACTTACTAAACGCTTAGTCTGTGCCATATATACAATGCTGCCCTCATTTATAGTGGACCGTAATTGCTAAATACAATAAATATGAACAAATAAAATTAAAGAAAATGTATCACTATTTTTCCAAACCAGTCTTCTTTCCTTCCGAATACTCTTAACTGGCACAAACCATTCTACTGCAATAAATTATAAAATTAATGCCACAAAGTGGCTGCCTTTGGGTCCTCTGAACCAAAGAGATTTAGAATGCAGGGAGAAGATGAGTCTGGTCTCCATGTCTGGCAAAGCATGAGGTAGAGGGGAGAGCTAACAGAGAGAGAACCATCCTGGTCTGTACAGTCTTACTGCCTAAGAGTGCCAAACTTGTCTCTCTTCACAAACAACAAATCCAGCAGCTGAACTGATAGCATCCATTCAAATCTTTAGGCTGTCTCAGCATCATCATTTTGAATATATAACAGGATTCAGCATCAGGGAGATGCACAGAGCTGTTTCTAGTTGTGGCAGAGATAGATGACTGGCCTGGTATCTATTCATGGCTAATGACAAAGGTTTCTCACACGCCCCCCCCACCCCCCCACTTCCTGGGCCATCATCACAATACTTTGATGAGTTATACAGTTCACAAAGGTTTAAAATGTCAAAAATCCTAAACTGCTTGCTGGGGAGTTATAAGGTTATTCTTTATTCAGCTAAAAGTTATTACGGAGGGCCTGCTATGTGCAGGGCTGGTGATACCTGGTCTTCAAGAAGCTTACTGGCTAAGAGACTCAGCTCTCATTACAGGCAAACACTTCAAAACAAGCCCATAGTTAGTCCACCACATACGGACGACTGCTTTCTGTGGGCCTGCAGCTATGCTGGAAATGGAACACATCAGACACAGTAAATACGGCGTCTCTCCTCTGTAGGCTCTAAGAGCACTTGCTGCTCCCTGCCGCCCCAGTGGGTACGGTCCCCAAGGCAACAGCAGCCATCACCAGGTGAGCAAGTCATGTCACATGACTGCTTAGAGGAGTTGAGGAAAAAATGGAACAAAGTTCATTCGATTGTGACAAGTTTTAACGTTTGGCCTCATTAGTAGAGTCAGGAAGTTTAAAAGAAACGCAGTCCGTCTCAACTGCCAGTGCTACAATCCTCTGGATTTTTAACAGTCTTTCACTAAAGGTCCTTGGTTTTATTTTAAATAGCAAAATACAAGTACCCTAATGGATTAGATACATTTCTTTGAAAACGACTGACTTCCAAGCATACTAGAGATGATGTTTATTCACTTGATTGTCTAATTTGGTTGTATATGCTAGCCCTACGGTAAATCTGGGATATTTAACTGCTCTCTTAAATATTTAAGTTTATCCATAAAGCAAATGCAAAAAGTAAAACAAGCAAAGTGAAACAAAATGAAAAAAAATCACATTTTCCTACACTTTAAAAACCTAGATTCGCAGTATTTTACATTCTCTGTGGTAAACTCAGTAGGCAAAGGGAGAAGGGATTCTTTGTCTTTTAACTTAAAATGTGCAGTATGACAGATGTAATGATGGGTGTTCTTCCTTCAGATACTTCTGCTGACACAGGCTGTGGTCTGTGTCTAAAATAGCTAATGTGCTTTTATCCACTGAATGACACTTCTCTATTATAGAAAAACAAAGCAATTTTTACCAATGTTTGAACAAATGATGTATAAAATGAAAGAATAATTTGTTTTTATAGTTCTCTGCCAAGCTCCATAGCAGGCTGCCCAACCTGCAAACAATTTATTCTGTAAGAAATGTCACTAAATAATGACAAGGACTCACAGGTCAAATGGATTTACATTATATAATTTAAATGTCATTCCAGGAAGACCTGATGGCATTTTGAACAAATAATCTCATTTATTTTTGAAGCTCTACGCTTCAACAAGTTAATTACTGTTGAACTAATGGGGAAACTAAGCATTATAATATAATGCGTGAACATTTGTTTTATCGACACTTCAAAGTTTATAGAATTATGCAAATGCCACAAAATGATTCATTAAGTATCAAAGAGGCTTACAGGCATTTAAGGTCTGAACTTAACCTACATCATGTTTAAAATATACGGTAATTCTCTCTGCTTTGATTAAATGTGAAGGAAGTTTGGTCCATTTTCTCAGGCCCATTGAGAAAATACTGCACACGCAGGCTTCATCACCGGAAAGAAACTATTTCTAGTGAAAATCTCCTAAAGCCAAGTAGGTCAAATGTCACACTTCAAAAGTCAAATCTACAGTCTGTCTTAATTGCACAATGTCAAAGAAATGTTTCAGGAGCCAAAATTGAAACACTCTAAGGAACGAGGTATGAACTACCAATTGCTGTGACATTTGGCCTTGATGAGGTAAACGTGCTTTCTAATCACACATAAAACCTATAAAAGTACCACCTGGGTTTTGCTGAAAGAGATACCAGAAAGTAAGAAAACAAAAACAAAAAACCAGGTTTTTAATCTTTGTATTCAGGAAACATCATCAGTAAAAAGGGGTTAATGTGAACACACGCATTTAAATCTGCCGGGAAACAGGGCATGCAGCACCTTAGTATAACGTGGAAGGCAGGCAGGCAGGCAGCCCGGTGAACACACGGGCCGGGGTTGTGGAAGGCATGCGGATGTCGCCCTACTTCTCATAGGGAAGACTCTGGGGGCCTGACTGCAACAAAAGATCCTTGCTGATTAAAGAGAATTTAATCCCGAAGCATCAACCATGAAGCCCCAGCATCAAGTACACGAGGCAGACTGGGAGATGGCGGTAGCTTCTCAACACTTTACGCAAGAGTTGCCCTGTGCCAAAGTGGAGGGTCATTTGTGTCCCCTCGAGTTTCTGCAGGTCACTGTTCCTTGTTCTCACTCATCCTGGAGGGCAGGCAGCCATCCTGTAAGGGAAGCTGCGCTCCCACCCCAATAGATGCTGTCACGACCGCCCTGACAAAGGACAGATGTGAGTGTATCACTTTGGTTATTTGAGAACAGAAGCAGACAGGATGGGGAGGAGGTGTTCCTCACTAACAGTGCTGGGTGGGGACCAGAGGTCTGGCTGCTGCCTTTAGACAATTTCAAACAGATTTTTAGATACACTCTGTATCCTTAGCCCACAGCCTTTTCTCTAGCACAGCTCAGACCTACTAATATCACAGACACTGTGTGACTAATCAAGGTAGTGGAGTGAAAGTAGAAGGTCATACTTTATGTTTTAAAAACAGAAGAAATCAGGGCAGGTTAAAAGAATGATAAATGCATGCACTTGTGTTTGGAATTGAAGTCTACAGACCAGAGCTGATTTAAATGTTGATTTAAACAAATACACTTTGTGTCTAAACAGACCCTATCTTGGCATACATTCATCATCACTTAAGCTTATTTCACAAACATGCCTAGCAGTTATTTTGCAAAAACAATAATTTAGATTTGAAGACTTTGAAGGGAAAACAGGCAAGATTAGATCACAATAGAACCAATTTTTGGGAACAATACAAATCCTTCAGTTGCTGAGAATTTTTAAAAAGTGAAAAGAGTAAGTCTACATACAGGGAGAAGAACTGTTAGTAAAAGGAGAATGTAAGAACAAAGACCACTTCCCCAAATGCAGAGTGAAAGATTATCTTCTTTACACATGGAATAAGCTCTCATCCATAATTTTTTAGAACCAGAAATGTTATTTTAAATAATTTTCTGTGAGCAAAAGCATGAAAATAAAGGCGTTACAAAAAGTATATCCTGTCTGACACAGCCAAAGACAACTCTGCTAGGATAAAATTTTAATGACACTACAATTAATTCCTAAAGGGCTGGGGAGTAGAGGTGAGATGTTTTAAAATGTCAATCCAAGTAGATCCAGCAGATCTGCCACCTTCAGGATTCTACCAGACTGGGTACCCTACACCATTCCTATCAATGGTGCAATTTGAAAAACAGAAAATATCAGCCTCACCTTCAGATGCACATGTCATAAATTTCCAGTTGACTATAGCTAATGCAAAAGTAATTAGCTTTTCTTTATATGAGTAACCCTCTTTTCCCTTACACAATAAATACTGAAGGAATTACTTACTCTATAATTGTCTGCCATGATTTAAAGTTAAATAAATATATAAAGACAAAGCATCACTTCAGACCCTCAGTACTGAAAAGATGAAAAATTATACTCATTGCATCTAGTCAACCCAGTCCAACATTGGGACCAAAGCCACATATATATTTTAGATACAAAGCTCTATAAAATCCATGTATTGTACTCAAGAGACCTAAGCTATCAAACACTTACCATCTCTTAATACACAAGCAGTGCTCAACTGTACTGGTTAGTAAACATTAGTCACCAGCAAGTGCCAATACAGCTACTAAAATTCTAAGTGATGGAGACAATACAGCCGATGCTTTCAGAATATGTCACATAAGATCTGCGACACCTGTTTAAGTGTGAATAATTACACTGCTGCTTTTTGGTTATAAAATAGGGAAATACAATATTACAGGGGACAGAAATGCTGCTCTGGGTAAAAAAGTTTAGTTTTGCTGGCGGGAGGCAGGTTTCGTTAACAAAACTTTGAAAAACACAAGTCTCATTCTGATGCTGAATGCTGAGGCAAAGCAGTCGTGCGGGCAAAAATACAAACCAACATAACAGGAAAGCATTATGGTGCTCAAGAAAGGAAAAGCTCCAGCTTTTGAATTTTAAATTTTCTCTGGCCTAATCTTGGGCAACATGATCAGTTAAAATGAAATCTGCACTGAGCTAGTATGACTCTAATTAACTGTAGTTTACAGTATAATTTTAAGTCATTAACAAGGAAAGAATATTTTATGTGTCAGTATTAATAGAAAATTTGAATGGTATTAAAATGAAAGAAATGATAAAGATAAAATTGGCAGAGAATATAAAACTTTATTTCCATTGCTGTCACTGGTTTGAAATGCATCCTCTGATTCTGTTTCCCTCTCCGTATTGGTACCTTCCCTTCTTCACGGGATTGTGGTTAGAGAGAATATTTTTTGAATGGAAAGAAATTATTTGCAAATATAGAGTTTTAAAGAAAAACTTGAGAATGAATGTATCTTCATAATTAGATTCAGAAAAAAACCAAAAAACCAAAAACCAAATGAGGTCTACAGTGACTCTTAAAAGGCACTTTAAATTTAAAAGTTAAAAAAAAAAAATCCTCTTACTTAATCCAGTTCATCAGCTCCACTGTATCTGGATCATAGAATTCTCTCAACTCGGAGAGCTCATCCATCATTCCTGGCCAGAACTGAAATTAAAAACAAAACTAAACAAAACCAAAATCCACCCCCAGACCCACAACTATCACTAGATTAAAGTGAAAAAGGAGAAACTGCATATAACTTGTGAACTAAATAAACGTGGTAACTGGAATATTAGAACTACTTCACTTCTGCAGTCAACCCTTCTAGTGTGAGATGAAGTCTGAGAAAAGTTTCCAAAATTATTGTGAGCTGGAGCTAATTAGAAGTAGAGGTGTTGCCAACTTTAAAAAATGAGCTTTTATTTTACACTAATAAAAATGCTCTTGTATGTGGTGTTAATATCTAGTAAAACATTAATTTGGATATGACAGGAGTAGCAACCATGAGAAAGTGCACAGGATATGAGATAAATGTGACTAACTAACTTCATGTAATTTATCTTTAAATGTAGAATGTACCCTGTAGAAGACAGCACCATTTTAGAGCTGCAAAAATGCTTTGGAATACAGAATCTCATTTTATCCTCACAACTCCTCAGGGAGACAGATGACGCAGAAGGCATCCTCACCATGGCTATTTATTTTTCATTTTACTAGTCTGGAGACCTCGGCTCAGAGAGATAGATAACCTGAGTTGCTCAGATCACAGTGGCAGAGTCACAACTGGAAACTTTTCATTGTGTGATATGGTGATTATATTGTTTAAACTAGAAATCTGGACAAATGGTTTGATGAATATTAACATAATTACAGGTACAAAGGGCGAGAAGAATATTTGAAAGTAGGACGGTCCAGGAAAATCTGGTACATCTGAGTATTATATTTATGCCACTGGTGCCTCCTACTCAACTTGAGTAACTTAAGCTATGCAGATATAATGTAAAAATACACTCTGAATCCACTGCTTTTCTAATATAACTTGTCTGTGTAATTCAACAACTAAGTAAATGTTCACTGTTTTATCAAATGGCAGTTGGCTAAAAAGACCTGATCATCTAAATACATGCTAAGGTGAACTGCAGAACTCATTTCCTACATTGGAATAGAAGCCCAGTGATAATGTATCTACATTTCATTAAAGTTGCAAGTATAATCTTTTTTATTTAAGAACCACTAACTGGAAGCAAAGTGGCACCTGACTGGTCTGTGGATGTTTTTTTATCCCTATCACTTTCTTATCTTGTCATTTCATCTTTGGCCATTTTTACTACTCATTCATATCTTGTCTCCTGGGTGGGTAAAATCAGGAAAATTGCTGGTGCTGGTGACAGAAAATCAGGTGTCAGCACTCACTACTAGTCCTAGGTTTCAGAAGAGATGTAATAAAAATTACTGATTAAATGATACCTCTATAAAATTCCAATTATCCATTATCCCTATTAATTTTGATAACAACAGAATACCAACTTTTAAATGATGTTTTAATTATTTTCGTATAAAACATATTTTGAAATCTGTGAATTCAGTGGTTATTAGATATTTTTCTAGTTTGAAATTTGCTGTTAATTCTGAAAATGTTAATATCTGGTAACACAGTCTTATGATAAACTTCTTAAACAACGTGAAAACAAATGTTGAATTAACTAAATGCTGTTCCTAAATGATCAGCAGTGTTTATATGAGATTTTAGGTATCCAAATAAGTTAATTAACATGAGAGCAATAATGTTATTAAACTCTTGATTTCAGAGTGGAGACTAGCACATACTTTTCCCTTTTAAACAGGATTATCCTAAGCAGACATATAGCAAAATAAGTATTATGAACAAGAAAATTTGAAATCCTCATTATAAGTGCTATGTGAAACTTAAATCAGGCTTTGAAATATTAGTTCGTATTTCTTACAGATAAATCTGTTCAATAGTTGGAAAACATATTCAGTTTCATACATAAGATCTTTATTTTCTTTGTGATTTTGTATTAAAACACAAATACAGTTTTGAGAAGCTGAAATACGTAAACTGTTTTATACAGTGAAAGCTGGATGCGTTAAGATTTCTCCTGAAGTCCAATACTGAGAGAGGCGAGGCCATCTGTCTTCAGAAGGATTCTTCAGAATGACTACTAACTCTCTTACTCAGGGTACATCTACAAAGATTCCCTGAGGAAATGATGGCCTTTTCAGTGCTATCATTGGTTCTTCCATAGCACTGGTTCTCAAGAGGGGTTGGGGGAGGGATTCTGCCACACCCGCAAGGGGACATTTTGCAATGTCTAGAAACATTTTTGATTGTCACAACTGGAAGTTGGTGCTATTGGCATGTAGTGGGTAGAAGGTATGGATGTTGCTAAGTGTCCTATAATGCACAGGACAGCTACTAAGACAAAGAATCATCTAGACAAAATGTCAACAGTGCTGCTGCTGAGAATCCCTGTTCTCTGCAAGGGGTTCTCAAGTTTGATGGTGCATTAGCACCACCTGCAGGGCTGGTTAAAACCTGGATCACTGGATCCCACTCCCAGACCTCCTGATTCAGTCGGTCTGGAGTAGGACCCAAACATCTGTATTTCTAACAAGTTCCCAGGTGATGCTGATGCTGCTTATTTCTTGTATAATGTCCTTCCTCAATGTTATCAAGAACAAGAGACTTAAGTCCTCAAGTAGCTATTAAAAAATCAACAAATTTTCAAATATTTGAGACATAAAGGAACTCAACCTACACACAGAGACAGTGGGAAAGGACAGTGGGAAAGGACTGTGTGTATGTCTTTAGTGGTGAGACAGGAATGATGATGAGCTGCATCTTTTCTGTGAGGAGGGTGCTTTATCCCTCAGAATCAATGTGTAATAAAGCTACCTCATTCATCATTGAACATATACTCTGCCTAATCCTTAACTGTTGCTTTCCAGATGTTTGTAAGAAGTTTCATTTATTTACCGTAGAGCAATAAAATTCCCAGAGGCATGGTGGCAGAAATGACCTATTTCTGTGTTTTCTAGTATCTGGGAGTTGGCACAGTGGTCCACCCATAAAAGCAAATGTTTTGATAGATAGGAACACGATAGAACATAATTTTTGGAAATATTTACAAGAGAATTGTCTAACAGTGATTATCAAACATTTCTTTTAGCCTAAAACCTTTGCTTCAAATAAAATCTTACATGAAAATATAAGCAAATAAACCCAGAAGCTGAGCTGCCATAGCTGATCCTTTCTGTAGGAGAGTCCCACCCACCTCCCCACTCCCTTTAGCTGCCCTCCCAAATCAGGAACTGTACACAGTAGAGTTTGAAATCCATTGTTCTACCTTAAAATAGTTTGAAGAAAAAAATCTAAACTTAAAAAATATGTAAGATTTTTTTTTTAAAGGAGAGCATAAGAGCTCAATTGGATAAAACAATCCAAGCTACCTGCCCAGGTAACAATTCAAGCCTCTAAATCTCAGAGGTGTGATGAAAAGACTCACTGTCTCATATGGAGGAGTCTCAGAATTGAAACACAGTTAATGCTGTTTCAGAAATCAGTCAACTGAGAATATGAAGAATTTCTTTATTTCCTACTGAAACTGAAGGACATAAGAAGGCTAAACTTAGACTGTATTTATATGTGCCCAGCCCTCTTACAAAGATGATTTTAAGCATCTAATAAAATATGTAGGTTAACATAAGATGCATCTTAGGATCTTACTCTATAAAAAGCAGGTAACAGGGAAAACTAATTTTTCTCCTTTATTCACCTCAAAATAAGTCTGAAAACATCTTTATTTTCAGAATTTGCATCAGCTGACTAGTAAGTCAAAACCAAAATTAATTAGAATAATTAAATTGTAGTATTTTTTGTTATAATGTTTTTACCTGTTAAATCCCATTTTGGGAAGAACATCAGTCTTCCTATCGATGTCAACTGCCATAAGAAGCAGCTAAGTAGCTACTTGTAAGTTCTGCAAAGCACTCTACTTGCCAATGACACACAAAGTACACTGAGTCAAAGCAATTATTCTGCTAAATAGATTAAAGACAGGAATGAGGACAATCAACCTTACCTTATAGCACAGATACAGCAGTATTAATATCGGTATTGAATATCGCATTATACATATCTATATAAGAAAGACATTATTTAGATTACAAGTGTTTGGAATATTTTTGCTTTTACATTTTTGCTTTGTAAATACATTTTTTTTAAACAACAAAAATATAATTTAACAGAGCATGAGTCTCCGATATGCAAGACAACTGAGTCAATCATTCATAAGCTATTTGTAGCTCCTACCATATTGCCATCTAGTGAATTTACAGGGCAGAACAACCCAGAACTGCACTTATGGGCCATTAATCATTACTGTACACTTAGTAGTAATTATGTTTATATTATAATAATTAACAATAATAATAGCGATAACTCTGGATAATGGGATTATTGGTGATTTTTAGTTTTCCTTTTTGTGCTTTTCAGTATTTCCAAATTCTGTATAATGAACATATCTAACTTATGGTCTGGAAAAAAATGATTTAGAAAATAAAGCTAAAATTAAACAAAATTATTTTAAAATAATTCCTGATAAAATCATAATGTATCAATTATTTGTAGCTTTAAATTTTAGTATCCATTTTATCAAATTGATGTATGGACAACTGAAAAAAAAAACCCAACAGAATTGATAATTAAAGAAATACTAGAAGTCATAAAAATGAAATGGAAAAAGAGATAGCACTGACCCTCTTTGGGTTATAAAGATGGATCAACTTCAGAAGTAACTCCCATATTTCAGGGCTGCATAAGCCAAATGATGCAAACACACACATATGTGATGTCCAGAGGTACTTCATTCTGTAAGATGAGAAGCAGGCAAAGGTCAACAGTGCTAGCTGTGTAGAAACCTGGAGTCTGAGACAGCTGTAAAGACAGCTGTATTATTTGTGATAGTAAAACCTTACTAAAACTATGCAGAAACCGTTGCCAAGGGCTTACTTATTAATTCCATTGCCTTTTGAGGACCATCATATAAGTAAAAGTAGAGGAATATTGGCAATTAGGAAAAAACTGGTTATAAATACTATTTTGTACTGGGAGAAGATAGTAAACAAGGACTTTTTTTTTTTTTTTGCGGTACGTGGGCCTCCCACTGCTGCTGCCTCTCCCGTTACGGAGCACAGGCTCCGGACGCGCAGGCTCAGCGGCCATGGCTCACGGGCCCAGCCGCTCCGCGGCATGTGGGATCCTCCCAGACCGGGGCACGAACCCGCGTCCCCTGCATCGGCAGGCGGACTCTCAACCACTGCGCCACCAGGGAAGCCCCAACAAGGACATTTTTATGAGAACCATAATCATTAATGAAGATGATCATCAGTTCCCAAATTATATTGCTAAACTATGTCAGGTAAAGAGTGGTCAAATAAAAAAATAAACAGATAAAACAAAAATACCTCATTGTACTCAATGCCAAGAATCCAAACAGAATCGTATGTATTAAATTGTAGGCAGTTTCTGGTTTCAGGCCGATTCTGTACTCTCCCATTTTATACATGGATTGCTGATTTGTAGAATCACTGCATAAAATAGTACATATACAAAAATTAAAGCTGGGTAACTAATTTTTAGTTAAATCTTTCTTAAAGAAGAAGATAGAAGGACTTCCCTGGTGGCGCAGTGGTTAAGAATTCACCTGCCAATGCAGGGGACACATGTTCCAGCCCTGGTCTGGGAAGATCCCACATGCTGCAGAGCAGCTAAGCCCATGCGCCACAACTACTGAGACTCCACTCTAGAGCCCGCGCGCCACAGCTACTGAGCCCATGCCCTGCAGCTACTCAAGCCTGTGCGCTCTAGGGCCCGCATGCTACAACTACTGAGTCCACGTGCAGCAACTACTGAAGCCCACGTGCCTAGAGCCCATTCTCCACAGAGAAGCCACAGCAATGAGAAGCCCACACACTGCAATGAAGAGTAGCCCCCGCTTGCCACAACTACAGAAAGCCTGCGCACAGCAACGAAGACCCAACACAGCCAAAAATAATAACTAAAAAAAAAAAAGAAGAAACCTATGCCTTCATATATTTAGAAATATTTTATTTCCCTAAGATAAAGTGAATCAGCTCTGATCAATTTTGAATTTGTTTATGAGGCTAAAAGTGTCATAATATAAATGCATTAATAATTAGAGTAACTAAAACTGAACAAATTTCATTTTAATTTAAGCAAAACCTTAAAGTCCTTCAATCCTTTAAATTATAAGAGATAGCAAAAAAATATTATCTTGGAATCACTGAAACTACAAGAGATCTTTAGAGATGTCATAGTAGTTACTCATATCTTTCTAGTTTTTACAAATAAGTAAAAATGTATCCATGAACTTGGAATTCAGTTCCTTTACGAACCAATGATCACATTTTTAACCTACCACAATACCTCATTACATATAACTAACATGATTTTTTTAAAAGTTAATTTAATTTTGGCTGCGCTGGGTTTTTGTTGCTGCGTGTGGGCTTTCTCTAGTTGCGGTGAGTGGGGGCCACTCTTTGTTGCGGTGTGCAGGCTTCTCGTTGCGGTGGCTTCTCTTGTTGCGGAGCACAGGCTCTAGGCACATGGGCTTCAGTAGTTGTGGCATGCGGGCTCAGTAATTGTGGCTTGTGGGCTCTAGAGCGCAAGCGCAGTAGTTGTGGCGCACGGGC